>NC_137464.1:109467620-110067620 GCF_964235325.1 Thermobia domestica
GAGGCCCGCCCAGAGCTCATGTGGGCCCCGTATTGTATTTCTGAATATACAATATTTGGCATAATTTGAGTGCAATTTGTCTTAAAATCTTCATATATATATATAACTTCTGCATGTGAATGGGCCCCCAAATTTACAGAGAAATTGGCGCCTTTGAGCACAGTCGCTTAGCCTGCTTTGGGGCTTTGTCGGGAATCCCAACCACAGCCGCTTAGCCTGCTTCGGAGGTCTGTGGCCACCTAACCAACCAGCTGCTTGCATCAGAGCTTTGGGTTCCTAACGCCACTCTAATTAGTTTGCTTCGGGGCTCTGTAGAGATTCTGTCTGCGACCTCTCGGTCAAAGACTACCTATATCTAACCCTGCAACTTAGAGAAATTATCCGTATAGTATTTTTTTTGTAAAATACTGTGTATAGTTGAATTTTTATAATAAAAGACGGTAGTGGGAGTCGATTCCGGACTCTCTTATTATTAACGCTCTCCCTACAACCTATATGAGACAGAGTCTTACATGTTCGAGGATTTGACCGGCTCAGTTTTGACCTGAATACTCCCTTACCGGACAGAATTTTTATTAACAGGAAGTGAACTCTTTTCACATAGGTATGTTATTTTTTTCTCTGTGAAATTAGTGACTCAGACTTATTTTTTGTTTTTGTGTATGCCTTATACTAGGTCAGGAAAATCACTTTTCCGGAGGACAGTGCAAACATGAAACAGAATTCTCGCTCTTCTTTCAATATCCCACACCTTACTAAATACTCGGGGCACGTTACGGAAGACCCTGATAGGTTTTGTATGCTATTTGATCATCTTGCGTTATTACATTCTTGGAATGCAGAGAAGAAGAAAGAACTGTTGCCTATGTACTACCATGAGCAAAATAAATAACGCGTCTCTTTATTCTGAAGTTTTTTGAAAATATCTCCATTTTCTTTATATGTTCGAAATTTCGGAAGGTTTCCCCAGCAGGACAGGTTAATAACAAACCCGTTTTTAATATTTGTGTTAGATATTAGCTTAAAATAAATAAATTAGAAGCAAAAAACATTAAATCGACAGAAATCTCGAGAATTACCAACTCTGCTAAAGTGGGAAATTTTCAAGAACGCGAGGGAATTCTGCAGTTCAACACGAAGCAGTGACATCTATGTCATTGAGAGAGACGTAGATTAGATCTACAAACGAAACTTTTAACGAAACATTTCTAATGTGTCTTATTACATGCATTATCAGCGAACTCCAAATATATGAATCTATGCTAAGTATTAACGTATAGATAGAGCAAATAGTGGAAATTACCTATGGAAAAAGACGAATTCTTAGCACAATCGTAATGAAAAATCGTCTTTACCGTAGAACAGGTTCAGTTCACGTAAGAAAACAAGTAGCTCAGTTAGTTAAAGCAATTAGTCTGTATGCCGGAGGTATTGGGTTCGAACCTCATGGAAGTGCCGTTGTAATTTTTATTACTGTGGTTATTTTATTTTATTTTTATGTGGGAAAAAATCAAATTGTAACATATGTGTAAAACTCATGACGATACCAAAAAAAAAAATGCCGTTCTCGCACTTGCATTAGTGTCTCTAATTTTTGTTTGCAAACAGTTTCGCAATAATTTCCCCTGTGCTCACTACTCACTACATGCTCACTGGTGCATAACGAATGTTTTCCAGTAAATGTTAATTCTAATTTGGAGAATTTTATAAAGTTTCACAATGTTTCTCGCTTGATAGTCTTCTATCTACTTTTTTGGACACTTTGATAACAGATTTCCCTATTAAATGTTTAATTTCCCCTATATATATTTAATTACAGAAAAGTTTTACATGTATTTGTCTTAAATTGAAATTGTTTTGAATTTACCACATGAGGTAAGTAGCCCGAAGGAGGAGAACTGAAGTAACTGATATTCTACGTAAACGCAACCTATTGTAGAATTATTATGCTTCTTAACTTCAGCACATAATCTTTACGTTGGTCAAACAGAGAAAAACCCTGTTTTTTCCTCTCCTATGACCACTCATCTTAAAGCTCTACATGTAATGATTCGTGTCACATAATTTCGGCTCTCTAAAGACATTATTATTATTATTATTATTATTATTATTATTATTATTATTATTATTATTATTATTATTATTATTATTATTATTATTATTCCTGAATATGCCACCCTTACATAATGTAACTTTACATATCTTGGTTTAAAGTGCTTTCTTTAGTAATAATTTTAGCAACCATGTATAAAAATTTAAAATGTATGAGGGGGCACGAAGTTTTATTCCCCCCCCCCCTCTCTTTTCAGCACCGTCCCAACAGAAAGTATATAATTTCTGACAAGCAGAGTAGACAAAATGAATAAGAAATATATTTAAAGTAACCTTTCCTCCTTCGTGAATGGAATATCACGTAACATTTTTTATTCTACTGAAGACGATCCTAGGCCGTTATGGTTAAGTAACAAAAGTTGCTGTGACCAACTGAGTTTTGATTTCTTACGCGAAAGAAGTCTGTTATATTACGAGGCATGCTTTTCATTAGCAAAACTGTTCGAAGTAATACGAACATGGCTCAAGAACAGAGACGGAACTGAATTACCACTCGATTGACCTTGAGGCCAATTCACCAAAGAGTAGCTATAAACGTAAGTTCAGCATGCATTTCTGTGGAGTTCTGTTCAGTATTCCATCTGCCAATCACGCTTGTTTGTAAGAGTAATATTTTACAAACCTAACCTTTCGATAGAGCACAATAGCAAAAGAATAAAAGGGAAGGAATTCTTGCCCTTGTGAACGTTGGATACCACCATGTGCAATAAAAGTTTCGCGTCTCCTTGAAGTGATATTTTATCGAAAATAACTCTTTTCCCTTTATATATCCGAAGTTTTTGAGGGTTTCAAAATGAGGAAACGTTACTGACAAACAAGGACGCATTTAGGGGTGGGTACAGGGGGTCAGGACCCCCTCTGAAATCCCAACTTTTCTGTAAATTTAGCCTAATTTTTGGGATATCTTTTAAAATTTTATTATAATTTATCCTAATATTGAAGTCGGGCCCCTTCCGAAATAAATTACTGTATACGTGCCTGCTTACAATTTTCAATATATTCGTTAAATAATAAAGTAAAATAATTAAATTAGGAGCAAAAAGCTTCAACACGGGCTAAATTTTGTCCACTGCCAATATTGTTAGAAGGGATATTAATAGCAAAAACTGCTAGTCAATGCTAAACCTTGAAACTTCACCCCGAACAACAAGCCTATTATTGAGAACTACATATGAAACATTTTATCAAAACTTATCTAGCTTTTATCTGGCATGAAATTATTATATACACTAAAATGCACTATCCTAAAATGTGTATCTAAACATTGCTCTACGTATCTACGAAGCAATGAAAATTTTTTATCGAAATATTTGGGCAGGAAACTCTAACAGCCAGCCATTTTATTTAAATCGTAATAAACCCTGTAACCGTGCGTTAACGTGAAGACAAAGCTTGGTCCATTGGTAATGTGTTGGAAGAATGAAAACTCAATGTTCGTAGGTTCGAATTTATCCACTCACCAGAACATTTTATTCTTATGTGTAACGATGAAATAAGAAAGAAAAAATGTATAACCGTTAAGACAAAACTTCAACCAAGTCTGAAGAGAACAATACTAAAATAGTAACACAATGACGTCAACCAAGAATTATTTCATGTAGCGTTTGGACGAAATTACAACTGTCAACAATTGCAGAAGTAAAAACAGGCTGATAGGCGTAATGTAGTCTAGACTTCTGAATGCATTTACTTCCTCAAAACTTCCGTCTCGTCATTGGTATGCCGTTAGTCATGGTAAAACCTTTCAATTGGAAGTGAAATGACAAACTAAAACAGTTTTAAATCAATAAATGTCTATGTGTAAAAGTAGGTGTCTCTTATCTGTAGTTCTGAGTTCCTTTTACTTTGAAGTGACAAATGAGAGAAGAAAGAATGGTGATCGAAAAAAAAAACAAATTTGAGATTTCAACGAATTTACACGTATTATAGCCCCTAATACCGAAAAAGTTATTTTTTGATACATGTCCATCTGTTCGTCCGTCCGTTCGCTACACTTTTCTGTGCACTCGCCTAGAGGCCAACCGTTCAATTATCTGCACCAAATTTTAGTTTAAGATTTTCCTAGTATTTCCAATAGTTTCTTTTATTTCCCTCCTTCTCCCAAAACAAGGGTAGTTTCCTGTACGATGAAAATAGAAAAAATATATTTTCTAATAACTGGCTCTAACGATCTTGTTTTCTTTCTTTTTTATATAAATCAATATTTAATTAACAACCCTATTTTGTGGTATAAGGCATTTATCTGAGAAAAATCTACAAGGGGTAGTTTATACTTAGGGGTGAGTTTTTCTCAGTGATTTTCTCAAAATGGACTCAAGTGTTTTCGTTCATATTTCATAAATAAATATTTCATTAATAACTTAACAATATGGCATAAATAACTCGTTTGTCCTAAAAAAAAAAATGCGAGGGGTAGTTTATTCTTGGTGGAGTGTGTTGTCTGGGTGATTTTCTCAAAAATGACTCAAAAGAGTTTATTCGTATTTCAAAAATACATATTTTGTTAATAACGGAACAATATGGCAAAACTCGTTTGTCCTGAAAAAAATATACGAGGGGTAGTTTACTCTTGGGGGTGTTTTTCCTCCACGGTTTTCTCTAAAATGAATCAAGCAATTTTGTTCGTACTCAGAAATAAATATTTCATTAAAAACCTAATAATATGGAATAACTCGCTTGCCCTGAAAGAATCCTCAAGAGATAGTTTATTCGGGGAGTTATTTTTCCCTCACGATTTTCTCAAAACTTACGTGGACAATTTTATTGATAATTCATAAATAAATATTTCATTAATAACCCTATATTTTAGTATAAGTCATTTCTATGAAAAACAATTACGACGGATAGATTATTTTGGGGGTCAAGGTTTTTCCCAACAATTTTCTCGAACGACAGGCGATTTTGTTCAAATTTCGCAAATAAATATTTCATTAATAAGCAAAAGTATATCTTAACTCATTGTTCGAAACAATTCACAAGAGGTAGGTTACTTCTGACGTGTTCTTTTTGAACGACTTTCTCGAAAATGACTCATTTGATTTTTTCATATTTCATATACAATTATTGCATTAATTGCTCTATTATATGTCTAATGAAAATGTGCTCAAAGTGTGAGTTAGTTTTGTAGTGTGGATTTTCTTCAATCGAAGTTTTTTATTCGATAATCTGACATTCGATGTATTTGAATAATACGATATGTTTTTTTTCGTATTATCCAAATACACACTTCAGTAACAACTGCAGCCTAACACAGTTAAGAAATTGAATTGAAAAAGTTTAGTGCGGTGGCCCTGTAATTGAATATTTTTTGGTAAACACCCTAGCTTTTTGTGGTAAACTCAGGCTTTTCTTTTTCGAGCGACAAAAGAGAGAAGAAAATATGGTGATTGTGAAAATAGTATATCAAATTCAGATTTCAACGGATTTACATATTTCATGGCGTCTACATACCGGAAATGTGATTTTTCGGTACCCGTCCTTCCGGTCCGTCCGTTCGGTACACTTTTCTGTGCACTCGCCTAGAGGCCATATCGTTCAACGTATCTACACCAAATTTTAAACTTAGGGTTTACATAGTATTCCTACAGGAGATTTTCCAATTTTTTTTCTACCGCCTAAAATAAGTGTGGTTTACTAACAGCCGAAAATCGAAAAAAGCTATTTTCTCCAAAATGGTTTTAACAATTTTGTTTATTTTTCATTAATCAATATTTAATTAACAACCCTATATTGCAGTATCAGATATTTCTCTTAGAAAAATTTACGAGGGGTAGTTTATTCTTGGAGGTGACTTTTTCTCGACGATGTTCTCAGAAAGGACACTGGCAAATTTTGTACACACTTCATAAACAAATATTTAACCTTGCAGCATGGTATAAGTCAATTGACCTGTAGTAGCTTATTCTTGGAGTTGAATTTATTTCCAGTGAGTTTCTCAAACACGACCAGTTGGCAACCCTGTATCTCGACAACGAAGCTGAACTCGAAAACTGCAAGAGGGCTATTTGTCTCCTTTTGATGTCACGAATCATCTCCCGAAGTTTGTGGACATCTTTCAGGTTCACCCTTAATGAAGCTTCTTTTCGAAAAGTTGACTATTAACTTTAGACATTGTTTATTTTTTTAAAAAATCACAAATGCCGTTATTAATTTTAAGGCAGAGAGCTACTTTTGAGAGAATAGATCTTTAAAAATAATTTTAAAACTCAGACTTTTGTTTTCGAGACATTCCAGACAAGACGAGACATTTTAAAAGCTATCTCGTGTCCAAAATATTTGTTACGTCTTCTTTTGGATGTCACAAAGCGCGTCTCGTCTCTTTCTCGAGACATGTCTTATCTCGAGAGCATTCGTTAACACTTGGGAATCTTTCTACTCAAAGCATTGTTTTTATAATGGTTGCATATTTATGATAATTGCCGTCAACATAAATTACAGTTCTTTCAGTTGAATTAATTGTTTATTATTATTATTGAAATTAAAATTAAATGGAATATCTAGTTTAACGTTGCACGATTATGCACCTACGCTAAGGGAGAATGATGATGAATGAAATGATGAAATGAAGAGAGTGGGAGGAAAATGGAAAATTCCAAGAAAACCCATACCCATGCACACGGTATTTGTTTACCTCAAATTTCACTTGGCGCGAAGTGGAGTCGAGCCACGAACCCCATGAATGCTCTATTATTATTATTATTATTATTATTATTATTATTATTATTATTATTATTATTATTATTATTGAAGTGAGCTTAACGAGTTTCAACCGTCCGACTCAACCAATGTTTGGGTGCCTGTTCGTTCGTCTACTCCATGACAACTTTTCATAAAAGACATTTCCTTTTAATGAAACTAGTAAGTGCCTTTTAGCTTTGAGAAGTAACTATGCTTGGAATTTGAAATCTGCAAAATATAAGAGGTAAAATTAACCAAATGGTGCAAGTTTACACTAATGTATACAAAACAATTTTGCAATATCAATTACGTGAATCTTGTCCCATAAAGAAGCCGAAACCCCTACACCAAAGAGCCCTCCGAGATTTGAAATTGTCCACAAGGACTGAAATTGCCATTTGGAACCAACACTTTAATACGAAGCACAACAATTCTTTAAAATAGACGAAACATTCGAACGTTAGAAACATTTTAATATTTTTGCCTTTTCTCATAAGGGGCCCGTATTAGCCTACACTGAAGAGCCCCACGAGATTTGATCCTTGACCACTGGGACTGAAATTATCATTTGAAACCAAAACTTTAATATGAAGCCAAAAATTAAACTTTTGCATCAATTTAAACTGACTGGGTTCCAGTTCACCCCACTATTATGTTTAGTTTAGTTAAGTGGTAATTTGTGACAGCTTCACATCATCAAAAGAATCTTTCACTACGCCCCTCCCAGAAGTTTGTGCTGGATCCGCCACTGGATTCAATAGATATTTTTCCTATTCTTTTTATCACCTTGTTGGGGCTCCCTCGTACAAATAAAGAAGCGGTAATATTACAATCAAGGGGCGCTATATATTAGGTATTTCTTTAGTTACCTACCCCTAACCGCACAGGGCCATCTTTAGTAGAATAAAAAAATGCTACGTGATATTCCAATCATGAAAGGGGAGAGGATGCTGTAAATATATTTCTTATTCATTTTGTCTACCCTGCTTAGGAGAAATTACTTTCTGTTGGAAGGGTACTGAAATGAGAGGGGCAAAATAAAACGCCGTACCCCCTCCTACATGGTTGTTCAAATAATTACTAAAGAAAGCACTTTAGACTAAGATATCTAAGATTTAAACTAAGAAACTAAGATATCCTTACATTATGTAAGGATGGCATATTCAGGATTATCATTATTATTATTATTATTATTATTATTATTATTATTATTATTATTATTATTATTATTATTATTATTATTATTTGA
The DNA here is from genome assembly GCF_964235325.1 of Thermobia domestica. Lineage (NCBI taxonomy): Eukaryota > Metazoa > Arthropoda > Insecta > Zygentoma > Lepismatidae > Thermobia > Thermobia domestica. The sequence continues at coordinate 109,475,659 of NC_137464.1, forward strand.
ATGTTTTTGGAGCACCGAAATTTTGTGAGACGAACAATGGAATGTAGAGGTTTAAGATGGGTGGTCATAGGGAGGAAAAACCAGAATTTTTTTCTGTCTGACTCTCTAACGTGAAGATTATGTGCTGATGGCAAGAAGTATCATCATTCTACAATAGACAGCTTTTACGTAGAATATCAATTACTTGAGTTTTCCTCCTTCGAGCTACTTATCTAATGTGGTAAATTCAAAACAATTTCAATTTAATACAAATACATTGTAAAACTTTTCCGTAATTAAACATCTAGGAAAAATTAAACATTTAATAGGGAAATCTGTTATCAAAATATCCAAACAAATAGATAGAAGACTATCTAGTGAGAAATATTGTGAAACTTTATAAAATTCTCCAAATTAGGATTAACATTTACTGGGAAACAACGCGCCAGCAAGCATTACGTATAGTGAGCAGTGAGCACAGGGGAAATAATTACTAAACTTTTTGCAAACAAAATTAGGGATGCTAATGCAAGTGCGACAGCGACATTTTTCTTTTTTTGGTATCGTCATGAATTTTACACATATGTTACAATTTGATTCTTTCCCACATAAAAAAATAAATAAAATAACCATAATAATAAAAATGACAACGTCACTTCCATCGGGATTCGAACCCGCTACCTTCGGCATACAGACTAGTTGCTTTAACTAACTGAGCTATTTGTTTCCTTACGTGAACTGACCCTGTTCTACGGTAAAGACGATTTTTCATTACGGTCGCGCTACCAATTCGTCCTTTTCCATAGACAATTTCCACTTTTTGCTCTATCTTTACGTTAATACTCGGCATATATTCATATATTTGGAGTTTGCAGATAATGCACGAAATAAGACATATTAGAAATATTTCGTTAAAAGTTTCGTTTGTAGATTTTATCCACATTTCTGTCAGTGACATAGATGTCGCTGCTTCGTGTTGAACTGCAGAATTCCCTCGCGTTCTTGAAAATTTCCCACTTTAGCAGAGTTGGTAATTCTCGAGATTTCTGTCGATTTAATGTTTTTTGCTTCTAATTTATTTATTTTAAGCTAATATCTAACACAAATATTAAAAACGGGTTTGTTATTAACCTGTCCTGCTGGGGAAACCTTCCGAAATTTCGAACATATAAAGAAAACAGAGATATTTTCAAAAAATTTCAAAATAAAGAGACGCGTCATTTATTTTGCTCATGGTAGTACCTTCAGGACATGGTTCTTGATTTAGTGTTGCAGTTAAAAGCACAGAACCAATTGGATTTATTCCATTATGAACAGTTAAAAACTAAATTAGTCGACTTGAGTAGGCCAAAATTACCTGCATATAGGGCTGCGTTTGAAATTTTTCAGGTTGAACAGAGTGAAAACGAACCAATTGATGCATATTTTTAAAGGAAATTAAGAATTATACGACAAGTTATGCATCAGGCAAGCGAGGAACAGAAAATAAATTATTTATCATTAGGATTAAAGAATTTTTTTTCAAAAGTCGCATTAGAAACATTTACAACAGTTCAAGCGTTACAGTCACACTTGCACGATTTGGAAAAGACGCACGATCTCATGGGAAAACGTGATTATGTAGAATTGCAGCAAGCAATCTATTCGATTTGTGATCAAAATCCACCAGTCAGTAGTTTAAATTCGGCGGCAGTTGCTAGTGCTTCCTTTTCTACCCATCATCAACAACCAACTTATCCTTTATGGAATGCGACACCTAATTGGCATCAATACCAACAACCTGCCCCAGTATTTTCTGTGCCTTCAGCACCACAGCTACAGTGTGCCTCAAAAACTCAATTACCTTCAAATCCTCCTCCCAAGTTGGTAATACGCAACCCACGCCCGACTCCCCTGCGCCTAGCACATCTGGTACATCGAGCACCAATAATTCATTAGACTTTAATAAACTAGCTAATCAAATGGCCGAATTATCTCTTCTAGTAACCCAAAATGCTATTAAAAATTCACAATTTAGACGGGGCGTAATAATAAATCAAGAAATACGAAAAATGGCAATCATACAAAACATAATCATGGGAAGAAAAGTAATTTTAAAAATGACTAAAAATAATACACCTAAACCAGAAACAGTCACAGTTTGCAGTATGTGCTGTAAACAACGACATTCTTCTAGCATATGTTATAGGAATAACAAGCATTGAAACGAATAGAGGGGCAGGACAATTTTTCTCAAGAACATGTTCTGAGGGCCGAAATACAGAAGTAAATGAGCAACAAACAAGAGGTCGCAAGTACTGCCTTTAATAAACGATCATTGACATCACTCTATACTGTGGCTCCAGTAACCAACAGGAGAGAGAACATTAAATTGTTAAATCAAGAACATAAATTGTTAATTACTGTAATAATTAACAAAGAAAATTATCTTGTAATAATTGACACAGGAAGCTCGTTGAGCCACAAGTCGTCGTGGATTCCATCAAACATACAATTGATTCCTTTTAACACCAATCTACGAGGAATTGAGAATTCTAAGGTAAATTTGCGTTACATAGCTTTAATTAAATTCTGAATTGGCTCAACAACATTTTCCCACTACTTCCGAATTCTAAAATACGTAGAATTCTTGCCTTTATTTGGAGAAAATATTCTAAATCGTTTACAGGCCAAAATTGACTTAGAAAGTAATACATTATCTGTATACAACAAACCACGGCCACCGCCGTATCCAATTCAAGTAATGCTCAGGAAGAATTATCAGCTAGTGCGATTCATTCGATAAAACAGCATAAATCGTCTGATGTATTTACTACTCGAAAGGTTACTATACTAGCCAGGACACATTTCTTTCTACCCATTAATGTCAAGAATCGAAAAATGAATAATGAGGATTTAATTGTCTCTTCACCACTAGAAACTTTGGATAAATACGGATTACAGACTTTACCTACTAAAATAGCTAGGAATAATTTCACACTATTAATATCAAATCCAACTCTTAGGCCAGTAACATTAGCAAAAATACACATATCGCATATATTAAGGAAAAACGTGCAAGAAGTTGATATACGGGGAGATAACCAAATAGACGAACAAAATGACGAAAATTGTATAGATCTGAACAGGAAATTCAGTATAGGCTGGACAAAACCAAATCACTTTTTTATATTAAATTATTTGACATAATGACTTATCGCATGAACAGAAAAAAGCTGTACATAATCTACTTTATAAATACAGAGATGTCTTTTTATATTCACCAACAGACATAGATTACTTTTGTGGTTATGTACTTAAAATAAGGATTGACAAAGGAGCTTCTTCTCATCAGAGGTCACCTCCTATTCCTTTGGTAGTAAGACTGCAAATTGATCTGCAAATTAAACAGCTCTTAGGAGCTAATATCATTAAAGAGACCAGTGACAGCTCGTTCTCGTCAGCACTTCTCATAGTTCGCAAACTAAACACTTCATAATTTCGCCTAGTTTTGAATCTACAGGCATGCAATTATATTTACATGTACTTAGAGGCAAATCTTACATTCCGACCATCGACATAAAGTCCAGTTGTTTTCAGCTATTATTGCACCCTAAAAACCAAAAGTACATGACTTTTGAACTTAATCATACTATGAAGGGGTATCTATTTCAACGCTGCGTTATGGGTCATTCTACATCAGCTGATGGGCTGACTATAGCAGTACGCATGGTTTCAGAAGGTTTACCTCCTCGTATTACCGCATTTGCGGACGACCTCATAATAGGAAGCAAAAATTGGAAACAGCAATTATCGGACTTGGAATTACTGTTTAAGGGACTAAGAAAACACGATTTTAGAGCTGGTCCGAACAAGAACCCACCTATTATACTCTGAATTGGATGTACAGTCAGTGGCAAAGAAATGAAAATTTCTCCCAAAATTGCCAATAAAATAAGGAACTTTAGGAACCCGACCTGTAAGCGGGCCTTAAAGTTTTCTAGGACTCTGCTCTTATTTCACATAAAAGAATTTTACGGAGAAAGTGGAACCATTTCAAGTTCTTTTGGAAAAGAATTCTAAATTTAAATGGACAACTCAGCATGACGAGCTATTTGAGAAACTTAAAACGGATATTATTCAGGCCCATCTTTGCTTCATTTCGATCCATTATTAGAAATCCAAGTGTACTCTGACGCATCTTCAGTCTCGGCAGGCGGAATTTTAGCATGCTATAACACTAAAACTAGTCAGGAACGTGTAGTTTCCCATTGGAGTCATCGCTTTACCAAAAGCGACAGACGGGTCTCTACACGGCAGAAAGAATTATAAGCATTGATACACGTCCTTACAAAATTTCGATATTTTCTATTGAATAGAAAATTGAAGTTATTCATACACGCTAAATGCCTAGCTTCATTGAACACGTAGCCCGACAAGGTAGGAAAATTCAGTCGCTACAAGATATTCTAAGCATACTATAATTTTGAAATTCACCACATTAAGAGTCTATTGCATCCTGCAGATAGTTTAGTCGTTTAGAAGAAAAACAAGGCATACAAGGAGAAGAAGAACACGAAACTGATAACTTTTCGGACACAGAGGGTGCTAAGTTTTTGCTTCTCACTCATTGGAACACACCTTTCAAATTGACCAACCCGTTGCATTACCCCATTTGGCTGAAGAGCAAAGGAAGGACCCTTCATTTTCGGATATCATCACTGTCTTGGAAAATAAGGAACCTAATAAATTGTCTACGCTCAGTGCCGAGAAATATTTTTGTCTTAAAAATAGATTGCTATATAGGACTCAGAAACATCTTCCATGAGGATTGCTATATTTACTCTGTATATCAATATCTTTACTAAGCAAATGGTTTGATGCTATTCATAACAACCCATTGGCACCTCATTTCTGATATACTAAGACGTACCAATCGGCACTATGAAAGCTTATATAGCGAACAAAATTACAACGATAACGTTGTATATAGTATTTGCAATCTGTGCCATCTTATAAAAAGGGGATTAGAGGCGAATTATTTGAGCAGTATTATGAATAAAGAAAAGAAAGACACACAGAGATATCGAGAGATTATTTTCTAATCGTTAACTAGAAAAAGGGTTGTTCTATGGAAACGTAGTAAATAAGTGGGTATGTATGTAAACATCTTGTGGTATGTAGACATCTTGTTAAATATGCATAAAATTGATTATATACGCTTCTCATAGTTGAATATTAAAAATCAGCTAAGAAAGTGATAAAACGTTTGAATTATTTCGAAGATTACTAAATTTGAATTACGAGCCACCTTCTAAATTGGTGCCTCAACACCGGGAAATATAAAAGTGTCGTTTTGAAGAATAGTAAAAACGGCAAGCTTTCAACGTGACATTAGTGTTACCATATTGAGAAGCGGTAAGGTGATACACCGAAATATGGTCATGAGTGCAACAGATAGTGATATAACTGGTGATCAGAGTGTGTATCCAGAAATGAATCCTAATGAAAATTTGACTGACATTTTAAGAGACTTAGCTCAGCAAATTAGGAACCAATCTGAGCAAATTAAGGATCAAGTACGAAAAAGTGATGAAATAGATCAACAAATTAGGAATCAATCTGAGCAAATTAATGATCAAGTTCGAAAAAGTGATGAGATAGCTCAGCAAATTAGGAACCAGTCTGAGCAAATTAATGATCAAGTTCGAAAAAGTGATGAGATAGCTCAGCAAATTAGGAACCAGTCTGAGCAAATTAATGATCAAGTTCGAAAAAGTGATGAAATAGCACGACAAATTAGGGAACAAGGTCAACACTTTGATGAAAAATTGGATCAGAAGATAAACCAGCTAACTAAGGATTTTGATGAAAAGATAGCGAGATTAGGGCAATGTAATGAAAGCAGATGGGATCTTATTCAACGTCAACTGAGTCAGGCGAACCGACACATAGTGGAAAAATTTGAACAGTACGACGAAAAAATGGAAAAAGTAACACAAAGATTCACGGAAGTTCAAGATTCAGTAGATGGCCTAGAATCTACGACAAATGCCCACGCCAATCACATTAAACTATTGCAAGATGAGGTGAACTTTATCAAGGAGAAGTGTATTCCCGAAAGTGAATCCCAGGACAATGGATACATGAATGTGGTGCATCCTACATCTACTGGTTGTGAACCTACTCGTCATCCCAGACCAATTTTGGAACTTAATGAATCTTCGAGCTGTGAAGAGAGTACTGATAGAGAAAGAAGAGTGAGGCAAACATCGCGGCGGAAACATAACTCCAAAAGATGTATGAAGACAAATACAGGTAAACCGTTACGATTCAGCGAAGTTAAGTCGCTTACTAAATTTAGTGGTGTGCCGGAAGATATCCCCGCTAGGGCATTTCTCGAAAAATTTCAGGATAAATGTGAACTCATGGGTGTAGATGAATCTCAGTTTTTAAAATTATTGCCGCATATATTATTACCACCCTGTTTAACATGGTTTAAAGCTATCAGGGGCAGTCTTCGTACATATTCAGACTTCAAAAATGCTCTCTTATCAAATTATGAAAATGATTTTATGATAGCGAATAGAGATGCCGTCTTGCGAACGAAACATTTCAATCCAAAATTACACAGGAGTATTACAGAATTTGTAGTATCTACATATAATGAGTTAAGATCACTAAATCCAAATCATCCGGAATCCCGAATTATAGCTTCAATTAGAATCTTATTGCCATTTCGACTACAACAGTTGTTAATGTCGGCGCAGTGCATTAACTTTAATCATCTAATTATGCTTATTCAGAATTATGAAAGTCAGTCGGCAATACAGAATAACAATAAAATGCAGGATAGAGGTCAGGGTAATTATGGACGCAATCAGACAATATGCCTCTGTTCGTAATGTAAATATACAACCTGAAAATAATTCAAATGTCCATAGTTTTAATAATAGAATGAATAGTTATAATCGTACCGATAATCAAACGCAACCTAATCACAGAAATGGAGCTAGGAATTTTAGAAATAGCAACAGGAATTTCAGTAGAAGTAATAATTATCGCCGATTTTCACAAAATGAATTTGCAGATGGCAGGAATTCTGTAAATAGGAATCAAAATATGGTATGATCCTATGAAAGACAAAAATGTACACAAGATTGTGCTATACAATGTTGCTTAAATGAACCCTTCGAACGTATAACTTGAAATATCAAAAAGGCGTCCGATGGATTTGTATTAAATTGACCTTTGCTTACGTCTATGGTTAATATGTTCTTTATCCGATTTATTATTAAAGTGTATGTTAAAAATATATGCAATTGTGAAATAGTTCGAAAAAGTGATGAAATTAAGTTATGGCAGTTAACTGAAAATATTATTGAATTTGTTCCTTATAGTTCTGTTGCAATTTCCTTTTATAGTATTAATTGAGGAAATGTTAATTTGTGTTCCATGTCTTTTGTAAGTTTTCTCATAATTACTTATATGAATATTATAAATATTCAAGAATAAAAGATTATAATTTTAATGTAAACGTATGAAGGTAATGACAGATATATAAAATAGATGAAACTTATTATATAGAAAGAATATAAATAATGAATATCGAATCTCTTAATTTTTCAGAGTTTATTAATGTATTCAATGATAATCCTCAATGTGTTTATATGTTCTAATTTTGTTGCTTTCGGATCCTATCAATATTTAATACTATAAAGATCTTTATTTGTAATTAATGTTGTTTGAATATGAAGGAAACTCAGTTAGATTTAATTTTTGAATAGCCTCATCGCCGATAATTGTAAATCGACGTTCTTAGTATTGATATATATTGATAAATATAAAAATGTGTAATGTTATAATATGTTATATATAATGGAAGAGTAAAATATTTGTATTAAAAGTGATGTTAAGTATATACGAGGGCTATTCAAAAGGTAGGTGTTTTATAATCTTCAACCCAGGGTTCTTTCCTTCATAGGACAACTATTACGGAAGTCCCGTCCGGACGACATTCTACAACGATAACGTTGTATATAGTATTTGCAATCTGTGCCATCTTATAAAAAGGGGATTAGAGGCGAATTATTTGAGCAGTATTATGTATAAAGAAAAGAAAGACACACAGAGATATCGAGAGATTATTTTGTAATCGTTAACTAGAAAAAGGGTTGTTGCTATGGAAACGTAGTAAATAAGTGAATATGTATGTAGACATCTTGTGGTGTGTAGACATCTTGTTAAATATGCATAAAGTTGATTATGTACGCTTCTCATGGTTGAATATTAAAAATCAGCTAAGAAAGTGATAAAACGTTTGAATTATTTCGAAGATTACTAAATTTGAATTACGAACCACCTTCTAAAATAAGGATGTGCAATCTATGCCAAAAACTTAAGAAGTTACCAACCAAGCCATCTGGCCAATTACTCCATCATCCTGCTACATCTATCGTTACTGCATGGCAATATGATTCAATTGGAAGTCTCGATCGGACAAGGAAATTATAACACATATTGGTAGCAACTGAGAAGTCCACCCGATTTTTCGTGACGAAGATTGTAGACAATATCACAGCCGAAGAAATTGAACAATTTCTCATATATAAAATCATTCTTAAATATGGAGCTTTTTCGTAGATTTATATAGACACCCTATATATAATGCTAAGAGACTACAAAACCTGGCAAAGTTCTACAACTTTGAATTTAAATTTTGTCCAGCATAGGATTATAAAACTTTAGGTGTAATGGAAACATTCCATGGAATTATACAGAATGCTCTTAAATTTTTCGTGCAGAAAAATCGAAACCAATGACCGAAGCTTATCCCATATATAATCTTTGCGATTAATACATTCGTCCAGGCTGGAATCAAGTATTCAGTTTTTTCTTGATATACGGTTACGAACCTAAGACCAATTTTGTTATTGTTCTTGCATCAACCCCAACGTCATGTGTCGACAGGGAGCACTTGAATAAAATAGGTGGAATTGTGCAGGAAGATCTAGCTGCAAGCTACAAGAAACAAAAGAAATATTATGGCGCTAAGCAACAAACTAAATTTGACAAGGGACAGAAGGTACTTGTATTCTATCCTAACCGTCAGATTAGAGTACCAGCAAGTATCTAAATTTGTCGGTCCTGTAGAAATATTCGAAAGAATCAATCCAAATCTTATAGGGTCAGGTTTTCTGATTCATATCGTCAACCCATACAGGAAATTTCTGTAGACAGAATTACACCGTATTATGAAAACTCAGACGATACTCAGCAAGAGGATAATTAGCTATTTTTTCTACACGAGCGATGACGTTTAAACGAAAAAAAAATAACAAGGACGGCAGAACGCAAGACGAAAGATACACGATAGGATCTGGCATATCTCATTTTTTAAATATTTCTTTTCTTTCAATTGGTAGCACGTAAAAAGAACAGGATTAAGAAATAAACTCATCTAAATTATTTAACTCATTTGGCAAAGAACATTGTAGAGCATAAAACATTTTAATCATTCTCACTTCTTAAATTGAAAAAAGTAAAAGTTCTCAACACTAGGAAGAAGAAACACGAAGACAAGCATTCAGACCGATAAAAACACTTTTCATTGCGATACAAACATTTCCTATTTTCTGCTTATGCAAAAAGCTTATTCATTACTCTGCACTGAATGAAAGAATGCTGAGATCGCATTTCAACATTTCAAATGCAAATGATCTATAAAGGACAAGTAACCTATAATTACCAGGATATTCCAAACACTTTATTGATCTGCAGTAAACACTTTCCGTGTTATCGTTCTCAGAAAGAAATATTACAGCATTTGTTGAACAGAATTTGGATAAAGAAATCGGTGGTGTAGTGGTAAAGTACCAGACTTCCAAGCGGAAAATCTGGGTTCGATTGCCCACCAGGTAGTATAACTTCTTCGCATAAAATAATGGCTGCAAACAGAGATTTATCTTCTGTTGGAGAACTTAGAAAGCATCACTGGCGAGAATTCGAATTAACAGTGTGTGCGTTCTTCATCATACACTGTAATGATAAGTATGTTTCATACTTATATTCCTCTCTCTCTCTCTCTTGACGTTTCCCTATCCTGTAATTGCACCTTTCACTTCTCCCCCTCTCTCTCACGTACACACGCACTTCATGTGCGTGTGCGTGTTCCAAAGTTAAAACGGAGCAAGAGACCGATAGACCTGGTCTGGAGAATGTAATTAACTGGCATCTTCAGCGTCGGGTTTTTCGTGCTCTGGACATAACATCTCCAGTCCTGGTCATCTCTGAAAGAAGTGCTGTTTAAACGCAAGGGAATAAGCAAAATATCTTCTTTATCATCTGGGTTACCGAGTCTCAGTCGAATTACCGGGTCACTATGGGTTTGAATCCTCGACCCAGTGGTTGTCCATAAGCTAACCAACATCATCCGACTGACACTATGATCCGTTTGAGCTCTAGCGTGTTCATTCTCTCTGTGCAAATTACAACGTTACATTCGCAAGAGATGAAAGTGATGCTGGAACAGATAAATCTTCGGAAAAGACTAGAAAATAGCAACCTCTTTGGTTATTTGGAAACAAAAAATTATTTATACTAGTTCGACACAAATTTGTTTCCATCTTATAATTCAATGTGATTTATTCACGTTGAAATTAAAAACATGTAAGGTCTGCTACATGTATAAGGAACATCCAATTTTCCATTTGAACATTTGTAACTTTTCATTATGATACGGTTTGGACTTTGAATATAGCATATTTCTGATAAAAATTTACCAGTAAAATAGCACTCATTCAATTTTATCTTTTTCTTTGTTCGTTTTTCTTTTCTTTTTATTTTATTTTATTTTTTTTTGTTCACTTTGCATTAGTAGTCTTGAATGGAAGGTATGACCTACGCTACCTACTGGGTTTATTAAAATATAATTTGCATCAGTACGTGTAATGAACACTACCGAATTTACAACCGAACCAAGCAGAAACAAAGCATGTGTGTTAAACTTTTGACATTATCTTATGTGTGTCTGTGAGATCTACAGTTCTAATGAAAATTGAGTATGCTATCCTTTATGAAAGAGACTTAATGAATGTTTCAAGCATCCTCTATATATTCGAACAGACCTGAAAAATATACGAAATCGAACGTTATATCTATATTACTGTTGGATTTCTGGTAACGGAACTTTATAATGTTAGGTTCTTTTCTTGCTACGTTTAAACTTCCACATTTTTATCTGTTCTCCTTTTATTTTCTTCTTCTCTTGCCTTCTCTCTCTGTCTGTCTGTCTCTCTCTCTCTCTCTCTCTCTCTTCTCTCTCTCTCTCTGACTCGTTTCTGAACCTCTGTGTAATAGACATCCATTGGTTTTAATTTTTCATTATGTGTGTTTCAGTATATTTTGCAATGATGTACCAGATTTGATGCAGAAACTGAAGATTCCGTACAAAGTAGAAGATTGGAGACTGTTTATAGGCGCCTCCAAAACAAGCCTTAAGGGGATATAAGCATCAATCTCTGCTGTTTATGCACCCCTAGGTAAAGAAAGTTATCCCATGTTGGAACGCGTTCTGGATCTTATAAGATATCGTGAACACAAGAGGTTATTTTAAGGTGAACGCAATTTTGCTTGGTCTACAGGGCGGCTATAGAAAGTACAGTTTTACATATGTGACTGGGATAATCGTGCAAAGAATGTCCATTACACTCAAAAAGAATGGCCGCCTCGAACAGATTTGTGGCCAGGCGAAAAAGAAAAATCAAATGTACCTCTCGTGAACCCACAAAGCATTGTGCTACCACCATTGCACATCAAACTTGGACTCATGAAGGCATTTGTAAAGGCTATGAACAGGAATGAACGTGCATTGGCATACTTGTGCCAAAAGTTTCCGCGGCTAAGTACAGAAAAGATTAAGCAAGGAGTCGTTATTGGTCTGCAAATACGCAAGCTATTGCAAGACGAGGTTTTTGAATCTATTCTCAGTGATGATGAGCTCCATGCGTGGCATTGTTTCCGCAATGTTTGTACCAGATTCTTGGGCAACCACCGAGCCGAAAATTACAAAAAATTAGTAGAAGAATTGCTATCTGTCTACGAGAAACTTGGGTGCAATATGTCACTCAAAATGCACTTCGTCCATTCCCACCTTGATGTCTTTCCAGTGAATTGTGGATCTTTCAGTGACGAGCGAGGAGAGCGAGTTCACCAGAACATTTCTGGAGAGAGATGGAACAACATTACAAAGGAAAGTGGTCAGTTTCAATGTTAGTGGATTTCTGGTGGATGATTCCAAAAGATGCTTCAGATGTTCCTCACAAGAAACAAGCAAAGAGACGGCGTGTTTAAAACAGATACTTTAGGTAACTTTTACCAATACAGTTCTTGTCCTGTAGCGTTATATGCAAAATGTTAAGAATGCTAATACACCGATAGTGTGCCGGGAGGACGTTATATTTTTGATACTCATATTCAGTGTCCAAACATTTATAAGAGACAGCTATTTTTATTTCCGTAATTATGTTAATGTTTATTACTTTTACCTTTACAGTTTCATTATCATAGCGTTATATGCATAATGTAAATTGTGATTAGTACTAAATCTGAATTTGAAGCATGTATTTATTGTGTTTTTCGTGTTCAGCTTCCAAAAAGTTATAAGGGACGGATATTTCCATTTACCTAATCATTTCAATGTTTTGTGACGTTTACCTTTACAATTTCATTATTATAGCGTTATATGTAACATGTAAATTGTGTAATTACAAGTAAATCTTAACCAGGAGCACTGAACAAAGAAAAAATCAAAACGTGGAGTGGTGCCATTATATGCTTTAAAGATTTTCGAGGGGGCAAAGTAAAAACATTTAGAATATGATTAAGATGACAAAACATGGATTTTCAACTATGACCCCGCAACGAAACAGCAGTCGAGAGTATGGTGTTTTCAAAATAAAACACAACCTTCGAAAGTTAAACAAGCACGGAACGTGGGTAAAACTTTTTCTCTAAGACCGGCCATATAGCAATACAGTTAGATGAACATTTTTTAAGTGACAGCAGAATGGTACGTTACTTATTGCCTGCCAAGTGTCTTTGAATCTTGGAGATTTGCTCACCGAAGGTCTCTACTGTCCCACTTTCTTCTTCACCATGACAATGCACGACCACATACAGCAGCAAAAACTACACTCTCGAGTTTCTACAGACTTTCTATTGTACTCAGCTTATTCTCCAGATTTAGCTCCGTGTAACTTTCTCTTCTCTTCAAAACTCAAGACAAGATTTCGAGAACGCAGGTTTCAAACAAGTGAAGAGGTAGTGCAGCGCATAATAATGACATTTCTTATATAAATAAATAAATAAATAAAAATATTTAACATGTGGGTTTTAAGAATACAAAAGTGTATTGATGCTTGTGGAGCTATTTGGGTAAAAAAAAAAATGTAAATAAATTGATTTTTCAATCGATATCTAAAAACTTTTGATATGACTCTCGTATCATATCTATTGTAGAAAACAGAATTCAAAACTTAGCTTTCGTTCAATAGTTATCGTATCCACTAACGGACAAACTCTGTTATAACGTTATCAATGAAGATGTTAATGGATTAAATCCGTTAACAAACAGATCGTCACTGTAGCTAACTATTAAAAAAAAGATTAAAAATTTTGCTTCCATTCAAGAATGATCGTGAGGAGTAACAAACGTACTGACGTCACAATATATAAGTCCCACTTCCGTTATCGTAATAAAGGCGCATAATGAATGTTGGATATACAAATATGGATCATAATAATTAAGATTCACTTTTCTGTTTATTAGGATCACACAGTGAGATTGTGTTGTTTATACGTTCATCTGTTTACTCCGCATTGATAACGCTTGAACGGAAGCACGGTGACTGAATGACAGAGCACTTACCCTTGATCTACTTTGATCCCCGGACAAGTAAGTTTAAAAGATAATTACACAACAAAATTTTCAATCAACAACGTAAGAAGGATTATAAACCTCTCAAAACTATTGTATGTATTTACACTAGCTGGTCAAAACGTTGACCTCAAAGCGGAAGACAATCAAAATGTGTAAAAAATATTTCTCAACGTAATAATCACACGAATAAGTTAAAGCAATTGACCATCAAAATTTTCTAAAGGAATGTCAAAAATATTTGTACGAACATTAAACAGCGTTTGATCACAAACGAGATATTTAATTCTTTCAAATATTTGTACGAACAAAGCGAGACAGCTAACTTCAAAGTAAGATGGAATCAAGAGTGCCTAAAATGATTTTAAAAAAAGTAAATAAATATCACAAGCAGTTTAGACTATTAAATTAGAAAACAATGCATTCAGCACTTATTTTGATTTTTTTTTTTTTTTTTTTTTTTTTTTTTTTTTTTTTTTTTTTTACATAACACTGAACGATGAATCAATCCAGGTTCTGTATAGATATTTCATAAATACAGATCAAGTATTCCAAAGTAGGCTACAGCTATTTCAGAAGAATAGTTTACTAATTAAGTTTAAGGTTCGATCATTTGATGTCAGTCTCTATGAATACTTTTTATTAAAAAATCACGGAAATAAATGAAGGAAACATTGTATTTCAATGTTAATCCTTTTGGAAATAAATGAAGGAAACATTGGATTTCAATGTTAATCCTTTTGGAAATAAATGAAGGAAACATTGGATTCCAATGTTAATCCTTTTGGAAATAAATGAAGGAAACATTGGATTTCAATGTTAATCCTTTTGGAAATAAATAAAGGAAACCTTGGATTTCAAAATTAATCCTTTTGGAAATAAATGAAGGAAACATTGGATTTCAATGTTAATCCTTTTGGAAATAAATGAAGGAAACATTGGATTTCAATTTTAATTCTTTTGTGGTCAACTACTTTTTTGAAGTGCTAGGACGATGCTTTTTCGAATTTACAAGTCGTCTAGGCTTTTGGATTTAAGATTAGTTTATGGCGTCCACAAACGTTTTCCATAAATTCATGGTGTATGAAGTACTTCGCACTGGATTATTCAAAGCTGGGAACACTGTGGCTCAGTAGTAGAGCGTTTATCTCTAGTGTGTGGAGTCCCTAGTTCGATCTCCGACCAAGTAAGTTTGTAGTGGACAACATTGTGTCCGTGGGTTTTCTCGAGGCACTTCCATTTCCTCCCACATTATCATACCCATCAATTCTTCCATCACCATTTACTTGCCTTAATCATCCATCTCTCTTAGCCTCACAGACGTAACCGTGAAACGTTAAACTGAACGAAACGAATTTATTTCATTTTTCATTTTGGACTACTCATAGGGTTGAAAAAAATGTATGTATGTTCCAGATTGACTCTGGAACACCTGGAGGAATTTCAACGAACTTAGTATAAATACTATTCACAATATGAAAACAAATTCTGTGGGAGTAAGATACTCCTAGGAGTGATGGTAGCAAGAGGTTATATATAAAAATAATCGAAAATGGCCTGTACTAGTTTACGAGGTAATTGGAATGAATGGTGAACTCTCGATTAGAGGAGTGGGTGTCGATAACATGTAAAAAAAATATTCGAAAATGAGCTATATTGGTTCGAATCCATAGTTAACTGAAATTAATAGTTACGCTCTCGACGTCATTCAAGTCCAAGTTTAATTCTCATTGCCATTAAGGGCGAACTACGGTTGGGGATGGCAAGGGCTGGTATGTAAAAGTAATCGGAAACTTGTATTATTAGTGTTTAATACATAAAGTGATTTTTTTTAGTTTTACGTCCCACGGTTATGCCGGCTAGGCTAAAGGAGACGGTGATAATGAGCAATAAAATAAATGATGGAGTGAAGAAAGTGGAAGAACCCCGAGAAAACCCAAGCACACGGTGTTTGTCCTCCACAAAGTTCACTTGGCAGTAGCAGGGTTTGAACCCAGGACCCCACGTACCAGAGGTGACAGCTCTTCCACCGAGCCACCGCGGTCCCTGTTTAATATATAATTTTCGACGTTGCTGAGATGAATAGTGACACTTTCTCTTGATTATACACATTTGCTACGTTTCGAGTAACAATTTCTCTGTTCTATAATATGAGATAACCTGTCTCAGTTTATTATCTGAATAATATTCGATATATATGAAGTAGAAAATACTGGAGTACAATATATGGACTACAAATTTGTGTATAAAGGTAAATATACCACACTACATTCATCACTACCACATGAGATACTTACGTCCACCACAAACCATCCACAAAGAAGAACACGAACGCAACCAGAAAACAACAAAAATCTAAACAAGGGCATATCTAAGTTGAATAAAAACTGACTTAAGGAATAAATAACACAATCAAATCCTTCAAAGCCAAAACAACTTATATACACCATGGCCGGTCGCATGCGCGAAAATAATTCCACTCTACGACTAGGAATGCAATGGATGTACCCGATTGCAATGAAATGAGCTGAGCGAGCTTAAACTACGTAATCATTCCTGGCCATTATGCAATAATAAATGCCATTTTTAATTGTTGACAAAAAATCGCGTGAAAACTTTTTCCCCATGTTAAGTCTATGCAAGCGTTTTTCGGTGATTATTCCTCGATGGTACATCGGATTTTTGATTTCGACCTATGTTGTCACTCAGCACGACATACTCTATCAGCGTGCTAAGTTTGGTTGAGATCGGCCAAACGGTCTAGGAGGAGTTCGCGGACAACCAAACGGCTAACCCGAGTATAAGAGCTTCGCTTCGCTCAGCTCAACAAACAAAAGAAAAATCGAAGGAGAGAGAAGGAAAATCATCAAAGACCATCAAAAGATTACACATCTCGGAAATTGCAGTGGAATCAGCGGAACCCACAATCAAAACTTGTCTCCAAGCAATACAGAATCACATTATGTGAGATTATACTCGCCTCCACTTCAAATACTTCAAAAACAAGCCAAAATAAATGACCTGTTCACTGGAGAAAGTAGCAGAAATCTGGACTCCCTTGCAGTTCCTTCGGAACTAGAGAAGCTACCCACTAAATGACGGTTATTATTATTCAATAAAACAAACGAATAGGCCAAACATTTACACATGAAAATAAAAAAATGTAATATCATTAAAAGTAATCGCTTACTTACAGATTACACTTCCAGTAGAACAGTGCTGTACTTCCCTAGAATCTAATGCGATGGAGCTAATGTATTCTCAATAAATCATGTTTTCTTTGAATTCTTACGACCAACTTTCAGTAATAGTTGCATAGAATTCTAGGATTATACTACTTTGGAAACTACTGTATGAAAGGAATAATATAGCGGAAATGGACCAAAACAGAGAAATTTTACCAGTAATAATGTTTGTCATAAACTGGTAACAAAAACAAAGTTTATATATCTTTAATATCCTCAATAAAAGTTTTTTTTCTTTCTTCTTTTTTTTCTTTCTTTCTTTCTTTCTTTCTTTTTTTTTTTGTTTTATACGAAACAAAAAAAATTGTAAGAAGTATTCTTACACAACGTCATTAAAGAAATAAAAGCCACAAAAGAAGCATATATATATCTTTTTCTTTCTCTTGAGCGATGTTTCTTGCAAAGCTAGTCTATATTGTCCACGCCGAAGCAGGGAATAGATGAAAATTGTTGTCGTGTACTAAAGAAATCCCCCAAGAAATCCACTTAGGAGATTAAAAGCTCTTATCGTGAATAATACTTGGAGATTGCCTCTCGAAATGAACGGATAGACTCTCTTCTGTTCCTAATCTCTCTCTTTCATTGCCTTCTTTTCTTCTCATATTGCTTGGTGCATTGTAAAGTGCGTAAAAGAAACCTTCTTGAAGAACAGGCAATTTCAAGCAGACTTAGTACTCCATCCAGTTCTTTTGGTTGCGATCAGAACAAAGAGAGGAAACTCTAAATTCTTTTATTCCCTCTACACTATCACCACTACAACCATTATTAATTACTAATAGCAGTATTACTGTGATATGTTTGAAACATTTTGAGAGGGGTGACTACCGACAAATTCCTCCTTTGTCTACCTCAATAGTAAACCACAAGAATCACTCTAAGTCTAGTATTACTGAAGAACGAAAATCAAACCGTAAAAAATTTATTAGTTTGTTATTGTAAGAGAGATCCAAGTTTCGTATAAAGAGCTTTGTTATCTCATGAAAGAACACGAAAATTATCCAGGCGATATCGTAACCGACATTACATAGCTGTGTAGTATTTCATCTTCAGATATTTTTCTATACTAATACAGAGTGTAATGAGTTTCTTGATGACAGAAAACAAGTGGTTCTGTGGTAAAACAAACCTTTTAATTAAAATATTAAGAGGAAGTATATGGTGCATTTGGTCTAAATTTCATGACTCTTTAAACTTTGTAATCACGAAGTTCAGACTAAGTTTTAAAATGAGAAGATTAGAAGAGATTTTTCATTAATTCACTCTTCACTTAAACTCTCCCTTGTCTTAAACTCGGTATTTTTCACCTTAGTATTTACGTGTACCTGCAACTGTCTTAGTCGAAATTATCCATTTTCATTTTCCTAACTAAACGAACTGCGGTAAACGTGATAGATCATTTCTATCATCAAGAGTAAACCTAATAATTTCAACTTTTAAGTCATGCACTTGATTTACAAGAAAATAAATATATAGTAAATTTGTTAAGATGTTAACTTCTAATTTTATTATCTTTTTGCAGTGTTTTCTTTGCAATTTTCCTAGAAATTGTGCAAAACTATTAACTTTATTCAAACTTGTGAATTTTCAAGAAGGAGGGGATAATTTTCAGAATGATCACTTTGGTAAGAAAAAAGAATTGCCAACAATGTATCCATTGGCGTCAGCAGCACTTAAACTTTGGGGGGGACAGACACCGAGAAGACTGGGGTGTATGGAATAGCCGCAGGAAAGTGGAGGTTTCGGGGATTCTCCCCGAATTTTTTTTTTAAATAATCTTTACGAGTACATTGCATTTTAAAGCATTTTTTACTTTAAAAGCAAACAAAAACTTAAAAATTTTTGTTTTATATTTAAATTTGATAGTCTAGTTTTTGGAAAATATAATAAATGAAAAACACACTCACACATACATTTCTCAGTTTGATTGTTTGTTCAAACATTAAAATTCAACCTTGTTTTACAATTTTAGTTAATGATACCAAATGTATAAGAAAAACAAAATAATGATAAAAGGTAGTGTGAGGTGAACAGTTAGTAACAATGTAAATGAAGCTCAACAATATGTTACTCAACAATGTATAGTTTAAGAAAAATTAGTTGAAAATCATGTCTTTTTCTTTTTTAACCTAAACTCGCTTTGCTGCTCTCTAAACACAAATAGTTTGTTACTTTACTGATTACGCCCTACTCTACCTTCACCATGATAGGGCCAAAAACTGACTGACTTTTTTAACAATTGGAAATAAATTTTTGTGCTACTTTTTCCATATCTACTTTGTCTAACATTGTTTCGTAAATGTAGCAAACCTTTACATGGGTGAGCCTCTTTTGGGCCACCCATACTTCAAGTAAGATATTTGAAATATTGGGGGAAGAGGACACGTCGCCAGTGTCCTTGGTGTAGTTGACGCCCATAAATGTATCGCTTTCTATTGGGTCACGAATGTCTCTTGAATTTTTCTATTAACTCACAAGGTTACAATTCTCTGCGTCAGTTGCAAACGAAATTTTTTCAAAATATTCTGCTACTCACTATCAAACTGGAAGAATCTGCGTCCTGTTCCTTGCTTAAATACCATCCAGCATTCCCTGCTGTCACCTGCCGAAATGCTTGATAAGAAATTCCAAAGATATTGCAGAAAGGGTAGTTAATGTGGTGGCGCTGTCTGCCACAAGTAATAATCGAGTCATTACAAGAATTAAATTGTCATGGTTATATACAGTATAGTAAATTTCAAACATTCAAACTAAGTTACTTGCTTACTTAAGAATTTTCAGACAAATTCACTTTCTTCATTTAACATAGAATATGCTTTTGTGCACTTTTTCTCTGTTAAAATCACTTTTTAATATTTAATTTTATTTGTGTAAAATTAATATTTAGGAGTAATACTAATACCTTTCATGTGTTACTGTCTCAATGTCTCAGACCATGTGATAAACAATTGCGGAAGTTAATCAATTTAATAAACTTCCCGGGTGGATTGAGTATGTTAATGGATAATTATAATTAGCTCTGAAGATTTCCTTTATCCCGATAAACACTTGTGTAATTTGAAACTAGCATTAAGCTGTTGGTCACCATCTTTAAGAAAAACAAAGCTAAAATAAATTAAAGCAACCAATCTGTGCAGCACTTTTCTGATTTCAGTTTTAACATTTTCAATCTGCTAAGTGCAGAAATTAGTAACTTGTATGGAAACAGACTGCTGGTTGGTGATTACCAAAGTACTGCAACCACTTATTGACAATGTGAGAAGATATCGTTGTCAGCAGATGCCTTCATAAAATAGCTAAATGACACGCGGAATCGAGCTAAAAATGGCTAAACTGTTATAAAATTATAACTAAATTTATAGTCAACAGAATATAACAAGGAAACAAGCAAAATTTGCAATAGTTTTACTGTATAGCTATAACATGCTGGAATTTGGAAATCGAGTATTTTCATTATTAATCCATACTTAAAATATTTACAGAAAACTTTGCTTACTTCATTGGCGAGGTACTACACATCCCTTGAATTCTTTTATTCGTCCCTAATCTTTGCGGTGGTTTGTTGGCTACATGTGGTTGCACTTTTGTTTTAGTGCAACAATAAAAGCGAGCCGCCCATTCCAAATATACACTCAAAATTCTCGTTCACAAATTAGTATTGTGAAGCAACTGTGAAGTGACTATAAGGTAATTGTGTGAACTCTTGATTTAATTTGCTAAATTCAATTTTATTATTTTATTAAATTACGTTTATCTATAACAGAATCATGAACTCTTAAATTTCAAGAAACAAAACTTTTTTTTTTTTTAATGATGTACATTTGTAGATGGCTTGGATAAGCATGTATTTCTCAATGTTCATTACTGAAATTGCTAATAAACATGACTAGTTTCCTTCTTGCTTTTCCGCATTCCCTTCCGCCTATCCTGATGCTTCTTAGTTGATTGAATGAAGACTCGTCGTTTTACTGTTGAACAAAACCACGGAATACACGTCCACACGAGATATTTGCCACAAGGTTTGGATAGATGCAGGATCGTGGTAAAAGGCTCAATGCACCATTGGAGATCAACCAACTCCATGTCTTGGAAATACCTTCTGTAGGTTCATCGCCACAGATTCACTTGACTTAGACATCTGACTAATGGAATGGAGATGAAAAAGAATATCGTTGAAGACACACATTGTGACAGGAGAACTCGACGCCCCTAGCAGTTCAACAGGATTGGGATCCAATTGTTGGCTGACTCCAGTGCATCCAGGTTCTTCCAGGGAAAACAATTCGTCAACCCAGATGATGTAACGTACATATTAGCGTAGGCAAATCCATTTAAATCATGTTATGCATATATTTATTTTGCGCTTAATTTACCTATTTTACACGTATTTTCCGTATAAGTAAAGGATTAGTTGCATTTAGTATAGGATAAGTAAAGGATTAGTTGTGGGAGTAATTGTATATAGTTTATTTCATTTTTGTGTTTATGATTATTATTATTATTATTATGTGTGTTATGTCAATGTCATGGGAAGAAGGATTAGAACAAGGCAGAACATTAATTAAACATATTGATTTAGAATAAAATGACCAGTACGACACCAGTCTCGTCAGAACTATCAGGCTAGTACTCATCCTTTGTTTCATAATTTAAACCTTTCTCTCTCTCTCTCTCTCACCTTTCCCTCAACTAGTCATTCTTATAAAATTGAAACACTTGAATTTTATTTAAATTCAACCATAACTTTTACAGTTAAGTACCGTGTTGGGCATCAGTTTCATCCCCAATTGTCACAATCATTTTATGAGTATTTAGAGATTGTTCTGAGATACGAACTAATGGCACATCATGGCACAGTGCTGAAATTAGCTACGAAAAGATGGTTTGTTCCTAATCTTTGCGGGTAGTGTTAGGCTGTTAGCTACATAATAGTTCAACTATTGTTCTAGCACAACAATAAACGTACGCCATCTACGCTAAATATACACTCCAAGTTCTTATTCACAAATTAGTGTTTAAATTAGCTTTGGGAATGTGGAATTTCATCGAATCCCTGATTGTCATGAGACAGTGCTAATAACAGGCAATGATAAATACGATGCTTAAAATAGATTGTGATGTGGCAATGTAAGTACAATAAAAAGAAAGAGCATTATCAAAATAACAAGTAATACTTTATTGTGATTTATTCATAATTAAATTGATTGAACAATTGTATTTAACTACCATTGAACATAAATGGCTAGAAATTGTCAATTTTCATTGTCCACGAAATTGTCCACGATTTTAAACGCAGAAATAGCCAAAATCAGAGGCGGCCCTCACATCGTTTCTGCATTAATATAGAAAAATGTGTATCTTAAATTATTCTGCTAGTATTGTTGCTATAATTTCCCTCTGATCTAAAAACAGTAGTTCTGATTCCTTCAAATCAGTTTTTCCATGGACTTATGCTTGAGCACGCTATTCACATGGTCAGTACAAAATAAAGACAGAAAGGGCCTGAGCTGTTTCAGTTTGGACTTTGTATCATGTCGCATTGAATCGTGTGGCGAACAACGTGAAAACGCAGCTTGAATGTAGGTGCCATGGGCCAAGAATCGTAGGCCCTCATCACACAATTGCACCCGAGCCCTTCCGAACGAAAAGGTTTGAAACTTCCTTGTTGACAAAATTCATTTTGTCTGTAGAGGTTGTTGATTCCTCTCTTTCAGTTGTTTTGTCCCTTGAGCTTGCTCTCGTGTGTTACTTCTGCTGAAGGGATCGAAAATCAACCGCGTGTCCGCCCCTCAGTTTAGACGTTCATCTTCTTAGTGTCTTGTGTTTTTGTATGGTTGTGCGAAAATGAATAAAGCACGCGTGTTAAAAAGTATTACGCGCGTTTCCAATAGGTAAACCCTTAGAACTTTTCCACATTTAAATATTCCTTCCCGCAAAATGACTTAACAGTTGTATCCTGTTCCTATCCGATGCTGAACAAAGAAAAGCTCAAATCCGAACTACCAGCCACATAGAGCAATGACATTCTTTTTGCAATTAATAACAAAAGTGATTTATTACTATTTCTGTGTGATGACTTAACAGATACAATTTCTGAGATGTCAAAACTGGTGGACATAATGTTGCCCTATGGTTATACTTAACGTGTTAATAGGGTAAATTTTCTGACTGCAATTTCGAGTTTTTTAAGCACTTCACTTAATAATAATAATAATAATAATAATAATAATAATAATAATAATAATAATAATAATAATAACACACTACTAGTAGTAGCAGTAGTAGTAGTGGTATTAGTAGTAGTAACCTTAAAGTATTTGTCTTGAGGCTTGGCCCACCCTACCTTTTATTCCACGAGCCGCCACTGGCCAAAATTAAGGTAATATTGCTAAACTATTTTTAGTAGCTAAATATCATATGAAAATAACTAGATTTAGCCATAATAAAATGACTAAATTTCCAACACAGTGAGTTGATAAATGTTTTCGATCAGAAGTCAGTACATTGTTCAACACAGAATTTTTTTTTTTTTTTTCACGAACTCGAACCTGATAATAAGGTTGTCAACTTTTCTTATAAAAATGAGGGAGACTTTATTGCAAGGTTACGGATATTATGAATGACTTTCTAAATATTTTACTGCACAAAACAGCTATGAAATGATTGTAGAATACTCTTAGGTTGTAGAATATTTGAAATATTTTTTTGTGATTCTAAAACAAGATTGCGTATAAAAGGTAAAAAGCAAGAGAAGTCTTTTTTTAAATAGAGATTTTATTTGTATTTTCATCATTGAAGTCATCATTTTCCTTTAAAATGCTAAAGATACGATTTCCTGGACTAAATCAAATAGACAGGAGAGAGTTTAAGAATTGTGTCAAATACAGAGTACCGTGTAATATGGAAAAGTTCGGAACTATACCTGATAAGTGGTAACCAAAGAATATGACGTAATATGAAACACAATTACTTCTAACGTTCTCTTCCAAGTCTTGCTTTCAGTATTTTGAAAACTTCAGAACAACAGCTACTTCAAGTTTCTTGTAAACTTGTATATTTTCCTCATAAAGTTTCCTCTTGAGACTTAAAGGAAACCATGTTTATGATCGTCGATCTTTTTTAATGTAGTCGATCGAAAGAGAGAAACTAGTCAACTTCCGACTCCCATAGCAGTTATTTCTTGAATTCTTGATCTCTCCAGTTGCTTCATAGCGCTTAGTGAATGCCAAAAATGTTGTGGCCTTGTTGGTAATCAAACCTGAAAAACCACGTGCACACTAATCATTCCAACAGACGGGAGAACGATTTAGGGATCATAGTATTTTAGTAATTGGCATACGCAGAATTTCATCAAGGGGGGTTCAAGCATTCAATCTCTTATTCTTTTAGGACACCCACAGGGTCGGTTCTAGACATTCCTTAAGTGTGAGCAAACAATATTTAGGCGCCCTCACCTAAATGATAATAGAAGAGTAGAAAATTGTAATGGACAAAAAAAAAAAAAAATCTCCAAATAATTGTTACAACTGCAAATTTCTTCAATATGATATTTGTAGTCTCTCTGTAAATATTAACGGAAAATGAAATTCGAACTAATTGGCTGTGGATGAATACAGAACAAAGTTCCAATTTTAATAATTAATGGATTTTTTTTTAAATAAGCACAAGATGCAACTAAGATATAGAAAAAATATACGTAAGATGTATTTTGACGAATACAATTGAAACATAAAAGTCAAAATAGAATAAAACTCATGATCTTCAAGTCTAACACAGGTTTGCCACAAGTTTGACAAAGAGGTATGCTCTTATGCTCTTCATATTAATATTTACATAGTATTCTCTTAGTGATAGAAATTAGCTTAATTTCTCGTTTTCTTCGTTACTGAAGAGTTCACGTTATAAAGTAATTTCAATTTGGCAAGATCTCCTATTAATGCATCCGTATCCACTTTATTGAGTATATCATTTTCAATGGACATCAAAGCTAGTCCATTTATTCGTTCTTGAGATATGGTTGATCTCAAGTAATTATAAATTTCAGCCGAACTTGTTTAATACACAACAAATGACAAAAATGTGTGCCTTGATCGTGCCTTGATCCATATTTGTCTTTGATCCTGGCGGAACTTCAAAATCAGGTTCCCCGCGCAGTGCCGTGCTGTGGAAAATCAGCGCCCGGTGCGAGTATACGACGGCGCCTCCATACATATTTTCCAACTAATTTTCCTATCCTTTTTCCTTTTTCTCTCCCGAATTTTGTGCCCTCCTTACTTCGGCGCCCTGTGCCGCCGTCTCGCTCGTCCCCCCCTCCCACGGCACGATACTGCCTCCGCGCCCCGCAAAAAATATTTTCAGGGCTCCTTAGGCCTTTAAAATAACTCAGTTCTTTCATATTTCTTTCCAACATAGACATTCGAAATCAGGCAGTGACTAACACAATATAAATACAAGCAGTGATGCACCCAAGATTTATCTTTTGAGCCCGAAGATTTTTCGGAGTAACCTACAAATGGAAATAACTTTCTGTACTTGCCCGCAGAAATTGAGCTAATTTTCTTAGAAATTATAAGTTCTGGGGGATCCAGACTTCAAACCACCTCCGTCGGTGTATCCCTGAACACGTAACTGATAATCAAAACTCTACTTTGCATTTAGGACTATTATCAAATGTTTAAAAATACCGCTCCATCTAAATTTAATACAAAAGAATGGATTGATAATGATCGTTATGCTCCTGTGATTGACAGTGAGAGTTCTGAAAAGAAGTGTTACTTATATTCCTAATAATCTTGCGATTTCGATTACAGTTACCCTTTCGAGTTACATACGCATATACTACGTGAAAACTAATTGTATTCAAACAAATTTTGAAATACATTAAATTTAACTCAGACCCGTAATCGAAGAGGCTGTATCCATTACATTTTAATTTAACAATTAAATTACTGCAATCAAGTAAAATAAACTTAGAGTTTCAAAAGTTTGTCTACTTGCAAATGCTTCGTTAACAGTAACTGGTATTGACAACTCCCCCACTTCAACATTTGTAAGATTATCACTTTCGAAATTTTGCCCAGAAGTCGAAAGAAACTTTCTAGAGCCTTCGCTTGCCTCTAATCTTCTTTCAAGTTTCGCAGCTTTCTTTTCCGTTAAAATGTTCACCTGTTTTTTTTTCGTTTTTTTTATATCGTTGGCCAATATTATTACATGAAAAACAAAGTACTATTGAAAAATGAAAACACACATCATTATAAATTGAAAACAAAAAACGGAAAGACTCGGGATAGAAACCAAAATATTGATGAATGACAAATGGACTAATAGACATTAACAAAGTGAGCATTAAGCAGTGGGCAGCGATTGTGAGCAGCTGATGTTAGGAACTTATGTTAAATTTCCTTCAGAAATGATTAAAAGTTCCATTTGTACAGTCCGTCTTTTCTTAGTATTTGCCCCCCTACTTGGACCAATGTACCTACAACAAAAACTTAGTCGCTTGAAATTTGATAATGTGCAATTCATCTACGCTGACATTTCTCGACACTAAACTGTGGTCATTGGACCGAAATACTGTGCGGGGATATTGTTTATGACAAGGCGGAGCACCCTTCAAGACATCTCTTTCTACTGCGATAATGCCACCCAATCTATAAGCAACACAGTTGACTTACTTTCGTTTGTTGATCCATTCCCATTTCAAAGACATATTTGGCAATGATATTCTCTATCAATTGAAGCTATTTGGAAAATTTTTCATCATAACATTTTCTCTAATGAATATTCACATATAAAACACAAAATTCATTTCCAGTTTGGCGCCCTCTTCACTTAGCGCTTCCTGCGAACGCGTAGTTTGAAGGATTCAAGATCCGGCTCTGAACATGCGAGATTTTTGTATATATATATTTAATATAATAAATAAACAAATATATTAAATTTCTATTTTCCGCTAATATCTTGCTTAAGGGAATTAAAACCCTGATAACCTCCTCTGCGTACGCTACTGAGAATACAGTCTTTTGAAGTAAGTGTAGTGAGCTTCTACCATTCAATTCAACATTTAAGTATCCATCAATTCGATGATAATACTTGTAAAGTATGTCTGATTTTATTGATACTTGCAATCTGGATCCCACCAATATTTCGAAATATGTCTATTGTTTGAAGCTACAATCTCAAACATACAAAAAAAAAATCAAGTATAAACTACGTAAAAAATATTCGGTTTTAATAAGCGATATCGTTTCTTTTCTTCTTTATCGTTTTCTTTTTTAGGGGGTATCCCGATCATCCTTATTGGTTGAAGTTGCACTCGAGTTGGTGATAAAGGAGTAAAAGAGAGAAGTTGCTGCAAAACTGGATATTCCTTTTTTTTAAAAAAATAATACTTTCACAAAAAATAAAATAATTCGATTTGGATACAATGTGGCGTACATTTTTCTTTGAAACCTCGCAATCACGGATTGCTTGGAGTTAAATTCTGCTAAGAATGTAAGGATGAATTTCTAATTAAATATGCGTACAGCAGAATAATTTTCGAAATACACTGAATACCCTGCCAAAAACATAAGCGTGAAGAATGGAGTCAAGTTCTGATATATTAATTATTTCGTTCGGCAAAAAATAATAAAATAAAATAAAATAAAATAAAATAAAATAAAATAAATAAATAAATAAATAAATAATAAAAAATAGAGATATGAAACGAAGCTAAGTCCTATTGAATGATCGTTAGTTCCCTTGTGTATCAAAAATATTGATAGTGATGAATATTCAATCCTTGTTTTTCCCTGTCAAGTCGCAAATTTCTGCGTTTATAGGAAATGCCTTGCAAGTTTTTATTGGTTTCCGGTAACAGCAACTCAGCAACTCAATATCAATTTTAACATACCCACGCCTCTATTTTTCTCTATGAACTAATAAAGTTGACATTTTAGAAGTTTTAACTTTACTTACGCGAAATACCTGTCTGTGTGTACTGTACTGTACGTGTTTGAATTTTTGTTTCTGAGTGACTCAGATCTTAAAGTTTTCATGTTTACAAGATGAAAAGAAAACCGTACCTATAAGTCCGTAACCGTATGACATTTTGCCCTTGCCCCTTAATCACTCACTTTGGAGAAGGAAGTTCAGAGTTTGTGAATTTTTACTTCACTTGCAGCTTATGTCTTTCATTTGTATTAAATGTTAAATGTGCATGTTTACTGGAAGTACTTTATAGATTTTGAATCATGTCATAAGTGATATGAAAACGTGTAGGTTCTGACTTTTTCTAAATAAGTTTTCTCTATGGAGGGAGAAATTTAGAGTTTTTGGACTTTCTTTTCATTTTACTTGTAGGACAAATTCTATGTCGTGTCAAATTATAAGTTTCAATGTTTACAGGAAGTGCCCTAGAGGTTTCTAATTTTTAGTCTCTGGCCTCTTTCCCTATAAATTTCCTCCATGGATCCCCCCTATATTTTTAAAAGAAATCGTATACTTGCGCAAAATTTCAAGTTTCCATGTACCTTTATATACAGAAAGTATCCTATAGATTTTGAATCAAGTAACATAAGTACATGTAATTTTGATCTTGTCGTCTAATTTTGCTCCTTGGAGGGGAAAATTTCCAGTTTTTGAAGATTTTTCTGTACATATGTTACAAATACTACTTTTGTCCCAAATTTCAAGTTCCATGTCTACAAAAAGAACTTA
Source organism: Thermobia domestica (assembly GCF_964235325.1). Lineage (NCBI taxonomy): Eukaryota > Metazoa > Arthropoda > Insecta > Zygentoma > Lepismatidae > Thermobia > Thermobia domestica. The sequence goes on from NC_137464.1 coordinate 109,504,495, forward strand.
TAGGTTTTGATGAATCAGTAAGTGCCAATTTATTTCTTTTTTTTTTCTTTTTTTCCCCTAAGTTTTCACCACTTTCTATATAAACTGGCTGAGATTAAACATTGAAATTTTATATCGGCAATGACCTGGTGCAGCTTAGTGGCTTGGCAAATCTTCGCTGCACTATCTTCATGGGAAGCTAAATTATGATTGTTTAAAAACAAAAAGGCCTGAGTTGCTTCGTGTAATATACACACTGTGTGCTCCAGCTAGAGAGAACTTGGCTTGGCACACTGTTGTCCACCTTGATATGTTTAATTTTGAAGCAATACGGGGCAAGTTGATTTTCAGTTTTTTTCAATGATTTTCACTCCATAGAATAAAAGTTTGTGAAGAATAATGGGTCATTTAGCCTCCTTCCAATTAAGAAATATGCTGCACGACAATAAAATATATTCGATATTGGAGGTATATGAGATAGATGTTTCTCAGCCAGTCTTTCCCAGTATTTACGTTTATAACCAATCAAGAATGGGGGATTGAACTAACCGTCTCTCCCATATATTTTAAAAATATGCTCTGTCAAAATTTTAGAAAGAAAATTTCCAGTGTTTATTTATTATACGAATAAAACTGGTAACGGATAAGGCGATTAAAATCTGCAAGCAAAGAACGAATGAAAAAAAAAGAAAAGTTTTCGCTCCGCTCAATTCTACAATACACAGTGTCACTAGTGCAGTATTGAGTATACAATTTTTCGTACTCAAAATTTCGCTTGTTATGTAGATGGTATTTTACTTATTTAAAGTTCTTTTAAACACGTTGTGAAGTGATAAAAGCAATTTTAACACAGTAAGACTTATGTGTTAAAATTCAAAGTATCTCAGATTAATTTATGAGATAGCACATTCTACTGGCTTTACCTACAGCTGCTTTCACATGGTTCACGCGTCAATGCAATGAATCTCTGATCCATAAGCCATTCTGTAGCTTGAAGCCACTTTACTTCATGTGGCTTGATGCGCATAATGCAATGTCACAACAGTTTGAACCTGACATGACCCATCACATACTTGCCTGACATTAAAAAAAGTACACATGTTTATACACACACACACACGTCTATATATATATATCGCTCCGAACAAGCCTCTAGGGATGGAAAAAAGAGAATAGTTATATCTATTGGCAAAACGAATGATGGTTAGGGGGTTGGACAAGAAAGGAAATGGAACCATATGCTTCCCAAATTCCCAGAAGTCAACTAGCTTCCGGTTACAGTAATGACGTGAATCAATAAATCAACTCGCTTTCCCGCTACTGGGAATCGATTTTAGATGTCCCAGTCCGTGACTTCGATATTAAACTCAACCACTATCGTATATGAAATAGCTACATATAGGTTCTAGTCTTTTCAGGGTTGCCACAGTCACAAAAATAACTTTGCTGGTGTTAAGACCTGCCATTTAATGATATTACTTATATAAAATAATTTAAACATTTTTTTTTAATTCAAATGTAAAAACGTTAGGGCAAATAATGTGAGGTGAAACAGGGCGATTAATTATACTACGTATCGCACAGAGTTTATTCATCCTACTCTATACAAGTATAATGTTTTAATTTTAACAATTAACCATACAAACCCGGATTAGTATTGCCTACAAATTAACCATATAAACCCGGATTAGTATTGTCCACGAATTAACTATATAAACCCGAATTAGTATTGCCCACGAATTAACCATATAAACCCAGATTAGTATTGCCTACGAATTAACCATATAAACCCGGATTAGTATTGCCCACGAGAAATGTGATGAGAAATAACATTTTCACGTCACGTCTAGATTCTCGAAGATTCCTTTCTCGTCTCGTCTTGATTCTTGGAAGGATTTTCTCGTCTCGTTTTGTAAATTTAAGTACAAAATTTATACCCTGACTTTTTCTTAATCTTGTTTCGAAGATACCACAATTCTTCAGCGTCACGAGAGGTCCACGAAGGGTGTGCTATAAGAACATTTAAGCCATATTTATTATTGGAGTATATTCTATAATAATGATTTGCGTATCTTTAAACGTTGATAAAATGCTTTTCATTATGCTCTTGCTTTCACTTTATAAATTTATATTTTTAATATTATGAATCATGTAATAGTAGAACAGTGTTGGAGATCTTAGATTCGGGTGAACAAGTGTTACCCACAAGGAACGAAAGATTTCTTGTGTCGTCTCGATTTCGAGATGATTATTGTCATGTTCCTCCAATTTAAAAATGTATTTTTCGTTTCGAGTCTCGTCTCGTTTTCGAGAAAAGTCGAGAAATTTCTCGTCTCATCAACAATAATAACCGTGGTACGTACAAACAGTGTCCATAATCATTATGTGTTTAGTTGTTGTAGTCATAAATAGGTCATTTTTATTGTGTAACATGTTCAACTTCCAATATACTAACATATTTAACAAAAAGTTTAGAACCTCAAATATACTGTCCCATGGAAAATGTGTCCCATCTACCTTGAATATCCCTATTTAAACATTGTATTTCTTAAATTAGGAATACCAGAATTTCACCGTAAACTTATCAGGATGGAAGTATTACTTGCCTCTCGATAAATGGCTTCTAAATACCTGAAAATTTACGATAACATCCTGGCGTTCCAAATTACTTAAATTTTACGCTCACCACGTAACACAATGAGAAAATTTACATAAATACACTTGGGGTAAATGGAATACATTTTGCATTGATAAACACGTGTGAGATACATAAAATGTTGGAAACTCTCTAGGAAAGAGATTCTTTGGTAGGCCTAGAGTATAATGGAAAGATAATGCAAGTCAGGAAAGTGGATAATGACAATTCTAGTTGGATTAAATTGACACAGAATATTATACAATAACAAAAGGCTCTTGCCTTATGAGTCCTCAGGTTTCTCATAAGTCATTCTTATACAATCAGCTTTCAGTATTAAGTTACTAACATTAACACATTAACTTCCACTCCTAACAGAGGCAATGGCGTGCAAACAATTTGCAAATTTAGAACTGTTGACACGATTTCATTCCAATTTAAATCTGCATTCAATTTAACTATTTTAAAATAGAACAAAGGTCGTAGCTATATTTAGGTTTGAGCATTTTTATTTGTGTATTTCTACAGTAGTATATGGTGATGTTTTAATTTTGCAAGTTAAGCTGTGTTGTTTCAGTTTAATCATTTGTAAATGAATAATAATAATAATATTGAACAAAAACATGTTTTGCTGTTTGTTATTAGAACAAGTAAAGAATTAAAGCTTTTATTAAGAATTTTAACCTATAATATGTACAGAGTGCCAAAGTTTAGGGTACAACAACTAGTTTTAATAATCAAGTTTCCGATATGTACACCTTGTCTCAAAAAGGTTGAGCGCATTCTTTATTGCTGTTTCGAGGCAAAAATTTTCTAAGTCCAACTTCGGGTATCTTCGGGAAAAAGTAAACCAGGTTCGAACCTCGAAGCCAACCTTTGCAATCGGGAAAAATCTTGCAGATGTGTTTTTCTTCTTTTAAATATAATAAGACTTGTTACCAATTATATATAAAAAAGCAACATTGATTGAAATACTTAATGATACAATATTTCGAAACTGTATTAATGCCAGCACATGCTTGTTTGTCATTTTGCTCTCCATACTTAATGGAATATTTAGATACGTAAACGAATCTTTCCATATGTAAAAGAATGGTGAAAGTTAAGACATGGGAACATTATTCTCTCCTGAGTACTAAAATAAAAGTCAAAGTAGAACAAAAACAGCGTTTGCAGTGGATATGAATGTAATTATTATCTTAAATACCGTTATATATCGCTAGAAGTATTATTCGTGGAGCGCTTGTGTTAGCTCAGTGGTACGCCGTTGGATTTCAAATCGTAAGGTCGAGGGTTCGATTCCCATCTGACTCAAAGTTTTTGTATGAAATTCTATTTTCCGCAATGCATGAAAAATTATATAAAATAATTACATTAAAATACGTCAGTTGTATATATATAGCATATAATCATTGCAGAACATAGTGATTATTATGTTTAAAATATAACAGGTGTTCACAGTACGTTGGTATTCTATGATATATGTGAATGTTAAATACAAATTAAGAAAATAATATCATCGCAATAAATAAATTGTGTAGTGTATTTATTTGCAGCTATTTGTCATATAGGGGTTACTTCTGAACATTCGTATTACAGCATGTCATTGATATTCTTGAAAAATTATCCGAGGCATAAAAAGAGGGTATAAACAGAGAATCCAAAGTCGGAACGCTCGCAAGAAATTCATGAACCCCAAAGGTCACGTGAGCAGACTGGAATTGTCCTTATGAAGCATGCCACAGCAGAAGGTCTTTACATAGATTTGCAATTCAATACCTGATATATGCTTTTGCAATGTGGAAGTGGTGATGCCTTTGGTCGCTCTCTCTCACTTTCTCGCTCGCTCACTCTGTATTTATATATATGAAAGTGGATGTATGTGTGTGTTTCGACATAATTCTGATATGTCTAGAGCAATTTTAACCATATTTCTTACAATCTGGAAAAGAGTACTGTCGGGATATATATCAAAAATGCTAGAAAAGGATCGATATTAGTATCGAATCCATAGTTTTGTGGTCGCTTAGGTAAACAGTTCTACTTTCAATTCAAGTCCAATTAAGCTCCCATTAGCACCCAGGGTGGTTACGTAGCGACAAAAAAATATCGAAATCAACCAATATTAGAGTCGAAGCGTAAGTTTTCAGTGCCGCATTTCCCATTAGTCCAACTAGGCCCGTGCCTAGAGGGCAACATATTTGAAGAGCGCAAAGTTTAAAATTTTAATTTTTTTCGTATGAAAAGTTAAAAAAATCGAGAGCAAATATACTATTTCATGAGCAGTCCTCTTTTACTATTCTAATATATTTAATGATAGCGTAAGAAATCTGAAAATAATTCAGAACATGTTTCCCATTTATTTTTTGTTATGTAATTGTAGCTGTAGCATCTAGTGAGTGGTATTTAACTGCAATAAATTCACTAATTAAGCATATTCGAATTAAGTTTTATTTGTAAGTTAGGGATCAAGGGACGGAGAAATGTGTAGTTATTGGGGGCGCCGAGTGCAAAAGTGCGTAGGGACGCCGAGCTTCTAAATGCAGCACTGTTCGCTAAATTAATTGGTAGAAATTTTAATGCCATTTAAGACCAAATTTAGTCCTAGCAGTGGCAGTATTCGTTTGCTGTCCTAGGAGGAATGAAAGGGACTGACATCAAAATTATAAAAAAAAGACCTACATTAGTGTCGAATCTATAATTTTGGGGGTCTCTTAGGTAAAGATTGGAACTTCAGATGCCATGTAAGTTAAGCCCTCATTAACACAATGAAGGAGTTTGTGAAATTTGTGACATATAGAAATAATTGAAAATAACCAATGTTAGTATACAACCCATATCTTTCGTGGTCGCCAAGTTCATTGGGAGCAGTTCTGATGACCTTTAAGTTTAAGTTCAACTTCCAGTAAGACTAAGATCCCCCAGCACATCTAATAAGGAGAGCGTAGTTCTGGAATGTCTGGGACAACCTTTACCAAACTTGGGGGACATATTACTTTCAATCTAAGAAGAAAATATTGTAGTAGTATGAAGTTATGGAAGTTGGGAGGTGTGACATGTAAAAATAATGTAAAACGACTGATCTTAGTGTTTTATCCATAATTTTCTCGGTCGTTGAGATGGATAGTGATGCTCCAAATGGAGGTTACATCCAAATTCATCCCCATCTTCACAGGATGATGGCCTGGGAGAGCTAAAAATAAAATCTCAAAAATTACTTAAATATTTGTCGAATTCATAGTTTTCGGGGTGAGAAAGCGTTTCTAATTACTTTGGAAAGTAATTTGTACCCACGTCAAGATGGGCTTTTTAATCATATCAATTTCTCACCTTAAGAAGAAATTACCATTACAATTATGATATTAAGCCAACCTTCGCAATCGATGAAAATATTATGTGGATGTATGTTTCGTCTTTTAAATGAAACAAGACATGTTAAAATCAAAGATGGAGTGGGTCAGTGGGTCAGTTGGTAAGTGGGTGAAATGGGTCAAGATTTGTGAGTGGATCAGTGGATCGTGGGTCAAAAGGACGTGGCCTACTGCGAAACACCACTCACCGTGACTCACACTGGCCCACCCTGTGGCCACCCTTTTAGTCCAAAGATATTTCGTCCAAAGAACATTTCGTCCAGAGACATTTAATCCAAAAACATTTGGTCCAAAGGACAATTCGTCCAAATGACATTTCGTCCAAAATACAATTGGTCCAAAGGACATTTCGTCCAGGGATGTTTAGTTCAAAGCACATTTCGTCCAAAGAACATTTGGTCCGGTAACGCTTGGGGGTCAAGGGTTTGTTTCTATTAGAAGAGTAAAAGTGATTCATATAACATTATGACTCAGTAGCTTCTTATTTCTAAAGGAAATTTGAAATAGATATTTATTCCGCAATTTTCATTTTGATAGAACAAATAATGCTGATATATTCAGAAAAACGTAAACGCCTGAAAACAACATGGCCGAACAACAGGAGTGAGGGAAAGGTTGTAGTGTAAAGTATGTTGCTGTAATAACTGCTAACATGACATCTAAAATTTTCATGTTGTGAATGAAATAGTTCTAAAATAAGTACCGGTAACTAAAATTAATGGAGTTTAAATTTGAGTAAGTTAAATATTAGGTATTCAAACCGTTGTGTTAGAAAAGTGAAAAATTATGTGTCAAGTATCTTTGAAGAAATACTGAGAATAGAAAAATACACATGTGTGAAATATATTCTTAGTGTCCAAAGATAATACTCGGCTGCAACATTGTGAAAAGTGATTGACAAATATAAGATGAAAGTTGGAACATTTCGTGTAGAATATACGTATCTTTTTAGGTTAACCACAAGTCTGGTTTCTATTTGTAGACTATTGATAGTGTGTAACTTCGGCAGGCGTTTCTACATAATTAGTGAGTTGTATGACAAACCAGAATTGTTAACTTGTCTTGTATTTTTATTTCAGTGTTACTCCTTATGCAAATACAATATATACTTTTGCTTTCATATTAATTTTCTTGGTACAGCAAAGTACATTTAAGATATCCATTGCAAAGTCTCAAACCAAATACAAGATTCACATGACCATGCGGAGGCAATGTTGTCCGCAAATGAAGAGGGAGTATGATCTTCAAAGGGTTGTTTATCATTTTGGGAGGTGAATTCCTTAACCAACGAAGCTACAACTGTATTTCTGCGAAGCTAAAACTGTATTTTTGTAAAATTATTAATGAAAGCAAAGAAAGGTTGCCATTTAGTTTTCAGGCGTTTACGTTTTTTCTGAATATCTCAACATATGTTTGTTTTATCGAAAAGAAAATTGCGGAATAAATCTCTATTTCAAAATTTCCTTTAGAAATAAGAAGCTACACAAGTAACACTTCCCAAGTGTAACACTCCAATTTTGATAAAAATTTGGCAGGCAGATACTACACATAAAATAAGTAAATACGTGCTTTTTTATTTTCTGCGGAAAAACGGTTTTAGGGGGCGAAAGCCCCCACCCAAAATTTTGAAAGTTGTCGCCCGAAAGGCAAGAAGAAGTGGACCGAAATGAATGAAATCGTGCACAAATATTGTAGACGAAAAATCAGGGAATACGGGTTTCGTGTTTTTCTAGAAAAAATGGTTGGGTGGGGCGCGGACCCCTCCAAACCTTTGCTCATGAAATATCAAAAGTGCTAGTAACAGTATGTCAGAAGTGCCTAAATTTACATGAAGAATTGCAACGAAACTTTGTGTATGGACAATATGCAAAAAATAAATGAACACGGGTTTTTTTATTTTCTGCGAAAAAAGGGTTATAAGGTGCAAAAACTTCCACCCAAAGTTTTGAAAATTGAAGCCCGAAAGCCAAGAAGAAGTGGACCGAAGTGAATGAAATTGTATGTAGATATTGGATACGTAAAATAAGGCCTTTCGTGTTTCACAAGTGTCTCCATCTGATTTCTTCAAATTTGGCAGATCAACAACGAGCACAAACAGTATAGTGTATTTTATAGCATTTCAGGAGGCACCTTTAACCCTTACAATGTTTTTCCGCATAAACAAAAACACGTGTCGATTAATTTCCTATTTGCTGTTGATGTGCCAAATTTGAAGCAAAACGGATAGGGATACTTCAGAAACACGAAAGACCTTATTTTACATAGGGTCTCTAAAATGTCTACCCACAATTTCATTTGCTTTGGTCCACTACTTCCTGCGCTATTACGGTAATATTTACTTTTTTTCGGAGAAGGCCGAGGCACAACACTGTTTTCCGCACAAATTAAAACACGTTTCGTTTATTATTTTGCGAATTGTCCCTATACGAGGTTTCGTTGCAATTCTCCATACTCTTTAAGAACCTTTGACGTACAATTATTTGCACTTTTGACACTTCGTAATCAACAGTTTAAAAGGTCCGTGATATACGCAACCGTTTTTTTTAAAGGAAAATACGAAACCCAATTACCTCAATTTACGTCTACAATATCTGTGCACAGTTTCATTCAATTCTGTACACTTCTTCTTGCCTTTTAGGCCTCAAATTTCAAAATTTTTGGTGGGGGATTTTGTCCCTTAAAACCATTTTTCCTCAGAAAATAAACTCGCATTCGTTTATTTTTTGCGTATTGTCCCTACACAATATGTCGTTCCAATTCTTCATGTCCTTTAAGCACTTCTGACATACTGTTATTCGCACTTTTGATGTTTCACGATCAAAGTTTTGTAGGGGTCTGTGTCCCACCCTAACCTTTTTTTTTTTCAAAAAAATACGAAACCAGTATTCCCTCATTTTATGTCTACAATATCGCTGCACAATTTCATTCACTTTGGTTCATTTCTTGTGACCTTTCGGGCCTCAAGTTTCAAACTTTTGGATGGGGGCTTTTGCCCTTTAAAACCGTTCTTTCGCAGAAAATAAAAAAAATGTATTTATTTATTTTTTGCGTATTGTCCCTACTCAAAGTTTCGTTGCAATTCTTCATGTTCTTTACACACATCTGACATACTGTTATTAGTACTTTTGATATTTCGTGATCAAAGGTTTGGAGGGGTCTGTGCCCCACGTAACCACTTTTTCCAGGAAAGTACGAAACACGTATTCCCTCATTTTACGTCTGCAATATCTGTGCACAATTTCGTTCACTTCGGTCCACCTCTTCTTGCCTTTCGGGCGTCAACTTTCAAAATTTTGAGTAGGGGCTTTTGCCCCCCCCCCTAAAATCACTTTTCCGCAGAAAAACACGTATTCGTTTATTTTGTGTGTAGTATCTACCTGCCTATTTTTTTTTTTCAAAATCGGAGTGTTACACTTGGGAGGTATTACTTGTGAGTCATAATGTTATATGCATCACTTTTACTCTTCTAATAGAAGCAAACCCTTGACCCCCAAGCGTTACCGGACCAAATGTTCTTTGGACGAAATGTGCTTTGAACTAAACATCCCTGGACGAAATGTCCCTTAGACCAATTGTCTTTTGGACGAAATGCCCTTTGGAACAAATATCTTTTTGACCAATTGTGTTTTGGACGAAATGTCCTTTAGACCAATTGTCTTTTGCACCAATTGTGTTTTCGACAAAATGTCCTTTGGACGAAATGTCACTGGACCAAATGTGTTTGGACTAAATGTCTCTGGACGAAAATCCTTTGGACGAAATGTTCTTTGGACCAATTGGCTTTTGGACGAAATGTTCTTTAAACCAATTGTGTTTTGGACGAAATGTCCTTTGGACCAAATGTCTTTTGGACGAAATGTCCTTTGGACCAATTGTCTTTTGGACAAAATGTTCTTTAGAGAAATTGCCCTTTGGACCAAATGTCCCTGGACCAAATGTGTTTGGGCTAAATGTCTCTGGACGAAAATCCTTTGGACGAAATATCTTTGGATGAAACGACCCCCAACTACCCACTGTCCCATTCTGTTCTGCGCATTGTAGACAGCATCTTCTGAACACTGGTTAGCTTGTCTACGTTTTACTTTCAATATCTCCATTTTTCTTCTTCTGAATCTCCATTTCTAATGAAAAAAGCTCAGGCATTTTTGAATTTTGATATTTGCAATTGTAAGAGTGGCAATAGCAATAGGAGTTCAATTTTGAGATACAGCTTGTGAGCTTTTAGAGGAGCTAACTGCTGGAAAAAAATTTTGAATCACCTGTAATATATGAATTATTATACCTAGTATAAAAAACTGAAAGTAACTATGTCTGCGTGATTATCACGGTCAAATTGCAAAGTCAAATGAAATGACATTTGGTATATAATCAGGCCCCAATCCCAACTGGGAAGTTATCATACGCATATCACTTTCATTATAACACATATCCTTAGTGGGGAGCTGGTGTCCGAATTTTTGCGAAAAACTGAGTATCTTACAAGCCGTTCAACTTAGAGAGCTTAAATTCAGTATATAACTCTTTACTAAAAATAAACAGAACGTGTCCTAACATTTTTAAAAATGTGTTTTATGAGCGGGGGGGATTTTCTATATATTGGAAATTGGTAGTGGGTTGATTTGTAAAAATTATCGAAAACGATTGATATTAGTTGAGAAACTAATTGAGGAATGAAAACTACAGTCCTTTGCATTTTATACCCACTGCTTTCTAATATAATAATTGCTGAAGCTGGTGTTTAATATGTGGATCGTTCAGAGCATAAGGTAATCAAACCATAAAGTTGTGAGAAAAATAGACATAACATTTGTATTCCAAGCTTAATTTCATGAGCATTTTAAATTAGTACGGCATGCTTAATTATATGGAAAACTAGTTTTTCTTTCTTTTCTTCTTACGTTGGTCTACTTTATCTTGATTTGATACTTTCAAATTTCATCCTGTTTTCTACTGAAATGTATATGTAAACCAAGAAAGAAATAATTATATATGACAAATTTAAATTCATCTTAATTTGGAAGATGAGAAACACTTTACCATTGTATATCGTAAAGGTCAGATCCACCGGTACTGTAACAGAGCGGTGCTTGAGCGATTGACGGTAGGAATTTAAACTCCGATAAGTGAAAATTTCACAGTCTTGTTTTATTTCAAGTGTAACCTCTTTAGTCAATGGAGAGAAGGACGTGAACCATGGGTCAAAGTTGATTACGTTGGTGGGTCGGAGTTGGTCACAATGGTTCAGAGTGGTTCATAGTTGGTTGTGGGTCAATTCTGTATTCTACAATTAATTTCATAATTCGCAATCACCCTGTCCTTTAGCTTAAAGACACAATCGTGGAACGTAGAATTTAATATTAGTGATGTAATAAACCCATAATGGGTCGCTTCTTGTTTTACCTTGGTGCATTATACTTTTGCAATGGTAAGACAAGTGTTTACCTCTTCTGGGTAGTTTCACAGTTTCATATTTGTAGAGGTGGTCAAGGAGTTTTCAATTAAGCATTTATTACCATCTTGAACGCTCGCTATTTTGCACAAGTTAGCATAAAGACTCGGGACTCTTACCATTTTTTAAAATTTTAGTAATACTCTTAAATGACATACTACTTGATTCCCCTTACCATTTACAAATTTTGAGTTGCACCCCTCCTGAGACCCACCGGGGAACCTTGGGGCAAATCTTTTTCCTCGACACGGTGTACCTTTGAAATTATAAAATACATGTTTTCCGGTGTTGACATCTGTTTCATCGTTTCAGACTTTTATTAGTGTCAACGGGCTTCATGGATACCATGCTTCTTTATTCTCTTAGTTTTCAGATACAAGCCCCCATGTCGTAAGCGTCAGTGGACCACCGATGCGCAACTGGCGACATTTCGCCAAAAGTTGGTGATCCCGCAGCTACGATCCGTGGTGGCCCCACTTCGGTTTTGAAAATTATACCACCAGCGGCAGAGACTCAACGAAACGCCAACGAACCACAAAATTTCTCCCCAAAAATATGTTAAATCGCCCATATGCTTGATTTGTTTATATTCAGGTGAGTGTAAAAAACACTGGGGGAAAAAAGCAAGTATCCCAAGGTGGGCGCGAACCTTCAACCTTAAGTTTACTTGCCGCATATTCTTCTGACTTCGCCACGGAAACGATGAAGAAAATCTCGCTTGTAGAAGGATAAATTATTGAGGTCTTAATTTAGCCAATCAAACAAATCCCTCTATCTCGAGTTCTGTGAGATGGTACTGTGAACCGTTTCGAGATTTATTGCTTTCTGGTGGGCTACTATCTATGTGCAAAATTTGAGAAAATCGCCGACGCGCACCTTCGGAAACTCTCCTCTTTAGTGCAATGTTGACAAGAGATGGTGTGGGTCAATGAAACCTTGATCCATAAAATACTGACCAGTAGGATAATAGGGAATATCTGAAGAAAATGGTAATTAGTTTTTCTAATTGAACTCATGAAAGAGTATGACGTGGGTAATTGAAATCATGAAGGGGTATGACGTATGTAATTGAACTCATGAAAGAGTATGACGTGTGTAATTGAAATTATGATCGAGTATGGTGTATGTAATTGAAGTAATTAGTTTTTCTAATTGAAGTCGTGAAAGAGTATGACGTATGTAATTATTTTGGATTGATAATACGTGTTAGATGGTGCCGTTGGCGCCATTACTGTCTGCTTTTGCCGCCCGTCCACTTTGTATATTACCGACTGCCGCGTTGTATTGAACGTTAGATTTTCGCTGGCGCCATTATTGTCGCGAGTTTTAGCCCCGCCCGCTTTGTATTTTGCCGCTCGGTAGCCGTGGACGCTAATGGTATTTCTTTAACTTAAGTAAGAAGAGAAAGTGTACTTACCTTTGATGACACGCCCGCTATTTTGCTGGATATTTCCTGGTTGCTGCCACTGCTTTATTGATGATGACAATCTTTTTATGACGTAGAATGAACTTGATTTTTTCCGAACAACTTAGAATTATTTATTGTTACAATAACATTTTCATATAGTAACTTTTAGTTTTCTTTGCTGAAAGAAAATCAAAGACAAACCAGCTATGCATCTTTCTTTTTGTGTTAATACTTTTGAAGATAAATTTCTTTTTGCGTATAAGGAGCTGGTGACATCATGTGGCAGATTTTTGTACTACAATGAGTCGGAGAACAATACAAGATATATGACCTGTTTGAAATGAACCCTTAGCAATAGGTGTTGGGGTGATTGAAGCGGGATATTCGTTGTTATTGGAAATTTGGAACTCAGCCTTGAAAGCATGTGGAACATATTTATTTTTAAAATGTCATTTACCTTTAATTGAAATACAGCTTGTTGAAATATTATTTTTGATGCTTGTGTCTATTCTGATGTACACAAGAACTATAAAATATTTTTGAAATGAGGACGGTTGACGAGTTATAAATGTAGACAGTATTTGATTAATAGCTTGGGCCGCGGTGGCTCAGTGGTAGAGCGTTCACCTCTGGTGCTTGGGGTCCCGGGTTCGATCCCAGCCCCCTACAAGTGAACTTTGTGGTGGACAAACACCGTGTGCGTGGGTTTTCTCGGGGTTCTCCCGTTTCCTCCCACTTTCTTCATTCCACCATTTCATTCATTACTCATCATCACCGTCTCCTTTAGCCTAACCGGCATAACCGTGGGACGTAAAACTTAAAGATTTCATTTCATTTTCATTTGATTAATAGCCACAGCTGTTGAAATAAAAACATGCTTTGATTTCTAGTGCTATTTTCTGAACCGCTATGGGACTTTCTCCTATAGATGAAATTATCTGCAGTGACGGCACAATGACTGATATTATCTAAAGAACCACTTTATGGCGACTCTTTAGATATTTTAAGATTTACTTATGTGAAGATATTTATGTTTGCAAGTCGGCTCTAACTGTACCAATAGACGATTTGAAAGGAACGGCCACTAAAGGTTACTTTGATGGAATGCTAGTTAAGGAAAGAAACTGCGATGTATACTGACGTCGTTATTTACAGGGGTTATTGCCATGTAATCAGTAAACGGTTTCCACAATTTTCTCTTTTAAGTGCAATCTTATTTTGGAATAACATGCTGGCTAGAAATGAAATAAATAAATTGGCTAACTGTTTGCTTAACCCAAAAACTAGGACAAGGCAGGAGACTGACCCCTCATTTATTATATCTGATGAAAATGCATGAGGAAATCAGATTTTATCTATTTTTTTCTTTTAAAATAAGCATAGCGGTAGAAAGCAGAAAGATATTTTATAACTAATCATAGATAGGAGAAGGGAGGGCAGGTAAATGAACTTATGCTTTGACGTAATTGACGGCTTTATAAATACATGACCGAACATAACCGTTTTATTATATGCCGAGTACTGCACTTGATATAGAGAAGATTTATTGTGTGGTCGTATTAGAATTTATTGGGTGTACTAGTTTGGTGTTTGATTTCTGCAGATAGGTGTATTGACATTGAAGATTGTTTCAGCGCTTATGCAGAATTAAGGTAAGAAAACTTTAGCTAATTTTATACATAGAAAATATAGAATTAAATATTGCAAAGATTGATTAATTCATGAAATTGATATTTCGTTTTTTAACTTTGTTTTATTGAAAGAGATTTGTTTATTATGTTGATTGTACTTGAGTTTATAGGCCTGTTTAGCGCCGATTTTTTTTTTAAATGAAACGAACAACCTTTGAAGAATGTAAACAATGGAAAGCAGAGCTGAATATTACTTTGTAGGAATAAAAGAATTAATTGCCGAAGGCGCATACGCTAAAAAGTTTAGCAGTAAAGAAGCTCTATTATTATTATTATTATTATTATTATTATTATTATTATTATTATTATTATTATTATTATTATTATTATTATTATTATTATTATTATTATTATTATTATTAGAGTTGGAATTTTGCGCATCTTGAGCTTGATTTCAAACTTGTTTTTCCGTTTTGGAGATTTTTCTATTTTATTATTGTGCAGTACAGAATTTGAATCAAAGTTGTAGGAAACATTATTTGTTGAAGTGATTTATTGGAGTTTAGTAGTGTGAAATGCGTATTTATCACGTTGGTGTTTAAGGTTTTCTAACTAGGAATCAATTTGAGATTATATATAAAGAGAGAATCCTTCGTTTTGCGAAAAAAAAGATTAATTGCAAGAATATTATCTTATTTGGTTGTTTTTTAGTGCCTTTTATCATCATTACGTTTGTTTTCCTTATTTTGTAATATGACCATTAAATTGCGATGTCAAGTCTAGTGAATTACATTTAGGATGTTTCCTTATAGTCATCGAATACTAAACTTTTTATTGTTGATTTCACATACCGATAGTATAAAGTATTGACTTTATATGAAATGGGGCATTGCCAATGTTACAGGAATTGCTCCGTGACAGAATAATTAAGTTTAATGGGTTTGAATTATAAAATTTTGTGAGTATCCAGCGAGTTGGTACCAGTAAAAAAAAAAAAACAAAAAGTGTCCAGCTAGGGACAAATCATGAGATGTAATTGTAGAATAATTTCCATTAACATTTAGATGCTTTACGCCGCATAATGAGAGGAGTTTACGCTTATTGGTTGTACTTTTATTTCTTATATTAGCCTTGTAATTGAATTTTATTTTTCCACTTAGATCTTTTGGATTATGACTCATCGAAAATGTACTTTTTAATTTTACGGTTATTGAGTAAAATTACGTTTAAAGGCCAAGATAATACATAGAGTTCATTTAGAACTGTGGCTATATGAGACATAGCTTAACGTTGGTTTACCATTGGTGAGTCTCCCACAACTAGGACGTGTATGTTAATTGATTAGTAAGAAACAAGCTTTATTATTACTTTAACAACTAGGCTATAGGAGACACGGACCTATATTTTATTATTATATTCCTGAACCACAGGAAGTAACATGGGGGATCTCCACCGTGTTAAAGCCGTATATGATACTCCGAGAAAACTTTAATACTTTATAGATGTTATTTCTTTTGGACGCATATAAAATTAAATTTTAGGGGGGAGCACCTTAAATGAAAGTAGAAATTGCGTAGAGCGAAATAGCAGTTTTTAATTTATTGGATGTTATAGAAAATTTAGAGTGAAGCAAAGCGAATAGATTCATAACTGATGTGATAGCGTAATACACTTAATATTGACACTTAAGGACATTGGATAGAGTGTATGAACTAAGTTATTACTTTTTAATGGGTGGCGAAACATAAGTTTCAAAGTTATGGCTATTTGAGACATGAACCTCCAACGGTGTAATTATATGAGGCATATATTATTGAATTAGTACCGCCGCTTTGTTTGGTTTGAGATTCTAAAGGCTGTTAGTACTTTTAAAAACGGATGGCACACATGGGTTTTTAAAGTTTGGAGAACAAATTTAAAGAATTCTCTCACTTTGTTTACTGCATTATATTGTTTTAAGTCACTTGAGAAAATCTAGCACTTATAATGATTTGCGGAATAATTTTGACTTTTATGCAATTACAGTTGCTAAGTTATGAGGGAAATGGTGATTATTTTGATCCATTAAAATAGATAGAACCTCGAAAAAATCTATGGACATTGTTATAATGCCCTAACTTGCCTTTGAAGTAAGCACTCTATTACTGATTTTCCCCACAATTAAAGAAATATAGGAAATATTTTGGCATGAGGACAAATTGATTAATACTAAGAGTAGATAAAAGGAGTAGTTGTACTGATTTGCTATTTAGATTAATTACATTGTATTTTAGTTTGTAGATTACATTTTATTAAGAAATAATGATGATTACAGGGTCCGTAGACACATTTTTAGATACAACGAGTTATAGTACTCTTGAATTTTGTTTGTAGCGTACTATTTGAGTTTATTGAAACTAGTATTTCCTGAAACTAAATTTGATTTGTACTCGATTGAGTTTCAATATTATTATTGGAAACATAATTTTATATCAGAATCATCAAATTAGCTATTAGTTCCGTATTTATGTAAAATAAGTTGAACAGTATACATAAATTGTGTTTTACGCTGGCTTGTTTACAGTAATATTTGAATATTACCGTACCCGATTTGTTTTATATCTATTTCCGTTTGATAATACAAATGAGAAAATTTTTAGATGGACAAAATTTTTAAATGAAATTTCTTAATTAACAAATAGAGTCTTTAGCTTCCTTAAAATATTTGATGCCATCGAGAAATGTTATATCACTCCTCAATACTTGTAAGGTTGATTAGTGGAATGTTCAGGACAGGGGCGCCGGAACCGGGGGGGCAAGGGGGGCAGTTGCCCCTCCTGAAATTTTCAAAGGGGGCAAGATACCCTTTTTGCCCCCTCACTT
Organism: Thermobia domestica; assembly: GCF_964235325.1. Taxonomy (NCBI): domain Eukaryota; kingdom Metazoa; phylum Arthropoda; class Insecta; order Zygentoma; family Lepismatidae; genus Thermobia; species Thermobia domestica. Next base: position 109,521,830 of record NC_137464.1, read on the forward strand.
TCAGACTGTAGAAACATCATGCAACGCTGATTATATTAACTAAATTTTGCTTTTTATAGTAATGTGAAAAACAATCTCTATTCCAGATTAATCTTTCTCTTTGAAACAAGGGACCGGGCGCTTTTTCTGCCCCCATGTTAGACAGAAAGAGTTAGGAAAAAGAACTGAAAATTCTCTTTATTTCCATTGGTGTACATTCTCAAAACACTTTAAATTCTTTTAAAATTGTTGTTTAAGTAATCGTAAGTCTGCAATATGAAACGAGTCCTCAAGCGAGATTTTAAAGTTTGAAAAATAAGTAACACAGTTTAAATGAGAAACAGAACATTTAGGGACTAAATACATTTTCCATAAAGTTAAATTAATGTTCTTACAAACAATGTGCAGAGTGCAGTAAGTTTTATAGTGAGGAGGAAAAATGTATAAGGTAGGATTAATAATACAGAGCATATAAAAAAATGCGATCTCTATTGTCGTTTTGTTCGTTTAATCCTTTCACTACCATTTTTTCCGAGTGAGAAACATTAATATACGGCTATTTTAAGTTGTTTTCAAACGTATAAATATATATAAAAAACATTTTCCACCGTTTCGTTTTTCGACGTGGGAAGGGTGGGACATTATGTATCCCTCTGATATTTTTATGTGGGACCTGTATGTACCAGTGGTATTGACTGAATGATCATTTTGTATTTTCAATTATGAAACGTATATTGTCAGAAAAACAATTGGGTCGTATTTATGATTACAAATATTTTACATTTTGGCATCCTTTTCCAAATTACAGTTCATGCAACCACTGCTTTATCACTAGCATATTGTTCCTCACTTCCATCTGTTCCATTATCACTTTCATTGTTCACGTTCACTTCCACTACTGTCTATTTGATAATGTTAATAAGAATTCTGTGAACCATTAGCGGGCTTCTCTTTACCAGTGGATCATCAATTTATAGCAGTAAAATGTGGTAAATTACCAGGGGTCCTCTGAGAATGTATCGTGGGACACATATATCCCAGTGGTAGTGAAAGGGCTAAGATATGAGGGCAGAAACAGAACATCTATTTCAGCTCTCCTTTCAGACCAAGTTTGTAAACAAGAATAAGGAAGACAGTCACTGCTTATAATAACTAGTAGTGTTAGATATTTAGCTCCCAGTGGTCAAGCAATCAGTGGACATTTGCATAGTACGGGTAATTTGATGTCAGTCCTGGATGAAAGAAAAATGGATGTGCCTGTTCTCAACCAATGGATTAATCGACAGGATAACTGGCTTAGTGCTGATTGAAAGAATGAAATTTTAAAGATTATGGGACATGCAATATAGAGAGACTTGGTAGCAGAAGTTAGAGTCTCCATTTTATGCAATCATAGCCGACTCCACGACTGATATTTCAAAGAAAGAACAGTTGTCTCTGTGTTCGCTGTATTGACTCTGATTTATCAAACCCAACAAAATATTTGTGGAAATGATCACCCCACATGGCACAAAATCGGAAACAGAATTCACGATCAAAGATATTCTAACGAAACCTAGCCTGAATGCAGAAAATATACGCGAACAGTGTCATGATGGTGCAGCTGTCATGTCAGGACGAGTGAATGGTATGCAGAAGATAACTTCGACTCAACATCCGAAAGCTGTATACATTCATTGCAATAATCATGCGTTAGATCTTCCATTGCAGGAAGTAGCACGAAAATGCGAATCTTTGTGTGACGTGCGGGCCATAGTGAAAGACGTTTAGAAACATCAACCTGGATTCTGCAAAACGATAGACAACATACGCACGCCGACATTGTTCTTGAACCCTGTAAAACTATCAACGAAAGTAATCCTAAACATTTGCTGCCTGTTTGTCCTACTCGCTGGTGTGTTAGGCGAAAATCTCTAATCAGATTTCAATCTACTACAAACGAATTCAAATCACGTTCGAAAAGAATAATCAGTTATACAAGTGGTCCAAATGATGCTAAAAAAGTAATTCTAAAATGGCATTTGAAAAGAATGAACAAATTCGGAATATTTTTTCTGATAAGTCAGTATACGTGCTATTGTACCTTGTGGACAACTGGCGAAAGTGCTTAAAAATTCTGATTCTTCTGCTTCTGGAGCTAAAAGAGCAGCAGCGATTCTATCTAGAGGATACTCTGAGAAACCTACGAACGGAGAGTGCATTTGAAAACATCTGTAAGGAAGCAAAGAAAAATGTAGACAGACTACACTTAAAATTGCCCACTTCATCAAGATCAAAGAGAACACCAATTAGGTTGGAGGAGACTGATAATCCTCCTATAGCAGCAACCCTAGAACCTGTATCAGATCTTCCAAAAATGTACTTCGAAATCATTGACTATTTGTTGAATGAAGTACAGCGTCGTTTCAATCAGCCAGGCTTAAAACAACTCATAGAACTCTACAAGATACTTTCTGAAGGAGCTTTATGTGCTGGTGTGCCTCTCTCAAGAGAATATTTGAAGCAGGAATTGGGAGTTCACTCGTCGGATTTTAACCTGGATAGATTATGAGCACAGCTCAGGCTGCTCCCACGTACTTTGATGACGACTGAGTCGCTAACGACCATCAGAATATTAAAAACTATTAGTGCTGAAACCCCAACTGTTCGCAGTCTTCTCGACCAAGTTGTTCGTCTAGGGACTTTCGCTCTCACCATGTCAACTTCTTGAGCATTTGCGAAAGATCATTCAGCTATTTGCGTAGTCTAAAGACATATTTGAGGACGTCCATGACGCAGGAAAGATTGGCTCATCTGCTGTTGTTGCATATGTGTAGCGACCAGACTTAAACACCATTGCAAGAGAATTAATATCAAAGACAAGCGAGAGAAAAGTTACTATTGGTCAATTTTGAAAAGAAATAAATGGGGAATTACATAAATGAAAATATTATACGTATTATAAGCAATTATTTAAATTACAAAATAGCACTTAAAATTCAATATAAACTTGAATTATTTCTTCTTAATTGTGTCGTACTTTATTAGTGTTGAAGTGAACTGAATATAATGAGATTAGGAAGAGAGGTGAATGTAATAAAAAACTGGATATACTGAAGTATGTGTAGTAAAAAATATAAATAACTCTGAATAATTAATGTAATTGAATTTTCTATATAAATTTTATGAAGTCTTTAGTGAAAATTCCATTTTTCCATTTCTGGTACGAAGTCAAGCAGGTAGAAAAAAATATATTTTCTTATTTTTTACTTAATTATGTAGCCTGTTTTATAATGTACAAGTTACTTTCTACTACAAAGTGCTACAAAGTTTGTAGTTCTAAATAGCAATTTCTGCAACACCAGAACTGGATTTTTAAAAATATAATTTTAATTTCCTTATTTCCAAATGATTTAAGTAGCTTTAAGATTCTTTAATAGTGTCCGTGTGAACATGTCCAATACAGTTAAAAATATGTACCAGTATATAAAATGGTAAAATTTGTGCTTACAAACAGTCATTGTGAGCAGTACAAATTTTACAATTTTATGTTTTTAATTCTGATTTCACTGGTTGAAAATTTCTGCACCAGACCAAAATCCAAAACAAAACTGACACGGGATTAATTAATCTAAAGATGCAAACTAAGATGCCTTTAATAGATGGAAATTTCACTCTCACGAAACTGTTTACAGGTTCATTATATTATTATTATTATTATTATTATTATTATTATTATTATTATTATTATTATTATTATTATTATTAACCAATCAAATCAAATTATTGTTACATTACATACATATTCGCATTATCTTACCTATGTTACATTCCCGTATCTATTTTCTAGACAGCAGTTTGCCCCCCCAGCTGAAAAATACTTCCGACGCCACTGGTTCAGGACAATACTCAGAAATACGTATAGAATTGGAATCGAGATTTTAGATTTTTTGGGCTTCCTTGGATAATGACTTATTTGAGGACATGCCGAGACTTGTATATTTTGACATTTAAAATGCTTAGCGTACACCGGGATTAACTATACAGGGAAGAAATACATATAGTTTAGGGAATGATACCAAACATATTTAATAGAAAAGTGCCTGAAATGTTATGTAGACTAGATAAGCACTTATGTACCGCTGGGTTGCATACAACCAGGGATACTATCATATTTCAATTTATTCTTTGAAATTTATTATTATATTGAGATGACATATTTTAGGTTACCGTCCCACAATTATGACTTTCGTAGAATACTCACCAATTTTCTTTCAAATGTAAGCCAAAGGCGGGGTGGGGTCCCACCACAATTTATATATGATTTAAAATTGATATGAAATTACTTGAACGGACATGGACACTAAGACCGGACACTAGGATTGGGGGCAGAGGGAATTTTGTATGTATTTGTTAAAGAATCAGTATTTTTCAGTTTATGGTGATTATGAGAAATGAATTTTTATATTGATCTGCTTTACAAAGAAAGCTGTTGAAATAGTATATAAAAAAAGTGGAAGGAAACCCACGATTACGATGATTGTTCACTACAATTTATACAAAACACTTGTTTTTGTCATGAGAACGCTACAGGATTTGTTGAATCAAGAATTTCTAGCACTGCCCCACAATTTTACTAATGAGTATGGTATATATCTGAGTTAAATAAACGCAATTTTAACTATAAGTAGGATACGCGTTTAATTAGAAGATTTTAATATAATCAGAGGCGGAAGAACTTACGCTGTTAATATTCGTGAAAGTATGAGGAGTAGTCAATATGAATAATAGAAGCAGAAACACTTGTTTCAGTTCAATGTGAATAGTATTGTTCAAGACACTGAGACATGTGAAACTAAGAAAAAAAAAAGGTTCATTATTTGTCCAACTTATATTTGCAGATAGGGCCAAGTTAATGATATTGTTAGAAAATATAGCTGATATATTGTAAAGACTCATTTCAAGATTACCAATAATAATGATTAAATTTAGGCATCCCTTTTTTCTTATAAATAGTGACTAATTTAGTTCAATGTAGAATTGCCTACTCTGGACCCCTACATTAGATAAATGCTTACCCAATGAGAGTCTACGTATATGAAAAACTTATTGTATATGTAACAGAAAGTATCTAATTAAAAGTAAATTTGTATTAGTTGAGTCCACTACATATGTATTTACCTTGGGTTCTTAAGTAACTAAGTTCTGAATTACAGATACTTTATATATGTAAAAACACATGATCCTTGAAGCTGCATGAACTCCTATTATTACTACAACTATTGCTACTCCCACTATTGCTACTATTACTACTACTACTACTACTACTATTAGTACTACTGCTATCGCTACTACTATTACCAACTACTAGTATTACCACTGTCACTGCCACTAGTGCCACTAGTATTCTACCCGTACTATTATTGCTACTACTACTACTACCCCCTACTACTAGTACTACTACTATTGCTACTCCCACTACTACTACTGCTATCGCTACTACTATTACCGACTACTAGTATTACCACTGTCACTGCCACTAGTGCCACTAGTATTCTACCCGTACTATTATTGCTACTACTACTACTACCCCCTATTACTAGTACTACTACTATTGCTACTACTACTACTATTGCTACTACTACTACTACTACTACTACCGACTACCAGTATTGCCATTACTACTGCTACTAATACTCTATCAGCACTACCACTGCTACTACTACTTCCACTACTACTACTACTACTACTATCAACTACTAGTATTACCACTGTTACCCACTACTGTTATTAGTATTCTACCACTACTACTACTACTACTACTACTAGTATTACCACTGCCACAATTACTACTGCCACTAATACTCTATTAGTACTACCGCTGCTACTACTGCTACTACTACTACTATTATCGCTACTTCCGCTACTACTACTATTACTACTACTACTATTGGTTGTATGTAAACTATCGAGTATCGGCTACTGCTTGTTGTTTTGCTGCTACTTTTTTGTTCCGCTTGTAATCTAACCTTCTTTCTTCTACTACCATGTAAACTTTTCCATGTATGCCTCTTTTTTTCTTTCTTTGCCTGTATGCCCTTTTTTCTAATCAAAGTTTCTTTTCTTTGTGTTTTTCTCTAACTATTTTTACCTATTTGCTCTATGTGGAATGCTATTAGATTTCTATTTCACCTTTTGTACTATTTGTACCTATTTCTATTTTACTCTTTCCTTGAACGGCTTTAAATTGTCTCTTTCTTTCCTTGGTTTATGTCTATTGAATATTTCTCTTTTCTCATCTATGTCTATCTCTTTTTATAGAATAATATGATGAAATAGATAAAAACTAAGTAAAGTACCATTAACAACCCATCTCTTACAGTTTAGTATCTTCTCTTGCTTGAGTCTGATGACTTTCTATGTAACCTGTCCTAACTAAGCTATTCCAATTTATTGTGTTACCCTAACTTTGATGGCCTTTCAATTAAATTTTACATAAATTACATCCTGATCCGCTCTTTCTTTGGTCTTCCCTACTATGCTTTAGCTAACATATTCTTGCTTCTGCCCACCCACCTTTACTTGTTATGTAATATATCTGTCCTTTGTTTTCATGGTATGAATTGGTAAATATTTTCTTTTGTTTGTGTACTACATGATTTCCTCTTTTACTTTGCTGCCGCTACTTTTATTCCTGCGGATATTGTACTGAACTAAATTTAATTTATTGTATTTGTGCTTTGCCTCAGTTATCAATTGCCAATGACCTACAATACTTAATAAATGCCAATACAGTCATGATCTGAATAATTTGTTTTGAATTAATTTAAACTTTAAGATCTTGTCCGCAACTAAGCTTTAACTAACTAACTAACTAACTAACTTTATGGAACCCAGAGGTTCACAGAAGCTCTCCACTGACTTCTATTCTTGCATCATTTTTTACTTTGTATTCCAATCTCTGCGAGATCCATCTTAATATTTTCCTTCCAGCTGCGCCTAAGACTTTCTAATGGTTGTTTTTCCGACTGGTCTTCCAGTCAAGAGTTTGAAAGTGTTCTTCCATTCTAGATACATGATTTGCCTACCTAAGCTTCCTAGAGTTGAATTGACGATCCTAACAATGTTGGGTAAAACCATATAAATTATGTAGTTCCGCAATTTTCCATTTCCGAGGACTGAATATTTGTCTTAGGATCTTGTTTTCAAATACTTTTTAGTTTATGTTCTTCCCTCAGAGTAAGTGACAGTGTTTTGCAGCGATACAGAACAACAACTAAACTTTAAATGTTTCCTAAATTCTAAACTTAAGCTCATGGTTTGCTTTTACTTGCTAACTAATTAGTTCGCTACTTCTTAATTAATGCTAAACCAGTATGATGCTTTTAACTATTGCATACTCAAGTTTATGTTCCTATCCTGAACTAACTTTAAGCTATTTGAAAGTTTTCTGTCTCCCTGCTTGCTATTATGTTTGTTACCAATTCTATTATTAGATGTCTCTTAGAATATCCAATTGTGCTCCTCTTTGTAGATGATTTTAAGACTGGTGTATGGGTTCCTTATTGTGCTAGCATTATATATTTCTTAAAATGGTTGCTTGCTATTCTATTGTGTTTAGTATTTTCCTTGCTTGTTTTTTTCTGCTATTTGGTACTAGCATTACTAGAAGAATTTCTTAACTTGCTTGAGTACTATTCTATTGTGTTTAGTATTTTTTTTCTTGCTTGGCTTCTACTGCTATTTACTATTATTAGCACTACTACTTGTATTTTTTCAAGATGTTTGTCTGTTATTCTATTATATCTTCTTTAACCTAACCCAAACTATTTGACATTAGCTATCATATGTCTTTTATCTTTCTGTATATAGCAGAAGCTTTCTGTTTGTGTATAATCCAAATTTGTTGTTTTGTCTTTATGCATGTTTTCTTCTTATGCTTGCCTTTGTTTTTTCTTTGTATTGTTTTTTTGTACTCTGTTTTCGTAGACGTTTTTCATAAATGTTTCCTTTAGGTTTCTCGTAACTTATCAAAACTCCATTGACATCACCTGTATACCTTTTCCTGCCACCTCTTCCTAGTGTTTTAGTACTGATATTTGAAATTTTAATTCTAACAGAACCAAATGATTTATACATATTTCAGAAATATATATCTTTAGATACACTCAATATCATGCTCTTGTATCTTATATAAGACATACCATATAGTATACTAACATATAAGATAAATATAGATATAGATAGATATAGTTATAGATATAGATATAGTTGTAGATATAGATAGATAGATATAGTTATATATAAATATAGTTATAGATATATCTCTAATGTAAATATAGATATATAGTTATAGATATAGATATATCGGTATTGTAAATATAGATATAGTTATATAGATAGATATAGTTAAAGATATAGTTATAGATATAGATAGATAGATATAGTTATATATAGATATATAGTTATAGATATAGATAGATATAGATATATCTCTAACGTAAATATAAATATATAATTATAGATAGATATAGTTATATATATATATATAGTTATAGATATAGTTATAGATAGTTATAGATACATATAGGTATAGATAGATATAGATATATCTCTAATGTAAATATAAATATATAATTATAAATAGATATAGTTATAGTTATAGATATATATATATATATATAGATATAGATATAGTTATAGATATATTTATAGATGGTTATAGATATAGATAGATATAGATATATAGTTAGGTATAAGGTTTTATACTACAACATATGTTCTAACACATGTTATGTTATATTTTAGGTTACCCTTTTGTGGCAATACCCTTATTACTGGTGTACTACTAAAAAGTATCGAGAAGTACCAACCAGAAGTACCAGAGGAGCAAGATATTTTTGCTACCAAAGGTATTTTTTATTCCTTTGTACTAAAATAGACCATTTATGTTGGTGCAAGAATATTATTGAAAATAATACGAAATAGTAAAATAAGTTGTTCCAACTAATTTATTACGAGAGTATAAATAATTGGTAAGTTCACAGCGTAGCTGCTCTGAGCTTGTGTACCAAGCGAAATGATAAAAAAGATACGAACCAATAAAAATAAGAAGCAATCAAATTAAAATTAACAAACAGTTTGCACAGCAAACGAATGCATAAATAATTAATATTTCGGAATGTAATTCCTCTGAGCTTCTTATGGAAGCGATCCATTATTAAAATTACGACTTTCTAATTTTAAAAACGAGTGTTATTTTAAATAACACGAACGAATAAAATAATCACACGAAGTGTTCGAGTAATTTATTACGAGAGGTTAAATTAATAAGTTTTCACAGAAAATGATCCGTCAAAGTTAAGGAAGGAACATTGAAAGAACAAGTAGAAAATAGTCAAACATATAAGAAAGGTTAGCTTAAGTTATGTTGAGTTAGTTTGATTAATCATTCTAATATTCACAGTATAATTGTTCCGAGTAATTTACAAGTTCTCAAATAAAATTTGCTCTTTACAATTTTAAAACGAGTTTGTGTAACAGACGAGAGAATAAATAATCACAGCCTAGCTGCTCTTACGACTTTCTGTAAGAAATTTTTGTAAGTTCACACTGTAAGTGTTCTGAGCTTGCTTAGCAAGCTAAATAATAAAAAAGATACGAACCAATAAAAATAAGAATTTTTTTGTAAGTTTCGCAGCGTAGCTGCTCTTATGAGTATGCTCTGGCATACGAACCAATTAAAAAAATGATTAGGAAATAAATTACAAGTGTAACTTAGTAATGTTTCATTGTTTCAGGACAACTAATTGGAGGTAACGAATTGGAGTAAAAGTTGCAGCGGAATTCAGAATTCCAAAGTATCAAAGTTCACAGAAGTAAAGTAAGTATCATTGGTAACTTACATAATAGTTTGTGCTTAAGATTTTTTTGTAAGTTCACAGCGTAGCTGCTTTGAGCTTGTGTAGCATGCAGATTACTTTGAAAGAATTATTTTGCATCAGTTATTTTTGAAAGCGTGCACTATTTTGTAACATGTAGATTACTTTATGAAAGAACTATTTTGCATTACTTATTTTTTGAGAACCTGAATTTGTTTTGCGTAACGTTTTTTTTTGTTAACAGCTGATAAATTTTTTCTTACGTACAATTTTCTTTGAATTTATTTTTTGTTCACATGTAAGTTTTTTTCAGCATGCAGTTTTGTTAACACCACTTAAAAATTTTTTGTAGCATGCAACATAGTTAAATTTTTGCAAATTAATTTCTACAGTTTAGTAATACACATTTTCAAATTTTTATAATGTTTCATGTAAAGTAATATTGTCTTTCTTTATTATTACAGCATTTAAGTGTTTCATCCTCAACTGTGAATTTACCACTTCTCATATTTTATTTGACATCTAAGAACATTTAGATAAGGATTTCCAGTTTTTCCAGCGGCGGTAAGTGTTCATATACATTTTTTTTGTTAAACTTTAAAACTTGTTAATAAATAGAAATAAAAATAATTGTTACTTACATAAATGAATTAATAAAACAATATTTTAATCTAATAAAACTATAATATAAAGAGTATATAAGAAGATTAATCACACAAAAAATAACATAATTATGAAGAATTGAATATTACAATTAACAAACTTTCATGAACGTGTGCAGAAAATTTTTTTTCAAAACATTTTTTATTTTTCAAAGTTACACTTTTTGTTTACAAATTACATTTTTTAATTTTCAGTTACACTTTTTTGTTTACAAATTGCATTTTTTAATTTTAAAATTGCATCTTTGTTTTTAACTTGTATTTTTTAATTTTGTATAATGTAAATACGTATAACAATTTTAAAGTATCGACACAAGTAAATTAGAAATATAAAAAGTTTTACTAATACAAGACATTCTTAATTTTATCAGTTAGAATATAAATGGCTATCAAAGTAGAAGATATAAATATTATTAACACTTACTTAATGAAAACTAGCATTACAAGTGAATAATATTTTTAGTAATAAATAAATCACACGTTACAAAATACATTAAAACAGAATTTAAAAAAATTGTATTATAAAAACTACATTATCAGAAAAATATTTAATGTGTGTTACTTTTTACTTATACATTTTATGCTACTTTACATTTTTATTTCGTACGCTTCCTATGAACTGAAACTCTGAACAATCTATGATTCTAATTATTTTATTCGTTCACATGTGTAACATGTTCGAACAATATGTGAGTGTACTAAAATAAACTCAGTGTTAATTATTTGTGTGAAAAATAGTTGTTAATTGTTTCGAAACTTGTTAAAAGTTGTGAACTGCTAAATAATTTGTTTAAACTAAATGTGCTTTTTCCTAACCATTCTTCTTTTTCTTATTTGGTTTCAAGTTTGTTTATTCTCTGGTATTTTTATACTATTGCTATTCTATTAATTTCTTTATTGTTGTACTATGTTTTGTTGGTTGGCCTTTAACTTCGCTTTTGTAACAATTAACTATCCTAATGCTCTCTTTTGCTATTCTTTGCTGAATAAACTGCATTATCTTTAAAATCTGCTATTTTTATGCTATCGTTTGTTTAATAATTGGCTTAATTAAATATGGTTTTCCTAACCTATGTGGATTAATTCACTATATTCTTTAATTGTCTGCTATATTGTTTGTCTGATAAAGTTCTGATGGTTTGGGTCATGAACTATTCTAAAACCTTTTCTAACCTTTTATTTTTTTCTTATTTGATTTTTTTTCTAAACTATTTCTTCTTTGATATGTTTTGTTTACTATGTTATTTTTATTAATTTGTGTTTCTGTTTATTACTACTTGGATTTTTTTATTGCCAATGTTATTTTGAAATGTTTTTTATTCATTGGATTGTTCACATCAGATATGTTCATTTTTTCAAATATGAAAATATTATTGTCCGTGAAAAATAAATATTCGGAAACATTCGGTTAAGTTCGGGAAACTTCGAAAATGTCATAACTTTAAATAATACATGTTTGTAAAATAGCATTATTACTTTAGAAAATATTTTATGTCGTCTGGGTACGAGATTACAAACTAAATTATTTGGGTACGAGATTACAAACTGAACACGAATGGGTACGAGACTTTAAAGTAAATGTATCTGGGTACGAGATTACAAACTAAATGCATTTGGGTACGAGATTACATTTCCGAAAGTATAAATACGGCGCAGCAAGCCGCGGCGAATCAGTATAGAGGACGTTCCTGTTTGTACGTTGTGTGCTGCAATTGGAAAACAGTTAGATAAATATTACAAGATTTTGTTATTTAGTGTTATCGGAAACTGTGAGCGGATTTATCAATAAACTTGGAAGTATATCTTCAGTGAGCTGAAAGAAAAGTTACGGAAAAATTTATTATTATAGTTATCGGCAAATATTAGTGCTATTACCGATAAACTTTCAAGTGTATTGTCGGCAAACTTAAAACTGAATTTGTGATTTACAATTATCGTTGTGCGGTCAGTGAAAATACTGTGAATTTAACTTGAACATATATTGATAAATATACAGTGATATAATATTTAATTACAGATGGCTTCTACAGGTGTAAAGGATCTAACCCAACTGTTAACCTTGGCCGAACGCTTTGGATACGAGACACCCGAAGTTACATTTTATACATGGAAAATGATATTAGAAAAATTTCATAACAATGGGGTGCGTGTACGTAGTCCTGAATATGAACGTTTTTTGCAAGCGCTATTTAGGCATTATGGAGTTGTTCAGGAAATTATTTTGGCAAGCTGTGAATCCGCTGCTGATATTTCTGATCTATATCAGTGCGGATTCTTTCGTGAGGATGATATAAAAAATCAGGCTTGCGAAAAGTTCAAGCAGATGGTATTGGCAGGTAAGACAAATGGCTTATTTGCTGAAGCTGCTGCTGAACTATTAGGTGATCCTGTGAACTTAGCAGAATCAAGTTCTATGAGTTTTGGGGAACCTATAAACTTGCCAGGGCCAAGCTCTGCAAGTTCTGGGGAACCTATAAACTTAGCGGGATCTGGTTCTGTAAGTTCTAAAGATTTGCCTAAGACAATGGATGGTACGGGTGTGCCAAATTTTAAGATTGTAAGGAGTACATCTCGTAATTATGCGTACTTCGGGCTAAAGGGGACGGAGCTAACCATTAAGTGTATGGGTTCAAATGGAATCGAAGATCCGGAAAAATATATACGAAATCTGTTTGATTTTGTAATGACCCATACATTAAAGGATGTTGACAAGAACACCTTTGTAGGAATAACTATCGAGAGCAGTGCCTCGAAGTTAAATAAACCAATTTATTTGTCATGGCGCAAAAAATCGGAATTGAACCCTGAGGTCCTCTTTTCCATAGTGGAAAATACCCTCAACAGTAATGAGGAGTTCCTAATTGGAGGTGACGTTACGTTTAAGGTACATACTGTGCATCTCCGAAAGGGAAGAGGTAAAAGACGTGAACGAACCATTAAAAAATATCTTCCATTGGGTGAGTTCTTGGAAGATAAATTACTTCCTATGGAAAAGGATGTGTACTGCCTCCCAAAGAGTGTAATTCTTGGGATGGCAAGAGTTGATCAAAAATATGAACAGGTATATCAATTGAAAAAAACCCAAAACGGTTGTTGAAACAGGCAAGGAAATTAGCTATAAAACTAAAAATAAACGCTGCAGATCAAAATGGATGTACTTTGAACGACGTGAAAAAAATACAAAACCACCTCGCGCCTAAGTACCAGATCATTGTGTACGAAAGGAATCAAATGACACGAAAATTTTATGTGATATATCCGGGGATTAAAGGTGGTAAGCAAATTTACATTTTATATGAAGATAATCACTACCAACTGATATCTAGTGTACGTAAACTTTTGGGGACAGAGGGCTTTTGTGATCATTGCTTGCAGGGGTACAATAATTCTGGTATTTTTCATAAGTGTGAATTTAAGTGCACATATTGTGAAAAGTACCACGAGTTATCATCCTCTGATATGCAACGAAAATGCGATGATTGCCATAGATTGTTTCCGACAAGTGAATGTTTTGACAATCACAAAGATGTGAGCGGACGAGGCAAGAGTGTATGTGATACGGTTAGGGTGTGTGATGAATGTGGTGTTATGTTTGATTTGAGACGCCGGCATAATTCTGTGCATAAATGCGGGGAACGTTTGTGTAAATCATGCTCTGAGCATGTTGAGCGTAACCACGTATGTTATGTGCAGAATCAACAACTTACCCGGGTAGAAAAGTATTTGTATATAATCTTTGATGTAGAGACTATGCTTCTAGATATGAATACTGAAAATGAACAGGAGCATATAGTAAATCTTGTTTGCGCGCAAATGATTTGCTACAAGTGTAAGGTTAGCAGTTTAGACATACCATGCTTTGAATGTGGAAATGAAAATGGAAAACGCGAGTTTTCTTTTAAGAACATCGATGAGTTCATTAACTTTGTGTTAATATCTCGTCCGAAGTTCGAACGTACAATTGTACTGAGCCATAACGGATCGCGGTATGATATCCATTTCTGTCTTAAAAATCTCATTGAAACCCAACATTTTACACCATCAATGACAATGACGGGGCACAAAATTACCGAGTTGCGGGTCGGTAATCATTTAATCTTTCGCGATACATTTCTTTATATGGGAGTTAAATTATCAAAACTCCCAAAATCATTAGGTCTTTCTGGAAATTTAAGGAAGGGAGATTTCCCATACTTGTTTAATACACCAAACAATCAAAATTATGTAGGCAAAATTCCGGACATTAAGTATTTTAATCCTGAAAATCGTGCTCCGGAAGAACGACAACAATTAATCGCCTGGCACCAAGAACGTGCTGCAAGTGGCGAGCAGTGTGACCTGCAAAAGGAAATGTTGGAATATTGCCGCAATGATGTGAGAATTTTAGCAGAAGCGATTATCAAGTTTTCGGATATGGTAGAGGAGAAAACTGGCGAAATCCAGTGTTTCATTTCATCCGGAACCATAGCCAGTCTTGCTATGCTTACATACTGCACTTTGTATTTACCCAAAGAGTCAATTGCGATTATTCCACCTCTTGGATTTGACTACCGCGATCGGCAAAGTGTAAAAGCTTTGCAATGGTTGCGGTATATGAGCGAAACAAGAGGTACTGAAATTCAACATTCAGGAAATGGAGGCGAAAGACAATTTGGAAAATACAAGGTGGATGGGTATGAACCATCTAGTAATACTGTTTATGAGTTTCATGGATGTTTTTTCCATGGGTGCCTAACCTGTTACCCTGATATGCGCTACGAACAGCTTGACGCATCCTCACCTCATCGTACAACCATGCAGCAAAAGTATGAAGCGACCACTATTAAATCCCAATATTTAAAAGAACTAATTTCAACGTTGTTGAGAAATGGGAATGTGAGTGGAATAACCAGGTGAAGTCCAACAAGTCCATTCAAGAATTTATTAAAACTCGGTGTAATGATCTTGTTGATCATTTGGTTCCCAAGCACGGATTTAATGGCGGGCGAACTGAATGCTTTAATGCCTTGTATGAGTGTACTAATGAGGAATATATTCAGTATCTGGACGTTACTAGTCTCTACCCCTGGGTAATGGCTCGTAAACCGTTGCCAGTGGGTGCGCCAAAAATTTATAGGGGGCCGGACTTTCCAGAAGTAGAAAGTATTCATGGTATAGTTAAATGTACCGTTTTGCCTCCAAGTGGATTATTCTTTCCGATCTTACCATATGTTGCACATGGTCGATTACTTTTCGGTTTATGTCGCACATGTATGAAGGAAGAAAGTGTTACCGAGTGTTTGCATTGTGAAAATGATCGTGCTATTACTGGCACATTCTGCACCCCGGAATTGCATAGAGCACTTCAAAACGGATATAAGATACTCAAAATAAAGGAAGTTTGGGAATTTAACCTGGTTGGCGATGAGGAAGAAAATTCGGATAGTCTCTTTTAAGACTATGTGAATTCCTTCCTTCAAATGAAGCAGGAGGCTTCAGGTTTTCCTGCATCATGTCAAAGCGAAGGAGACAAACAAAAATACATTGAGGAGTATCATGCCCATGAAGGCATACAATTAAATTACAATAATATTAGAACGAACCCGGGTCTAAGGTATATTGCTAAAATATTCCTTAACTCGCTTTATGGAAAATGGGGACAGAGAACCGATCTTCCACAATCAAAAGTCGTTGACACTCCGGAAAGACTTTTGACGTACCTGCTGTCACCGCAATACGAAGTACAAACAGTAACACCCATTGGTCAACGGCATCTCCTAATCACTTACAAAGACATTGAAAGCGAAAATAAACCATGGAAGTTTTCAAATGTCGTGCTTGCTTCGTTCATCACATCGTGGGCAAGACTTCGTCTTCATGACCTATTGACTGCTGTAGGCCCTGAAGCCATATTATATTGTGACACGGACAGCATTATGTTTATACAACGACGAAATAGAAAATCCAATCTTACAATCGGATCCTACTTGGGAGAACTAACTAATGAAGTACCAGAAGGGTGGGAAATCGATATGTTTATTGGATTAGGGGCTAAAAATTATGCGTATAGAATGAAAGAAATTGGGACGGGAAAATTTGATTATATATATAAAATTAGGGGAATTACTTTGGACAGTAGAACGCGGCAGGAAATTAATTTTGATCATTTTTACAAATTAGTTCAAAACAAAATTGAGAAAAAAGAGTTAAAGTTTCCAGGGAGAATTGTACGTAAGGCTGGGTTTTCTATTGTTTCTAAAACACAAGTAAAGACACATCGTAAAGTAAATAATAAGCGACAAAGACTAAACCCTGACAGTGAAACAGATTACCGTAGTATTCCATACGGTTATCGAAGGCAAAGTCTTGTTCTGTGAGGAGTGTGTGAATGAAAACAAGAATGAATGTGTTGTAAATATATAAATAGTATTGTATATAATGTATATACATTAATTGTATGAATGGTAGGAAATGACTATGGCAATTCCGCAAAACATTGCTATACTGCCTCGAATATAGCATATAATTATTCACATCATTGATTTCTTTCTTGCATTCGCAAGTACTGGTTATTATATCATCTTTATAACATATCTGCATCCCTCACATCGCATCCTCATTTTGTAAATAATATATTATATACAATTTGTAAATAGATTTTTTCATATTGTAAATAGTTTTTTTCATATTGTAAATAGTTTTTTTATATATTGTAAATAGATTTTTTCATATTGTAAATAGTTTTTTCATATTGTAAATAGTTTTTATATGTTGTAAATAGATTTTTCATATTGTAAATAGTTTTTATATATTGTAAATAGATTATTTTTCATATAACGTAAATACCATATTTCAAATATTAAATTAGTTTTGTTAATCAAGTTCAAAGAATAAATAGAACACTGTATATATCATTATATTAATCAATTGTTATATATCATTATATTCAAACACTTGTTATATATCTACATTTTTATTTTTATTATATATCAACATTTTTATTTTTATTATATATGTACATTTTAATTTTTATTATATATTTCACATTTTCATTTTATTATATTTACATTTTTATTTTTATTATATATAATTTTTTATCATTATTTTTACAATAATTTTTTTAACTATATTCATGCCTTTAATTTCTACATCCTATAAAATTAAAAGGTACTTAATACAAAAGTATGTGTATTCTGTATAAGATAAAGGAAGAATACATATGCTTCATATACTATTATATAAACTTATTTACGTACATTATACTAAAGTATGTGTATTCTGTATAAGATAAAGGAAGAATACATATGCTTCATATACTATTATATAAACTTATTTACGTACATTATACTAAAGTATGTGTATTCTGTATAAGATAAAGGAAGAATACATATGCTTCATATGTATAAAAAATAGAATATTAATAAAGGCACAATATTAATACATTTCATAAAATTACAATATCAAATTCATATATTCACTCAATGAATTATTATTTTATTAAGTTTAATAATAATTTGAATCAAAAAGTCAACCGAGGTTATAAATATATCCTAAAATATGAAATTACAAAATGCGGTATCGCAATATTTGTTTGTTCGCGCAACAAGTTCATTCTACGTCATAAAAAGATTGTCATCATCAACAAAGCAGTGGCAGCAACCAGGAAATATCCAGCAAAATAGCGGGCGTGTCATCAAAGGTAAGTACACTTTCTCTTCTTACTTAAGTTAAAGAAATACCATTAGCGTCCACGGCTACCGAGCGGCAAAATACAAAGCGGGCGGGGCTAAAACTCGCGACAATAATGGCGCCAGCGAAAAGCTAACGTTCAATACAACGCGGCAGTCGGTAATATACAAAGTGGACGGGCGGCAAAAGCAGACAGTAATGGCGCCAACGGCACCATCTAACACGTATTATCAATCCAAAATAATTACATACGTCATACTCTTTCACGACTTCAATTAGAAAAACTAATTACTTCAATTACATACACCATACTCGATCATAATTTCAATTACACACGTCATACTCTTTCATGAGTTCAATTACATACGTCATACCCCTTCATGATTTCAATTACCCACGTCATACTCTTTCATGAGTTCAATTAGAAAAACTAATTACCATTTTCTTCAGATATTCCCTATTATCCTACTCTGACCCACTACACATCGTGACCCACAATGACTCAACACCCAACGTGACCCATTCACCCACCATGACCCACTCTGACCCACCACCAACTATAAACAATTCTGAACCATTGTGACCAACTCCGACCCACTAAAATACATCGTCATTAAGTTTGATCCATTATCCACGCCATCCTCTCTACTGACTTAAGAGGTTATATTTGTAATAAACCAATTTTTTCCAGTAGTTAGCTCCTCTAAAAACTCATAGCCTGCATCTCAAAAGCCAAGCAGTAAGTCCTATTGCCATTGTTACAACTGGAAATATCAAAATCCAAAAGAGCCTGAACTTCTTTCTTCATTACAACCAAATAAAAAAAGAAGAAAAATGGAGGTCTTGAAAGTAAAACGTAGACAAAGTTGCCAGTGTTCAGAAAATGCTATCTAGAAGGCACTGAGCAGAATGGGTTGGTGGGTCAATGGGTCAGTGTGAGTCACAGTGATGGTGTTTCGCAGTGGGTCACGCCTTGCTGTCCTACGATCCACTGACCCACTCAAAAATCTTGACCCATTTGACCCACCGACCAACTCAATCTCTGATTTTACATTTAGTATATCATTTAAAAGACGAAACATACATCTACACAATTTTTTCTCGATTGCGAAGGCTAGCTTGATACATATACTAGTTGAGATGGTAATTTCTTCTTAAGGTGAGAAATTGATATGATTTAAGAGCCCATCTTGAAGTGGTTACAAACTACATTCCAAAGTTATTAGGAACGCTTTCGCGACCCCAGAAAACTATTACTTCGACAAATATTTAAGTAAGTTTTTACATTTTATTAATCATATCTCCAAGCCCCTCATCCTGTAAAGATGGGGATGAATTTGGATATAACGCCATTGAGTGCCTCACTACTCATCTCAACGACCGAGAAAACAATGGATAACACTCTACAATCAGTCATTTTACACTATTTTTACATGCCACTCTTCCCAACTTTAATCCCTTGAGGTATCTGAATTCCACAATATTTTTTTCCTTAGATTGAAAGTAATATGTCTCCCATGTTAGGTAAACGTTGCTCCAGACATTCCGGAGTTTCGCTGTAATATACATACATCAAAACATTTAGAGCTGTGTGAGCAATGCTTTTGATGTAACTCCTGTAAATTCAAAATCCAGGAGCCATAGTCGCAAAACGTGGCATTAAATGACATTGTGTTTTTAACAGTGTCACGAACTCAAACTATGGATTTGACACTAATCTCAGTCACTTGAGACATTTTATTTTTCATCCTTTATCGTCCGCCATTATAATGGGTTTTGAATCAATTGAATTGATTTTGAGTTTAACGTCCCGTCAGCAGTGAGACTATATGAGACGTAGAACTACTAATTAACGCGAACTACATGAGCTCTCGCTGGGGGCCGAATCTGGGTCTCCCACACCGAAAGCGTGTACGCTATACGCTTAACCACAAAGGAGCTTTACGATGAGAGTTAAATTTGGACTTTAACGCTTTCGGAGTTGTAATTATTAATTTCTGCAACAACGAGAACTATGGATTCGACACTAATATCCATCGCTTTTACTTTATATATATTGGCGGAGAGAAAGGGACCACATCCATATACAAAAGCCTTGCAGATTATTGAACTGAAATCCTTTGGAAAGAAATCCTATTCTGGCTTCTTTCTCGGGTATAAATAAGTCTCTTAGACATGACTTCGTGTTCGTAAATTTCCTGTTTACATAGTTTTGGGGATCGGGAGTTTTGTGTCTGTAACGAAGATTGGAGTTTGAATAATAATTTCTGTTTATACCCGAATAGTCTCTTTACCTTTCAGAAAGCGTAAATCACTTGCTGTAATGAGAAAATTCAGAAGTAACTTCCGATGACAAATAGCTCCAAATAAATACACTACATAATTTATTCATTGCGATGATATTATTTTCTTAATTTGTATTTAACATTCACATATATCATAGAATACCAACGTACTGTGAACACCTGTTATATTTTAAACATAATAATCACTTTGTTCTGCAATGATGGTATGTTATATATATACAACTGACGTATTTTAATGTAATTATTTTATATAATTTTTCATGCATTGCAGAAAATAGAATTTCATACAAAAGCATTGACTCAGGTGGGAATCGAACCCCCGACCTTACGATTTGAAATCCAACGGCGTACCACTGAGCTAACACAAGCGCTCCACTAGTAATACTTCTAGCGATATATAACGGTATTTAAGATAATAATTACATTCATATCCACTGCAAACGCTGTTTTTGTTCTACTTTGACTTTTATTTTAGTACTCAGGAGAGAATAATGTTCTATGTCTCAACTTTCACCATTCTTTTACATATGGAAAGATTCGTTTACGTATCTAAATATTTCATTAAGTATGGAGAGCAAAATGACAAACAAGCATGTGCTGGCATTAATACAGTTTCGAAATATTGTATCATTAAGTATTTCAATCAATGTTGCTTTTTTATATATAATTGGTAACAAGCCTTATTATATTTAAAAGAAGAAAAACACATCTGCAAGATTTTTCCCGATTGCAAAGGTTGGCTTCGAGGTTCGAACCTGGTTTACTTTTTCCGAAGATACCCGAAGTTGGACTTAGAAAATTTTTGCCTCGAAACAGCAATAAAGAATGCGCTCAACCTTTTTGAGACAAGGTGTACATTTGTGCCAGAAGAATTTTATCTCAATAAATATATTCCATGAATTAAGTTTATTTTCTTTAGTAGTGATTTTTTAAATTGAAAATGCACTATTAAAATGACTGACCATAATTCGTCAAATATGTTCGGCTTATCAAGTTCTTCTGGCGCGGAAATAGTGAGTATAGCTAATATTGAGTTGTTAAAAAATGTTCTCGTTGCATTAGTTACTTTTTACATGCATTATTCATATTAAGCTGCATTGTATGAAGTTGATTTTTTAAATATGCCTATCTTTTTTAAAAATCTCATACAGATGTGTTGAGCTAAATGTTCAACATCTGTTTGTGAATGTAACTAAAATGGTTACTGTTGCAATCAGGAATGCCCACAAAGGGTGTCACGACGCAAAGTGCCTCATTGAAGTTGTAGGAGATGTTGCAAAAATTTTAGATTTAAGCTGATCACAATTTTAAAAATGCATAAAAATGTATAGAGTACCTTTTAACGAACGACATTTTTTAATCAAGAACGTATTCTGAGGAATGCGATTCTGGAAATCTGAGCCATCAGAAAATTTAAAAGCAAATATCGCTTTTGGAGGGGGTCACGTCGATATGCTGATATTTAGAGCAATGTGTCATGGACCTGATACGTGGTAGTAACACCAGTTCAATCGCACTTCTGTTATAAGTGTTCACCACTTAAAAATAAACCATTCCTTAACTTAACCTTTTCAAACTTCTTGTGTGATTTTCATTGTTCTTCCTCTGTTTCTTTCTGTATTTTTCATCTTCCTCTTTCACTGATTTTTCTTCACATAATAGCTTCGTGTGAGAAGTTCGACAAGAAAGCTTGTAATAGAATTAGAGCACCGTCCTCGCTCTGTTGCTAATGAAAGGTGGCCGCCTAACACTATTACTTAACAACCTACCTGCTTCCGTTTCTTTTCCTTCATTTTTTTTTTCCTAAACGTAGGTATACTTTTTTCTTCTTTTTCAAAGTTTCTTTTTCACCCAGAATTTCTTTTTTAAGGTAATTTCTGGAAGAACAGAAGGAAATGACACAAAAGAAAACAATCAAGAAAAGAAAGTAAACTTGACGTTTTAAACTTTCCAGGAATTGGCATTATTAGCTGTAGCGTTTGTTGTTTCAGATGAATTTCCTGTATCAAACAAATGGTACCAACACCATTTGGTACCTTTTAACCTTTAAGAGAACACGTGTAGATTTCTATATATGGATACTTGGTGTACGTGCGACGATGTAGTTATAAACATTTTTGTTTCAGCACTTGAACTAAGCTGAGAATCATGCTCTACATTTACAATAATAGTTACTGAAGGGACATTATTATTATTATTATTATTATTATTATTATTATTATTATTATTATTATTATTATTATTATTATTATTATTATTATTATTATTATTATTATTATAAGGACAATTTGAAGAACTATTTTAATGAATAATGAAGTAATTATGTTTATCCAGACAGGATACAAGTCATAAAATTATGTATATATTATAAGATAGACAATGACCTCCTATCATCGAAACAAATGTATTGTTAATATTAAGAGGAATGTAAGATGTGTGTTATAATCCTTAGTTCTATGACTACATGCTGTATTTTTGCTATCTGGCTGTTCATGGCACTAAAATAAATAAATAAATAAATAAATATATATATTATTATTATTATTATTATTATTATTATTATTATTATTATTATTATTATTATTATTATTATTATTATTATTATTATTATTATTATTATTGTTTATAGTATCTCAAATAGACCTCCTCAAGTTTATGAATGCAGACCTATTCATATGCTATCCTGAGTCGAAATTTCATTCAATCTTCTAGTTACTGTGTATTTCTCTTGGGAACTCCTCCAACAGGCCTCACAGCTTGGAATCAGAGGTGTTGTTTAGGGAGTAAGTAATATTGACTTCAATTTTATATATATGCATAGATATATCAAGAGGAGTAACATAAAAAGGAGAAGCGGGAAACTCTCCTTACAGTGATAGACAATTTTGCCACCACCCTTCAAACAAAACCTGGAATGACACTCCTTTAATTGAAATGGTCTCTGCCCGTTTGGTCGAATCCCATTTTGCCGAATGACCTAGAAACAAAATTCCATTACAATACTGATTTTCGGCGGGATGAAATTCCCGTTTGCTAAAATCTATAGGAGTGAGAAAACTATTTCTGGAGGGGTTTATCTGTGTTAATGAAAATTGATATTTTCTCTCTATCCTTCACCATTTAATCACAGTGTGTGGCAGTTAACTACAAAAGTAACTAATTTGAACCCCATTTTCCTCTATCACTTTTCAGCCAATCATAGCGTGAAGTAGTGAATTTAAAGTTACAAATTTGAAGAAAGTAGGTTTCAAGTTTTCATTGCTTATTGGCTTTTAATTGGAAATCGCTCGTCGTCAAAGAAAATCACTCTTTTCAGATTAGAACTACGTGGCGCAGTCTTGTTATCTAATTTACTTAATATCTGGCATAGAAGCACAGATTGACAGCATCCACTTATGGACAGACTTTACCATAATTTTAGCTGGATAAGACAATCTCCTAGTACATGAAAAACTTTCGTTGCTAAGAGAATAGCTCAAATTCAAGAGCTAGAAGTAATCGAGCAACGGTGCTGTTCTGTTAGTATTGAATCCAATCGACTTAGCAAGATGGAGTCCTAGACTTGAAAAACACTTAATTTTGATAGAATGATCCAAAAGCTCTGAAACGTAATCATGATCAAAGCAAATTCAAAAGATATTAAAGCGAAGCAGATCCAGGAAAAGAGAAATATAATTGTAGCATTGGAAAAAGTTCAACATTTCGCTGAGAAACTACACAAAAATTTTCATGTTATTGTTTGAACTGGTAACCTCCTGTTAAGAGGTGCATGCAAAAGTGTTAAAAATCAACACTGCAATCTTATCCCATTGGGTGGAGTTCATCAACTTAAAAAAAGTATTAAATGATCCTACTAGGTTATAAAACACATTTATTAAAAGGCATTTTAATCCTACATCAACAAATATTTACATGTCTGAGAATAAGAGTATAATATCTCAAAAAATCAATTTGTCGAGATTTTAAGAATAGATTTAACTTCATATAAAAAAATAATATATATTTTTTTTTAACAAACCAAATTCAATTCAATAATAATTTACATTTGCGGAAAACGTTGTAAACATGAGATACACCATTTGTTTAGAAGAATTTAGTACTTGTATATAAATGTGTTAACTTCAACCCTCTAAGTTCTTCCTAGGTACCGTGGAGTGTTACTTAAAATTTTGAAGAAAGGCAACATGTGACAGAAATTTATAGTTAGTTCATTTACACTCACATATCTCTTGCTTTGCTTTTAAAAATAAGAAATATGTGTGTGTGACATCAAAACATTTCCCTTTATACCAAATTGATTACACAATACAGAAATATGTACATGTGACGTTAGAACAATTTTTCTGACACGATATACTTAATCATCTTAATCGTTTCATTGTTATGAGTGGTCATCTGCCACGTGTATTTAAAACACTAAATTTGAACTGAAGTACTGTTTTAAAGTAAAAGTTCTGGAATGGATCAAAGTACACATGACAAATATCTGAAAGTGAAACCCTTCCAAATTTGTTTAACTCTCAAATAGACAGAAGACTTACCTGCTTACAGGCTCGTATTCTTTTGGCTTCTATTCTTTTGAAAGAGATATCATGTAGCAGGTACGTACATTTTGTGACATAACTTAAGTTTCAAATACATTTAAAGACCTATATATTTACCAGGACATAACATTCGAAGTACCATAAAATATAATACGAATCCAAATTAATGAATGAATCGTAATGTACCCCGGCTCTTCCAAATGTTATTTTAGAGATTTGTTACTCATTGAAGTGAACAAGTTGAACCAGCCAAATTTATTTAAAAAAATATATAAATGTAAGTCCTGTAGAACAATTGTCAGATCTTAGGATTGACACAAATTTAGAGAGTGAGTCAATGACCCATGTCAACATTTCGGAAGGAAACATCAATATAATCTACGCCTTTTAAAAAGAATGAATCCCTGTATCCATCCATAGAATTATATGTTGTAATAAAGAGTTATCAAAGAGGATAAATTGGGTCAAAAACCTACCACGTGGCAGTACGTATACACACATACATTTTTGGTAATTTTTACAAAAGAAAGGCATGAATCACCAATATTCTTTTTTTTTTTTTTTTTTTTGTCAATTCCCAAATTGACGGCGTGGTCCTATGTATTCCTCCCGAAATTTGAGAGGGATAAATCAATGTAACTGAAAGATAATGGATCTATAAAATAATCTGTTGTAATAAAGTCACATCATGGAAGACAAATTAGAACAAAAACTGATCACGTAACTGACCACAAAAACTAAAATGTATTGTTTGCGTACATTTTTGGCATTCTTTTACCCATGAAAGGAGACAATCAGGACCAATCGAATGATCAGAAGTATATATTCGGGTTCTAATGTATGTCTACCAGTTTTTAAAAGTTTTTTCTACAATTATCAAATTTAAAGGGTGGTCTTATGTACCCCACCCAAAACTTGAGAGTAATTTATTAATGTACCCATGACCTATCGAAGAGAACTGAACCTTGTACTCGTCCATAATGACGTCCTGCTTTTACGCGATGGTCTGTAGGGATCAGGCCCCGGTGGCTCAGTGGTACAGCGCTCATGGAGCAAAGGTTCCTTGGTTCGATCTCACCTCCCTCCCAATGAGCATTGTGTTGGGCAAACATTGTATGCGTGAATTATCTCAGACTTGTCCTGTTTCCTCCTGTTTTATTCATTGCACTAATATTGTCCATTTTCCATCACCGCCTTCTTTTGCCTCGGTGCATAATCATAGGACATTAAACTAAAAAAAAAAAAAAAAAAAAAAAAAAAGAACGGCCCAATATTTGCATAGAATTAACCATTTTATTTTAAGAACGAAGAAACAAAATGTGTACAATGAAATTTTCGAAGAAAAAATCAGTAATTTAATCGAATTTTCAACATAGGAGTAGGCTATTTTATCTACAAACGCGTAATTCTTCCTTTGTGTCGTAGAGTATGAAAGTTGTACTTTAACCTGCAGAATAGAATAGAAACAAGATTTTTAAATACAGCCATACAGAAGTATATTTATGATGCGCAAAGAAGTGAACATAGAAAAACCAGACAATGTGGACATCATAATGGATACAGTTTAGGGAATATATAATACGGATAATAAAGTTAATATATACTTAAGAAATGGGTGGGACACGTCATTCACATGAAAAATACATAGAAAATAAAAGAAGTTCCGTGTCTCTTTCAGTGCTGATTCTATATGAAACGGGATCCTACAGCTTAAAATGGATTCCCACCAGGAATCAATAGAACCTGATACGAATTGAAGGCGGGGACGAGAACTACATAGCCGAGAGGGATCTCAAAGTTTCAGTCTGGTAACCCGGCGGAGAGAAACCATTGGATATAATAGGAAGGTTGAAGGGAACCTTAGGGAATGGAAGGTAACAATTCAGACTGGAGACTGACTCGGTACAAAATTGGATGATAGTGTATTTTTGTTTTTGTGGCGATGAACTTTCGCTTTTCTAAAAGCCATAGAATCAGGTAATTTGGCAAGAAGATCTATAGTTTATAATGTAATAAAAATATAAATTCCCAACTCTTTACCTTAAAATAACTGTACGAAACTTTAAATGAGATTTCGCTTCATTTCTTACTGTAATATCTCAAAAACTTATTACGAAGATTATTAAACTAGGTACTGTAACCCGTTCTTAAGAGTTTCTCTCTATCTTTCATAGCTTTGAGTAGAAACCGTAATTGCCCTTACCATATATATTTATCTAGAAGGGAGAGCGTTTTTGGCAGTGCCCTTCTTAAATGTGTATATATAAAGCTAAGTTGTAAACGTTAACACAGTTTCTTACATGGCTTTATTATCTCCGTGTGCTGGGTGTGACTACAGGGCCTTTTTATAGGTTTCACAAGCCGTTCTTATGAAACATATGGTAGTCTGAAAATGGTGCAATATTTCATTTTCCTAGAGGCTGACACTGGTACCACCATCTTGATTTGGACTCCCTATCTCGTTCCCCCTCCCTCTATGCCCTGTGAGTATGTATGAGAGGCTGACTCCCCCTTATCTCGGCGTGTGTAACTGGGCCATTGCCTCTCGTAATAGCCAAAGTAAATCAGGCACGCCAAAGGCAAGTACTACGTGATAACCGCTACGGCGAAGATTCTTCATTCTCCCTCCTTTCGGGTCGCCTCAAACCACTCTCTTCCGGATATTTTCGATTCTTTCTGTCGCTTCCACCCACTGTTTTCCTGGCATGGGAAACGCTCTTTCTGATTTCACCTGACAAAATGAGATATCGAACTCTATCGCACTACCACTATTATAAAATTTCAAAATTGAAAATCATTATTTTACAAGAAAACGGAAAAAGTGCATCAAAACATTGGTAATTAAAGAAAGATTTGAAGTATCCCCAGAAAGAAAAATAAAGAAATGCTCTGTCAATAATAATAATAATAATAATAATAATAATAATAATAATAATAATAATAATAATAATAATAATAATAATAATAATAATAATAATAATAATAATAATAATAATTTCTTCCTGTTCTATCTACTTTCTGTTCTCCCTATCTTTACAAAAAGGAATATTTAGATTCCAGGAAAATGTAATAGTAATTATTTCCTCCACAATTATAGTCCATGCATTTGATTTGATGTACGTTAGGAAGGTATACGAATATATGATATGTGTCATTATTGAACTGCAAATTAGTGAACAAAATTTGAAACTCAAGTAGTCAATACGAAAAACCGCTTATCGATTTGTTTGATATTGTTTTAGAAGTTAGACCTACTTACTCTAACGTTTATTCGAGGTAATGTCCAAAACTGCTCAATTAATTTTGACAATTGTTTTACTAGTGGAGAGTATGCTTGTCCTGATGGTAAAAGAATGCACTTTATAACTTTCAAACCCCACACAACTGAACTAAGCTTTTATATACAGAACCTTACTGTGGTTATACTCAATATTCGAAGTGAAAAAAAAGCAGAGGTGGTATGTTTTATTACGATTTTTACTCAACATACCGGCTATCTAAATGTTGAAATACAGTGAGGGTATGTTATCTAAAAGATTGTATTTCTATTTACATAATGTCTGAAAATCATTGGAGAGCGTCTCTGTAGTTAGGGGAAGCATAGAGAGATTTTGATCCCCCGCCAATAACTTTCTTAAAAAGTATAAAAAATATACCCTTATGCTGTATTAGAGAGAATTACGCATGAAAGTGCTTAAAACCCGAGTTTTTATCTTAACAATTTCCTGAGGAAAACCTCCCAGGCCCCCCACTCGACTGAGGGATATTCCAAACTCTCTGAAGTTCTTCCCCCACGGCAGACAATCCCTAAATCCGCCCATGCTCAAAACACGACATTTATATGCATTGAGGCAAGAAGACATACACACACATACATACATAAAAATATATAATATGATACATCAAAATATAAACTAGGTAAACTTCTTTGAAGACACCTTATGTTAAAGACACAGGTAGGAAAAAGGTAACAAAAATGTCGGTGTTGTCAAATTATTTCTACATAAGAAATAAAATCCTTTTACTTGCAAAACTATTCGTCAATTATTGTGTATAAAAATGAATTTATTAAAAGTATTTAGCATCTACATGTACTCTCCAGTGACGGTACGTCTTGTTCACTGGAAAACCAGAGGCGGTATACCTTCATCACTAAAAACGCAGAGACGGAATGGTATACCACCGCATATCGTCTCACTTCGACCACTGGTTATACTAATAACTGTTGTTTAGGCAGCGGATGAAGATTGGCAGATTAACCAGAAAATGAACATTGCAGTAAAAGAATGTTTGTCCGTGATTGATCATATAATATGCAATGTAACCTCTTAGGTCCTATTACTTCAATTTATATAATTATGTTACTATCATTCTTAAATTTCAACTTTTGTACTTGGAACCATTGACTGAATTGCTTTAATATCAAAAGTAAGTTGTATTTTTTTAAAAAAATATATACATTGTCTTTTTTATTATTTATTTTGTGTAAATCTTCCATCTGAGAGAGATTCCATCCACGTTTTATCGAGGGCACCTATAAATCATATTCCTGGTTAGTTAGTTGCACTTTCGCAACTATAAGGATCAGGTCACGTCAGAAATTTACCGACTTCAGAAAGTATGAAATATTATAACTACATTTTATTAAAAATAATGTTTCCTATTCAGAATTGACAGAAGAAAATTTATGAAAGCATTAGGTATGCTTAGTACAGACGGTATGGGACAGTCGAAAAGAAAAGGTTGGAAGTCATATCCAGTATATGTTGTACTACTTCGGGAAGCTAGACATCTATTATCTGTTTTCAATATGTAGTGCTAGACCTCCTTGCTAGTCTAGTGGCTAGCGCATTTACCTTTGATGCGCGTAACTAGGCCGGATAGTCGAAAGTCTATTGTACTTTTTTTTCTGTTTCAAGAAACTGAATAAAGCCAGAAATCGTATGCAACCAAACCTGGAGAGTAGAAGGAAGGTTAACAGTTATTTTGTGGTTGGCTAGGTATTTTTTAGTACGTCATGCACGGAGAGATCATGGGCGATCTGTACATGTGCAATCTCTTTGGATAAACTCCTTCCCAAAGACGACGATCAATATAAAGGTGCTGAAAGCATGTCTCTTCGTAGCGTACTTGTGGTGTACCAAACCCACTGAAATAAGTATCATTTTCACTTCGTTTCAGACAACCTATATTTCTCAGTATCGTGTTTGAATCCATAAAATTTTCATTTCGACTGTTCAGTTTGAGTTTTGAATCATGAGCTTGAGTTTTTCCTCCATACTATGAATGTAGTGTCATTTATGGAAGCTGTGAAAGAGCTGCATCACTTGAAATGTTAACAAAAGAGTGCGAATTACGGCCAGGGATGGAGGAAATCCCCCTTTGGAAAGCTTTTATCGCTGGCTGGAAGGCAGAAAAAATTCCCAGGAGGGATGCTACTTTCCCCTCCTACCCTCAGTTATATTTCTTATATCATTCAAATTCTTCAATTCAATGTACTAAACGTGAATCAGTATTGTTAATAGAAAATTCATTGTAAAAACTAATTTTAACTCATAGCCACACACTTAATTCTAATAGGTTGTATGGTAGTGTACGAAATTGATAGAATATGGCAATAGTAGATGACAACTGACTGTGTATCAGCGCGACGGGAATGTGAACATCTAACGTGTGGTGAATGTTTTAACATTGTAATGTGTGACTTCGATGTTTGTTTGTGAACTATATTTGTGTGTTTCGTGATATGGTTCCTTAATTTGTAGGTGAACCAAAATCAAAGGCTTCAACTATTTTGAACTATTGAATATTTTGTACTTCAAAATATTGGGAGATCGCGTGTCCCTCGTTCCCCCGCGAAAGACGCCGGTGAGTGCAAGTAGTGAAAGTACAAATACTTGTAAGGTAGCTGTTACTGGAGATGATACTATGGCTGCATGCATTATTAGTGTTGAATCTGAATGTGACAAAAAAAAAAGTGTCAATACGAGTACTAAAACTGAAGGAAAAGATGTCCTTAAAATAAATCCCACTTGCACAAATGATGGAACAGATCTCGTTGGTGGTTGTGTTACAAAAGAAAGATTCATTCATTAGCAAAGTACAAGGTACTGGTTAACTTATAATAACAATGGCAGTGTAGTGTGTTCTGTTTGTCAAGAAAACCAAAATGTACGTGCATATGGTGCTGAAAAAAATACGTTGCGTGTAGATAAAGATTTTGTTGTTAGTGTTACGACTGGTACCCCCCAGAAGTTACATGACAAAATCACTGATCATAGTAAAAGCCGATCACATAGTAAGTGTTTAGAAACTTCAGAAATGCAGAAACAAAAAGTATTGAAAATAGTATTCTCAACAGCACTCAGCTGTGGCAGGAAGTGAATACTAAAAAAAATAAGTGTCAAAGAAGTTGTGATGCGAACAGCATATCTCGTGCGTGTGGAAAAAATGTCTTTTAAGAAGTTTCCCAAACTGCTTCAGGTGCAAAAATTTGAATTTGTTAGATGTAGGAACTATGTTATATCCTGATCATGCATGTAAAAACATTCTTGAATTTGTAGCCAGTAAAATGAGAGCAAAGTTAGTTGAAAGTATCATAACAGGATTTTCACTTTTTAGTATCATGATAGATGAGAGCACAACAGTGTCAAACAAATCTTGTCTAATTATATATGTTCGGATACAATATAATGAAACTCCATGTAATTATCTTTCTGATATCATTCAACTGGAAAACACAACAAGATGTGCAATTGCAGAAGCTGTGATTGAATGCTTTTCAAAACATGGAGTGTTCAAAAAAGTTTTACAGCAAAAGCTTATTGCAATTGCAACAGGCAGTGCAGTATGTATGTTAGGTTCATATCGAGGTGCAGTTACTAGATTGAAGGATGTAGTGAGAAGTGATTGGATCGCAATTCACTGCATGAATCACGTAAGTTGGAATTATCAGTGCATGATGTGGTCAACACTGTAAATTTAGTGAGTCATTTTAAGGTATTTATGGATACCCTGTATGCTTTTTTCTCCCAGAGTCCAAAAAAGTTAGGGAATTGAAGAAAATCGCATAGGAGTTAGATATGCATTTATTACTTATAGGGAAGGTATTTGATGTCCGATGGCTAGCATCTTCTTGTAGAGCTGTAACTTCAATTTGGAAAAGTTATGCAGCATTAGTGAACTTTTTTGAGACATATGGGCAGGAAAGTTCAAATTCTGGAAAGAAGTCTGTGGCTATAGGACTGATGCAGAAAATGAAGAAATGGGATTTTGTGCTAGAATTGGCAATCTTAAAGGATGCATTTGAATGTCTCAAGAACTTATCTCTCTTTTTGCAAAGGATTGATGCATCCCTAATGACAGCAGAAAGTGAAGTACGCATATGTGTTCAGACTTTGAAAGTTCTCAAAGTAAGAGACGGGCTTAATGTTCAGATAGACAAAACTGAATTCGCAGAAACAATGTCTTGAAATCACCAAGAAATAAAATTGGAATCACCAAGTGAAAGGGATGAGCACAGAATTAACAGTTTCTGTGGTCAGTTCTATCAAGGCTTAATTGATACCATTGAGTCTCAATTTGAAAACATACACCATACTGAGTGATGCTGCAGTTCTTTCTAAGTCATCTTGGCCAAAAAATGAACTTGAGAAAGCTTTGTATGGTGACATTGAAGTTAGCAGATTGTGCAAAGTACTGAAAATGACTGATGCTGCTTCTGTCATTCATGATTTCAGAAAACTGAAGAACAACAATATAAAAGGAAGCATGTTTGAAGATTTACTGCACAGAGTAAATATTGTCCCACTATCAACTGCAGAATGCGAACGTGGGTTCAGCTGCATGAATTATTCTACATGTACTGATGAGAGAAACAGAATGGATGTAGCAACAATATCAAGTCTTCTGTTTATCAAAGTGAATGGGCCAGACGTTCATAAATTTCCAGCCAAGTTAAAAGAAGGACGTCATAGTGCTATTGATAATCCGAGATGGCATAAAAGGAATACTGAGAACGAAGATGAGAGAACTAAATTGTTTCACTGAGGAACTGTTTCAATTTCATTAAGAATTGTGTTTCATTATTCTTCATTGACCAAATTTTGTACAAATACTTGTACATAGTGTTAAGTGTTGTAGTAAATGAGGAGAAAAGGCTAAGATTGTTTCACCAAGGAACTGTTCATCTTAATTGGACGTGGACCTATACTGAGGATTGTAGAATAAGGGTGGGCAAAGAATATATTTTAGTAGTTAACATGTATCTTATGTTATATGGCATATGACAGTTTGAATATATATGAATACTCTGTACAGGACCTTTCCTTTCATTTTACCTGCCATATTGTGTACATACCAGCAGAAGGAGATTGGTTAAATTTCTTAATCACATGCTTGTACAGGCTAGCAGAAGGGAAACTTAGTTTAGATGTGTTGGAAGCTTTTTTTTTGGGGGGGGGGGGAAACAAATTTTATTATTTTTTAAAATTTATTTTTTAATAGCGAGATCTGCTGCTACTGTAGGTTGGGATAAAAATGGCATAATCTTGGTGTATTTTCCCCAACTTCAAGCCAACGTTTCATCGTTGTTGTCAGAAGGGTAGGCACGATTATATCAAGTTGGTTTAAACGGGATTTTTTTTTACTTTATTCCCCCCCTGGAAAAATCGCCTAATGCGCACCCTGGTTGACAATAGTATGTATTATTCATAATTTTATTCTTCAAAATTATTCACTTAAAATTTGTAATAGCAAAAGAGTTATAACATTTGTTACACGCAAGATCGAGTTTTCCATTTTCGTTTTATGATTATTATCATAGGAAACATAAAAGAAAAATTGGTACTTAATGACTTGTAGTCGTAAGGCAAAGCGGGAATTCCCGTTTCACCTTAAAATAATTTTGCTTAAAACAAAGGTGTTTAAAACATTTGGGAGAAGGATGGTGAAAGTGGAAAGAAGCGAGATTCATTGAAAAAGAAGGGAACAATATAATGAATTCCTATTCAGGACTTAGAATTGATGATCAATAGGATAAAATATTAAAAATATTTAAGAATTAAAGTTTATATTCATGTATTTAGGTTATTTGTAAGGATAGAACAGGGAAAAAGAGATTAAGGGGGTTTTGTTCAAACTTTCTGTAATATGATTGGCTATTAGGGAGCCAATCAGAGAGTAACTTGATGATCAGGTGTCTTGTTCCAGAAGAATGGTTGCGGTTCTTTTCAGGATCAGTTTGATACCACGAGTACGACTCCAATCTCTCGGAGGACCAGAAGTTACATTGGCAGCACTAAATCGGTATGAAAAGAGAAAGGTCGTGAAGAGATGGATGTTCTCTCAAGATCCTCAAGCAGTTGCTTAGCTGATCCACTAAGAGGTCATCATCAACTACGAACATCATCTCGTTGAAGAATCCAGAAATGCGCCATATACTCCTCTTGTGCTAGAACTGATGGAATTGCGATCAACACACAACAATGTCACAGCAGAAGCCTCTCAACCACCAATTTTGTGAGACTTGCAATGAAGTCGGTCATCGCATGGATGCGAGCAACTGCAACTGCCGTTCATTACAAAATCAGTTTTCCCATTCGCATGGATCTTCACTACCTCAAGAAACCCCTTCTCCAACAAAGGAAAAGCTAACCAGTCCTTTCAGGAGATAATTGATCAAAACCAGGGACGTACGCAGGGGGCGGGTCCTGGAGGTCCGGGCCCCCCGAAATTTCGACTTTTGTGTATATTTAGCCTAATTTTAGAGGCAATTTTAGGAATTTTAATATAAAATACCCTCATATTGAGTTTGGACTCCTCGAAATAAATTCCTGCGTACGCTAATGATCAAAACACACAATGGTTCTTCACAGGACCAAGTTGCCCAGTCTCAAACATTATCCCGCTCTGAAAAGAGCCAGAACAACAAACTGTAAAATAATGCAATTATTCAAGAAAGAACACCACTCGAAGAAAGGGTTAGAAATTATGCAAAGCCCAAGCAGGAGCGAGATCCGCCAACTCCATCATAGAAGCTACATCTGTACCTCAAGTTTCTGCCACTAAATCTCTGGTTAACACGACAAGCAGCAAAGAGGAAACTATCTAATAACTGTAGGACATCATCTGGCTAACCATCGAAGAATCTATAAGAGAACTGGTGACATAGGTCACTTCCATTCCCAGTATTATCCCACCCAGGTTAGAAAGCAGATAGCTTCAGCAAGCCATCTCTGAAGACTCCAAGAAGATTCTTCAGCTCAAGCCCCATATTATACATAATAGTAGCGGTAGTTTCTTCATCTCCCACAGCAAACTACCTTAATATCGCAGTTCCCCAAGAGTTTATCCATGAGCAAAATAGGTAGATGTTCATTCAATCCTTCTTGGAGTGATCAACTTATGCTTTCCGTTCGTTAGTTCTTAGTTTATCTTATGCTTTCTTCTGTGTCTGAAAAGTAAAATTTCTTCATGAATTTAGGATGGTTGTATCTTGAATTTAAAAAAAAAATAAAACATGGTATAATGTTCTGCCAAAAAACTATCAAGGATTGGGATCATACCAAGGATTTTTTTACAGCAAATATAGGTACACATTCTACCATTGACTCATTATACAACCTGAAGGTTGTTTGAGATCAAAAGCGTTGAGTAAATTTAGGGATTAATACTTCGAATGGGGAGAAAAGGAACATGGCAAATGAATACAGGGTGGTCATGTCTTCAATGGAACACCAGGACATAATGTTCTACGTCTTTGTTTGCTGAAGTTTAGCATCTCTTTTTAGCACCGAAGCTACGATATATGCCGTAGACCTACAGTTTAACATAGAACTGGAACCAGTGTGATACATTCAAATTTCAATGCTCCCCTGCCAGGAATCGAACTACGTTCATCAAAGGCCCACACTCTACCTTCTAGATCAGCGGAGAGAGCCAGGCCGTAATGTATCTGCCAAAAACTCATATGGGCTGGGATCATACCGAGATTCTTTATAGCAGATATAAGCGAACGTTCTACCACTGAGTCATCGCACAACTGTGTGGAGAGGTTTAAAATCAATATAAACATTAAAAACATCAATCAATTCACGATCAGACATTTTACTCTTTTTTTATCATCCGTTTCTGGATATTTTTCTTCTTTCTGTCGTAAAAAAAAGAAACACAAAAGAGTTAACTGATGGTTAGAAAGTAATCCAAATCATGAACACAAGAGCACATAAATAAATTTAACTTTTTTTTTTCATCCTATGCTCTTTTATAACTGCGCTTCATTGGTCGATTTAAAATGTCATTTGGTTGCTAGGCAACATTAGATCAAATTTCCCCTCTCCCCTCCCAGCTCATTGAATGTAGTTTCAATCTTCTCTCTCTTTCGATCGCTTAGTTGCATTTGTCCTTTTTTCTTTTTTCCTTTTTTTTTTACGTCTCTTTCAATTAGGAACGGCATAAAACTCGTTACGTTCATCAAGACCTATATTTACCAAACAATCATTAACGAATATAGGTGATTCGTTTTCACATGACCGATATAAAGCTTCTCTAATGAATTGTATAAGCTTGTTATTCACAACGTCGACGTGAGAGTCTGGTTAAAGAGATACGTATATATATATATATATATATATATATATATATATATATATATATATATATATATATATATATATAAATGTATGTATAAACGGCAAAAATGCTTATCCTTTTATCTTCTTCCTCTATACATATCCGCTACCATATTATGAACGCAATGTAATAACATATCTATATACTACTATAGTTGACAAAAATTATGTTTTATTGGTTTATAAAATACACAGTACAATTTGAGAAGAGCAAAAGAGGAAGTTCCGAAGAATGTTAATAACATGTTTCAGTTACAAATTGCATTTTTGATTGCAGTTTTCCGTCGATTCATCATTAATGATGGTGGAATGTATAGTATTTCTATCTATGCACAAATGTAGTAATATGATAGATACCAACGGGTAAGCAAGATAGTATGTAGCAACCCACTATCCCAAAGTTCCTTCAAATATTGCTGTACAATCAGGGCATTCTCTACACTTCTCATTTCTTTTGTTAAATTTTAATGAATAACTTTACGACAATAAAGAACAAATGAACTTTAGAAAGGAAAACAGATAGTATTTAATGAATACTACGGAATAAAATTATTGTACTAGTACAGTAGTTTCCGGATTTTGTATTTTTTATACACCAGGTCTGTCCATAAAGTAATGTCATAGATACCCAAATTTTATTGTGAAATTTTACAGTACGTTGCACCGTGCTCTATCCGCAGGGATCGATAGTGGTTAAGTCAAGAACTGAGCGAATGCTTGCTCAGTTATATCCGAGCTCTCGAAGGTGAAGGACGGGCGATTTCACAAACCTCTATTTCGTTTCTTGTACAATCCGCGGCAAAAAACCTGCAACATGAGCATATAAGTTTATTGCGAAATGACTAAGTCTTTTGCTCCAAAATAAGTGTGCACGGGAGGAGGCCGAGGTTTATCCTGGAGTGATTCGTTCTACTTAGACGTTATGTTCATTCCCTGTGCTGTTAGGCGTAGTTTCACAATAAACTTACATCCTCATGTTGCAGGTTTTTTGCCGCGGATTGTACAAGTCACAATGCAGCACACACTGGAACTAAGATGCACTATCAATTTTTTTTTTCAGCAAGTTTGCAGCGGAAACTTTTCCAATGATTCAACATTCCTTTGAGGATCAGTATTTGTCACAAAGACAAATCGACACATGGCACAAGGCGTTTGTGAAACGTCGTGAAGAGGTAGACGACGAATCCCGCGCTAGACTCCCGTTAACCTCCTCAAACGACTGAAATGTGAAAAGATCTTTTGCAAACACACAGTCAAATGAGTGTTCCTTTGATGACCTACATGTTAAATATTCCAAAATCTTTCGTTCACAAAACTGTGACCAAGGATTTGCACATGAGAAGTGTTCACGAAGCTTGTCCTAAGAATTTTGACCGCTGACAAAAAATCTCGCCGATTGGAAATTTATCAATACGTTTTGGAAATGTGTCAAAATGATCCTCACTTTTTAGAGAATATTACCGCGGGTGATGAAACATGGATATTCCAGCACGACCCCGAAACGTAGAGACAAAGTGCCAAGTGGCACACCTCGCCGTCCCCTCATCTCAAAAAGGTTAGAATGAGCAAATCAAAGATCAAGACCACGCTCATTATGTTTTCTGACATCAGGGAGATCGTCCATCGTGAGTTTGTACTTCCCGGGACAACCATTAACTCTAAATTTTACGTAGAAGTCCTCAAGAGACGGAAACTTCATCATGACAAAGCGCCAGCCCACACTGCCTTCGTCGTGACCAGCTACTTACCAAAACCTAACGTGGCAATGCTGTCTCGACTTGGCTACCACAGCCTTCGTTTTATTTCTACGTCTGAATCCCCCTGAAAGGAAATCGTTACACAGCAATTGAAATGAAATGTTTTTTTGGTGCACTTCCTAAACAAGCCTCCCAGGTTGCCTTCGTAGATTGGAAATCCCGCTGACAAGGATGTATCGGCGCAGAAGGCCATATTTTGAAGAAGTTTAATGTACAGTTATTATTGTTTTTATTATTAAGTATAATATACATTTTCCTCCTTTTACTTTCGAGTGATGATGGAACAGAAGACAACGTGGAATCGCGAAAAAAAATCGAATTCAATATTTTAACGGATTTACACATTTCATCATCACCTTTACATGCCGAAAATGGTATTTTTTTTTTATTTCTGTCTGTCTGTTCATCCGTCCTGAAGTTATGTATACATGCCTAGAGGCCATGAAGCCATACCACTCTATGTATTCTTCCAAATTTTG
Organism: Thermobia domestica; assembly: GCF_964235325.1. NCBI lineage: Eukaryota > Metazoa > Arthropoda > Insecta > Zygentoma > Lepismatidae > Thermobia > Thermobia domestica. The sequence goes on from NC_137464.1 coordinate 109,560,715, forward strand.
ACTTAAGATGATCAATAATGATGTAATATAACAATTTTTAAATAGATTGGTAGGTTACAATAAGCTACAAGAAAAAGGAGACGAAAATATCCAACGGAAATTGAATATTCAAATCTTCTACATTGTATTGGATCGGTACTATCCAGATTTCCCTCATTTTATATTTTATGTAATAAAGGAAATTCGTTACTCCAAAATTTCGATATAGTATATTGGCAAGTACTGAAAATTGGAAAACAGAAAATGAAGATTTATTCATTTTGGATAATTTTTTGAGAAACGATTGAGAGATTTTGTTTATACCCCTACAATATAGCATAAGTCATTTTTCATTGGAAGTTCCACAATGGATAGTTTTCTCTTGGGGTAAGTTCTTTACCGACACTTTTCTCAAAAATGACAGGCGATTGTTTTTCATATCTCATAAACAAATATTCTGTTAATAACCTTGCAATATATTTAATAATATGACAAGAGATATTTCTTATGACGTTCAGAAGGAGTAGTTTACTTTTGGGTGTGAACTTTTATTTGGAAGAAGTTTTCTGAAAATACCTACTGTAATTTTGTTGATACTTCATAAATAAATGTTTCACTAGCAACTGAAGTATAACATGGTTTACTTTAAGAAATAGGAGCAACAATTTTAAATACAGTAGCTCGTACCTTTTATTCAAAACTAGAAGTTTCACACGGGAAGAATAATGTTTATGCAAAATTTTTGACAGTAGAGAAATGCGTCAGATAACGACAAGAAAGATCTTCCCTACTGCCCCTATGACGTATGTAACCTGTACCACAAGAAAAATTTGGGTTGCCTATCTCCCGGCATTGTTCTTTTTTTCTTTTCTTTTCTTTTCTTTCTTTCTTTCTTTCTTCTTCTTTTTTTTTTTTGCATAAATTATGACACCACAATCTTCCCCCGAGTCGAAAATCAGAAAAATTGCTTCATCTGCAGTAAGATCTGATAGACTTAAGTATGTACACAATTTTACGGCTCCACCAACCATCTACGATGCTTCTAAAACCAGCAGAAGGTGGAAACAGTAGTGACTAACTTTGTAATGACAAGACATGGTATCGACTTGGTGGTATTGACGTGGGATCGAGGAACTGACAAGGAAGTGGCTGCACACAGTCCAATACGATGGGCTATACTAGGGGAAACCATACTATTATTGGCCCCCCTGACAGAAACTGGCCATTTCGAAAACGAAATTAAATATTAAGCGTTACACTTATTTTTGCTCCGTCATCACTTCACCATGCTGATGCGGTATCTGTTCGCCATTTGTTCTGCTTTAGTTGATGGCGTGAGTTAATCACATGAAAAGGTATGGCTGATAATTCTGAAACACTTTCTGATTTGCTGGCAAGTCTTACAGATTTTATAAGGAATTATTACTTTTTTGTGCTTGTGTAATTCATGAGTTATTATTGATTGACTCATCATTTTTAAGAATCAAGTTGAAGAGAGAGAAAGTAATTAACTTCTGTGTTTTTACGTTATATTTTGTTCGTTTTGGCACTTAAAAGGGGGGTGTCTAGTAACATGACTCGCAATTTAGTTCCAATACAATAATTAGCCACCTGTGTCAATAACTATATTTCCTTCATAATAAATTATATATTGATGTTTTTATTGAAAAATCAATGTCACGTTTTGGTTTACAACCTGTAGATTTCTCACGTTCCTATGATGTGTCTGTACAGTTAATAGCCGGGATGTCTAAGAACTGTCATTAATCTGGCTAATAACTACCATTTCAAATAGTTACATCACTTCATAATTATTTTTCAATTCTGTAAATATTCTTTTAATATTCTTAAAATATTGTTTTAATCAATATTGCTAGTAAGATGTTTTAGATCTTTGATCGCTGAATTAAAATGCCAATAAGATCAAAATATTCATCTGAAGCTCTCAGGAACGCACTTCAAAAAGTTACAAATGAAGGAGTTCCTCTGAGGGTAGCTGCCAAAAAGTATTGAGTTCCAAGAGCAACTATTCAGTTTAAAAGGAGGAGTCCTGGACACAAAGAAACCTTCAGCCTATCATCAGTATTGACAACGGAAGAGGATGATACATTACCTAGGTAAGAGAACTCTATGAAATATTTCTATTTCAGTATGTAGAATAATATGTACAGGTAAAACTTTGAAGAGTGTTTACTTTTATATCTCGACTGCTATCTCGAACATTACTATCACTGTAGACCATCCCCACTTAGTCATTCTGGGTTGTGGTGCTTCCGTTCCAAACTTTTACAGTCACAATGGTGTATTGTAAGTAAGATTCAGTTGACTTCTTGAGTCTAATTACGCTACAGGTTCTAAAATGTCGCCATGACGTTTAAAATGTTGTATAAAACTATTTTTTTCTTTGGAAAAACATAAATAAAAAATCTGTATTATTTTGCTAATTGCTATTTTCATAGACGAAGATATATTTATCATTTAATAATTTCCCTGTTTTCACATAATTTCGAAGGTAATACTATGTTAATTTGTAACATTTGTATCTATCACATAATTATTGTTAAATTGAATGTGTTTTACAGAGTTTTCTAAAACGCCACCCAAAAGTAAGAGAATGAACAAGCGACAGCGTCACATCAGTGAGCGCGTGTGTAAGTGAGGATAGTATACGAAAATTGTTCAAAGACTTATATCAATATGTGCAAGACAAATGTATAGAAGATGCATTAGAAGATCCTCAAGAATCTTCAACAGTAATGAAACAGGTTTTCACGTACGTCTAGCATCTGGCCAGATTCTTCCTGAAAAAGGAGCTAAAATGAATGTATACTATAATAAACAAGGATCCTCAAAAGAACAAATCATGATCTTGTTCACGTTTTCTGATAGTGGGTCTTCAAGTCCACTCCTTATAGTGTATCCCTACGAACGAATCTCAGAAAAGGTGACCGAATCAGTTTTGCCTTCTTGAGGCTTAGCACGAAGCGACAATGAGTGGATGGCGGCTCAAGCCCTTTTTATGAATACGCAGGGAATGTATTTCACCTCTTTTTAATATAATAGAATGTAAAATTTTCCGTATTTTTTTTCCTTGATGGACATAAATCGTATCTGAATTATCAGCTAAGTATTTTATGTACACAGCTACTAATAGAGATTATAGCGCTCTAACCAAACGCAACCAGAATTCTGCAGCCTGCTGACGTAGAGGTGTTTCGACTCATCAAAATATATTGGCATACAGCAGTACAAAAGTGACAAACTAAACACTTTGATGAAGTGCTTAATAAAATATTCATTTGCTTCTGTCTTACAAGACACAATTGAGTCTAAAATAAAACCAAAACATTTGAAAAGCAGTTTTGAAGCTTGTGGTTTCTACCCATTTAATCTTGATGCTATAGACTATCTAAATGTCCTGGCTTCATCCAAAAATATACAAGCTCTCGTTGAAAGATGTACATCCAAAATTTCATTACGGTTACCTTATTAATCATTCGCACACATTATAGGTGAAAACAGCTTGTAGGCATTTGAAAACGTAAACGAAAATTGTTGTGAAAGTGATTTTAATTCAGAATGCTTTATTTTGTATCGTTTGTTGCTTTGCTTCAAAAAAGGATAAACATAAAAACAAAAACTCTCGTAGTTATCGTGATACCTCCAGCTCTCCAAATGATACTTCAGGTAAAGATGGGTGGCGAGATATATGTAACGAAACTGAAGAAGCAGGAAATAATTCACATGTAGCTGAGAACTGCAATAATTCAAAACTGCAAAATATTAACAAAGTAAGTATGGATTCTGCAAGTAGTAAAACAGTGCAAAATTCTACAGCATTGTGTTCAACTAACATGTCAACTTCTACTTTAGATATGTTCCTTCAGTGACCTGAGACTCTCAAAAGAAAAGGAAAGACTTTGAAAGACTTCCTTATGCTGTTACATCTAAATAATATCATGAATTGCTTGAGAAGAAACGACTTACTGAAAAGAAAAGAAGAATCAGAGAAGAAAGGAAGAAAAATAAAGGGTCCAGCTGAGAAAGAGTGAAAGTGAAGGAAAAGCACAAACAGCTGCTACAAGAAGCTTATTTTTAAGTAGACAATCTTCGTAAAGTTATAACATAATGTTATACATGCAAATTTGATGTAAATGACACTTACGACATAACAAAGTGTGATTAGTGTCTAAGGGTTTAACACATAATGTGCATTCCGATTTCCGAAAGCTTAATGTATTCATATTTCTGATCCAAAAGATGGTGATGCCTTTCTATGCCTGATGTATTACCAGGAAAACGAAACAAGCAGTTCAGGTGATATGGAGGAGGACGAGGATGATATGAAAGACCTTCCAGATATAGTTTCCACTTCAAATGAAAACATATACGCCTATTTGTGTAAGACTGATTTCCTTAAAAGAATTGTCAATTGGCATTTCTTCGAAAATTAACGCTTATTTTCATTATATGTAATTATAAATCTATTAATAATCAAAATTTGTCTCTTTTTGTTAATTTCCTTTGATATAAACCTTCTGTGGAAAGAAAATATGTTATATTATGGTGTAATTAGTTGCAAATTTATTTCTTGCATGCTTATAATGTGTATTATCGTAATAGAACATATAAGAATATAATGTGTGTAACTGTGGTCTATAAAAATGAAACTTGTCCAAATGTTGCATGGAAAAGCGCAAATGACCACATGGCTAATAACTGAATTTATTAAAGCCAATTACTGTAAAAAGTGGCTAATAACTGTAACTTTTTGCACGTTTTCATTCAAAATTGTCTTTTGTATCTTTGTCTTATAGCATCTTAAAATAATTGTATGCCATTTTATTAAGAAATAAACAAAGTTTCTAAAAAAAAAAAAAAAAGGTACATTTCATTCAGTTAATCTGAAAACTGTCTTGTCGACAAAAGTTTAAGCTGAAAATTTCGCTTAAGTGGCCAATAACTATACGATTTCCCCTATCAGTGTTAACTTGCTTTCATTGTACTGTAATACCGGTAAATACGGGAATGTTGTATACCAGAATATTACAAGATTTACGATTTACCTTGTAATACACTTAACAATGTCTGTTAACTAATATGTGGTTGAAACTTCAGTTGGTATTGTTTAAGATAGTTTACAACTTCAGCAAAGATAATTAGATTGTATAGTAACAAGGTGTGAATTGGTATGGCGTGATTAATGGAAATCTAAAGACCATCACAAATCATGTGCTAACAATATTCATGTTGTTAAGCATAACAACAGAAATGCATGTAGTGTTGTGTTTCCTAGTTGTCTCTAGGCACCTGAACAACATTAGTTACATATATTCGCATTCATGTATCGTGTAATAGCAGAAGTTTTGATGCGTCAGGTCACTAATAAAACATACTTGTAGAATTTGCTTGCCCTGTTAACACCCAATACTTGAAATCGTTTATGTTAGATTTTACTTATTGTTTTATTAGCTATGGGTTTTAGTTGTATTAAATGCAAGTAATAATTCAATTGTTTCTTTGTATATTTATTGTCCATTTACAAACATAATGGCTAATTCAAGTATATGGAAATACGTCATGTATTATACGAGTTTCCACCACAATTTCACCATATCTTCTGATACGATTTGACAACGCATTATTCTGGTTTATCGGTTCTCAGTTTCTAATATTTGCGCGTGATGTTATGAACAGAGATAAAACCATAAAAGCGTAATATAGTCGGTGGGGCATCTAATCTTCCAACTCAGTGGCCTCGATTCGATCCCTGGTTAGGATGGGGAATATTTTTTGTTCTACTTTCGTTCCAATACAGTTCAGTGGTTCACTCAATCTCTGTACATGAATTTACATAATTAACAAGTTTCTTTTTGAATACCGTTGCAGTATCAATTATAGTTGGAAAAATTAATGAAAAATTTAATTGATTAACATTTAAAAATTAATATAAAGAAAAATAATTGATTAAATTAAAAATTGTCAGAAAAGAGCTAACAACCTGACATAATAAAAATAATACAACATTTACCATTTTTCTTTTACTTGTTTTTCATAAGTGACAGGAGTTAATGAAATGCAACTTACCACAACGCCATTATCCAACAATTATTAAATAGCCTTATTATTTAATTTTAATAACTGTAGGTTAAAACTATTTTGTTTATTACAAACAAACTACAACTATTATTTAAAAAGTAGTTCACAAGATTCCAAGACAACATGATACGTAATCAAATGCAGTTGAGTTCGTTCCTCTAGTCGCTGCCTTAACTTAGTTTTTGGAGGAAATGTTATTCTGGCAACACTGTAATTTCTATGAATGACAATACTGAAAATTCTTCAGGTTCTATTTTCTTTCGTAGACTAGCATTATCTATGATTGTGGTAAGTTGCATTTCATTATCTTCTTTCACTAATGAAAAACAAGCAAAAGAAAAATGGAATAGTGAAAGTTAACGTAAAATTTAATTATATAATATTCGTCAATGATATAATGAGTCCTTGGCCCGGACATCAAGCCAAGTTGGGGCTATTTTACAATAAGGGGCTTACAGTAATCCATTTCCGTAGTTTTTTTTAACGTATCCGTGATTTTTTTTAACGTAAGATACATAGAAACTCTTCCAAATATCTATTTCACTTAGTTTTCGATAGGAAATTAACGATTATTGTTTTCAATGGTTAGGTATGTTTTAAAGAGTATAAATTTAAAATTAAATTCTGTAAAATTTAATTGATTACATTAAAAATGAACAAAATTTTAACTGATTAATTTAATCGGTAATTTTTTAGCAGTTTAATTATATGTTGTTGAAGGAAGTGTGACTTCTCTATATTGAAGAATGCTTAGGGAATTTTTTCTTTAACAGTAGCAAAAATGCGATTCGACTTCTGTCTTCGATGACAGAGGGGTTTTAAGCTATTGAGTTTATTAAGTTAGCAATTTGTGAATAAACAGAACGTCCTTTTGGTTGTTCTGCCAGTTTCTAAATATTACAATTTATAATTAGCTAACAGATTGAAATAAAATTTCAAAGTTTGGATACAAACTATTTTGTCCTATGTGAGAAATGTTAGGAATTTATATTGAATTCCTTTTCTGTATTAAAATCTTATATTTTTAAAATATAAATATAATTCCTATTTTATATTTATATTAAAAAATAACCGACTGCTATTTATGTCAGGGTTCTCAGACGACCCGGTTTTAGCCGGGGTCTTCTCGGATTTACATAATTTTCTGTCTCCCTAAAATAGTGTTGTAAAAAAACGGTTTTTTTTCTGTGAAGTTTTTTTTTTCAATAAAAAACATCGTTCTTTTTCATGTTTTTTTTTCAAATGTCTGTTTTTTTTCTGGCAACTATTATTTATTGATTTACGTCGCAGATTATTGAAATAATCAACAGAACTTGAGTCGAAGCCCTCGTAACTTACAAATGTTTTCTTTCTTTGCACCTATATACTAGCAAAATTGTGTGATTATTCCTTTCGGCCCCAGGTCATTTTTGGCATTTTCCTACATTTCCAGTTAGTGACTTATTGCTCAAAAACCATTCATTCGATTGATATGGTTAGGGCCCTGTTTTTTAGAAAATGGATGTGGCTATCTTTTGGTGTAAGTTGCATTGCAGTGTTGCCAATGGTTGGGAAATTACTGAGGGAAATGTAGGGGTAAAAATTTTTAAAAAATTCCGTAACCGAATTTCAAAATTTTTTGTATCTAGTACCACTGCTGCTATATGGCTTCAAGTCGCCTAAAAAAATCTTTGGTGTGTTGACAAGGTACAGTGAAATCCTGAAGTCGCTTGCTTTTATCCAAAGAGGAAAAGAAAAAAAATATGTCATACACATGAAATTTTGACACTTTTTACGCCTCACAAGCAAAAATCAAATATGCCGGGGCTACACTTCTCTAATTGTCCTATTGAAACTTTTTATGCTGCGTTCTGTAGGGCAAAGAGGAAGCTTTCAGGTAGTGGTATGTTTGTTTCAATGTAGCCAGTAAGAGGGTAATAATAGAGGGGGAAAGGGAAATTTTCCGAATTTTTCACCTAAAAGCGGGAATTAATTGTTTTGGCTAGAAACACTGCCATCAGACAGACGAAAACTATCTAAAAATAGCCCTAAGTACTCCAAAAATATATCCTACAAGTATCATGGCGATATATAACAAAGTAAGCATGACATTTTTAAAAAAATCTCATTCTACCTCAGAAATTCACCATTTTCTTACCACTTACAGAACATGGTTTATTATAAACCTCAACTGTACTTTCCCTAATTATTCTAGTGAAACTTTTTATGGTGCGCTGTGTACGATAACGATGAGGCTGTGAGACACTGGTATGTGTGTTTGAATGTAGCCAACAAGAAGGAAATAATAGAAATAAAAAAGGATTTTTTTTCCAAAATTTGCCCTAAAATCTGGAATTAAAATTTTCTGTAGCTGGCAACACTACTATCAGTCACACACAAACTATCTTAAAATAAGATTTGGTATCCCTCTAATATATCCTGCAAGTATTGTGACGATATCTAATAAAGTAAGCATGTCAATAAAAAATATCTCATTCTACCTTTAAAAAAATCACAGTTATCTTCCCAATTAGAGAACAAGGTCTACTGTACTTCCCCTAATTATCCTATTGAAACTTTCTATAGTGCGTTGTGTAGAGCAAAGACGAGACTTCCAGATACTGGTACGTTGGGTCCAATATAGCCAACAAGAGGGAAATAATAGAGACAAAACAGATAATTTTTCCAAAATTTCCCCCTAAAATCTGGAATTAAAATTTTCTGTAGCTGGTAACACTACTACCAGACAGACACAAACTATCTTAAATTAAATAATGGTACACCAATAATATATACTACAAGTATTATGACGATATTTAAGGAACAAAACTTATAATTACCAAAAATATATTACTGTAAACAGAAAAGTAGGGAAAAACTAGAAAAACCAAGGATTAGAACCTAAATACGAATTTTTCGTCCGTTCCCTAATTACCCCATTGTAACGATCTGTACTTGCGTTTGTTAAGTAAGGACAAATGTTCGATTGGCGTAAGTTGACTTGCACTCGGACGTATAGGTACGGATTTATAAACAAAAATTTCTAATTTTTTCCCCAAATTTAGGAAACTTTAATTTCCCTTATTGGCAACACTGCGCGCAGGCCCGTCCAATTGATGTCAACAGTTAGGTATCCATCCGAGGTATCTACCTGGGAAGTATAAGGAGGTCTTTCTACAACGAAGGAAGCTACAGGGAAAAAAGAAGTAAAGGAAATTCGAAATTAGAAAATTCTCGAATTTTTGACTGGGGTGAAATTTGAGAAGGAAATTCGACCCCAGAAGAAAAAAATTAATGTGATAAATTATAGTCCAACTATATTTTGCACGAATAATATCCCGATATATTAATTAGTGTCCACACAGGAGCGGATTAAACAAATGACACATCCGTGTATGCCACTTTGGCTACCTGGGCCACCGAGTATACATTTGACTACTAACTCGTGTTGTAGTTATAGTCTCGACTAATAATAATATCATTGTTGTAAACAATAACTTTATAAGGGAAATTTTCTCTCCTTTTTACATCTTAGTTCCAACACTGTTGGTGAGAAATGCAGGGTGTTTCAAAATTAATTTTGGGGTTTTAAGTCTTCGTAGTACTTATTACATTTTACGTACAATTATAAGCAATACATCAAGTAAAAGAGCACCTCAAACAGTCTTTGCTACAAGTGTTCAATGTGAGATTCATTTGTCACACGGCACACATCTAGTCGATAGGCGAGAAAGGCCCAAAAAATTTTCCGCCATATGGCACAAAACACATTCAATTTAGGGGAGTCTCGTTTCAAGTGTACCATCTCCTGAGGATTTGCTGACGGCCAGATACAAACATTATGAGTGTTCACATTAGCTCTTAGGTGAAATGTCGATTTATCACTGAAGACGACACGATCCAGAAAATCTTCATTGTTATGCAGCAATATTTCACTTGCGAAATTGGCACGTAAACCGTAGTCTGTAGGCTTTAGACCTGTAGCAACTGCAAAGGATAAGGACGTAGTTGCAAGCGTCTCCTCAATATTCTTCACACAGACCGTTGCACTGTACAGATTCAGTCTTTATTAAAACACAAAAAACTTTCTGCTCTCTAGTCTACGTCTTTGCTGCTTGCTCTTTCTAACGGCAGACAGAAGAAACAATGCATGTACATGCGTGCGTACAAAACTGTTTGAGTTGCTCTTTCATTTGATATAATATTTATAATTGTAAGGTAATTGTAATAGATACTACAAAGTTTCAAAACCCTAATATTAATTTTGAAACACCCTGCATTACTTCACATTGTGTCATCCTATATTCATGTCTTTTATATACATGTCATCAGGGCCGGTCCTAGTCAATTTGTTTCCCCATGCAATGGCATAATTTGCCGCCTCCCCCTTTCTCCAGAAAGAACAAATCTTAAAAGTCATCATTTTAAGTATGCTACTCCAGCATGAACAACAAAGGTGAGGGTAAGTGCAGTTGCACTCAGAAAGGCTTAAATACTTACTAAAAATGCAATCCCGTTGTGTCTTTTTTTTTAATATTAATCTATTACGTTAATGAAAGATAAAGCAAACACACCTGCAGAGGAAAGATGGTAATCCTTTTTATAGAATTCACTATCGAGCTTCAATCTCAATGTATCAGTTTGCAATTCCAGTGCAACTAGCTCTTTTATCTTTATTTCTTGATTTCTCTTCAATATCTGTTAACTTTTTTTTTTTTTTTAAAAAAAAACTAGTTTCTATCTCCAATGATAAGGAACTTGTTTCTGACAAAAACAAGACTAGTTGTCATATCAAAACTGTGATAACTTACTAAATGGAACAGATATCCACTACTATTCGAGAACTGAATTCTTGCATTTGGCAACAATCAAGCAATTTGTGCTCGGATTTATTCGACCATTTGCTTTAACATTGTCCATGTGGCCTTAAACTAATGCAACCTAAACATAATTTATGAATGTAGTATTCAAATAGGTCAGCTTAGTAAATGTAACTACCATCATCATGAAGTCTGTTTCCAACAAGAAATATTTAATTTAAATAATATACTGATGACAGATTTTACCGGACCATCCAAACTTGCCGCTCCACGCAAATGCACGTGTTGCATATATGGTAGAGCCGGCTCTGCATATCATAGCCCCTATATATCTAGTCGACAAATTATTTATGTATGACATTTAGAAAAATACTATTAGGCAAATTAGTATTAGACAAGTTATTTGAATTTTATACTGTTCGTGACATTATTTTCGTACTTATTAAAGGCCTGCTTTCACGAAAAAACAAAATTTCATTTCTACTTTTATTTCTTAGTTGATATTGATGAAAACTGCTGAAACCCGAATTGTTAATAGGTATGGCATTCATGTAAATTGTAAAATATTTGTAGCGTATCAATATCTAGCGTTTAATTTATGTTGCATTTTACGGTGATTATACCTACATAAGAATATTTAATACTTAAATAGACGTAAGATGCATTAGAAATGACTATTTGAAAAAAAACGAAATTTAGAAAAAAAACGAGAGGCAATGTTTTTTTTTTCTAAAAAAAAACGTACATTTCTGAAAAAATACGAACGGTTTTTTTTTCTATTTACAACACTACCCTAAAAGTTGTCCTGGTTTTTCTCCAAATGTCCGGTTTTATTCTATATTAATATCATTCTTGCGACACTGCACTTATTAGTTATCGATACTCAACTAATAGGAATAATCTATTCTCTGCCACTCTTAGGTGAGTGTTCAAGTATTACTTAATTATTATTATTATTATTATTTATGTTTCAGGGAAAAGGAAGTGCACAACTATTATTATATTGTAAATTTTCATACAGTATCCGAGTTTTAAGTGTGAAATTTCATAAAGTATCTCGGTTTTTAGTGTAAATTTTCATAGTATCCCGGTTTTAGTGTAAATTTTCATAGCGTCTCGGTTTTTAGTGTAAATTTTCATGTTGTCCGGGTTTTTAGTGTAAATTTTCATTGTTACCACTTTCTGGTGTAAATTTTTGTTGTGTCCCAGATTTTAGTGTAAATTTTCGTAGTGTCCCGATTTTTAGTGTAAATTTTCATGGTATCCCGGTTTTTAGTCTGAGAGTCCTACTTTGGAACAAGAATTAGGAAAAACACATTAAACAAACCTATTAAATGTTAATTTAACGTTAAAGGTGTCAAGTGTCTACTCCATCTTTATTTTCATCCTATTGATTTATATATAGAGGATGATTATTATTTTTTTGTTTTCTTTTGAATAAACTTTAATGTTCATAAAGTGATTTTACTGATTTCTTCTTTTTCAAGTCTAATTAAATGGCTCATGTTTTTTTTTTTTCAAAATATATCAGCAATATATAATATTAATTTAATATTACGTAAATTAAAATTGATCATTAAATATTAAAATTTTCGATAAAACAATTTAATCTTCAAGAAGAACGGGGCAATTTAAATAGATTTTAAGAATAGATTAGTGAAGTCAAACCATTAACATTCCAGTCAAGGAGAACAGAGAAATAAGTCCCCATATAAACAGATGAAAAAAATATAATGATGGCACATGTATTTAACACCATTGAACGTTAACCTATTAAAATGTTAAGTAAATGTAATGTATGCTCGTAATAAAAGGTTTGCTAAAAGCACTTAAGAACGATATTTTTCCGCAATCTGAATATTCATTAGCCATTAGTGTTACCAGTCAACGTGGTGAATGATGTGTGTAATCAAGAAGAGAACCAAAAGATCTTGCACTGCAGAAATATTTTGTTTTATTTTTATCAATCGACCGGTAGTTCTCAGACTACAAAACCAGGGCCTTAACTTGTGGGGAGGCAGGAGGGGCAACTACCCCTCAGGGAAGCTCCCCGCCATTCGAGGGGAGAGCATTTTAAGACAAAACTTTCTTACTCCATTTACGATACGAACATGAAATTATGAATGAAGCATCAAAGAGGTTCACTACATTACATAAACAAAACAACGCACTAAAGGTAAATAAAACGAAAATGAGTCGTGGCCCCATTTCAGTAACAAAAAGAAAAAGAAAAAAGAGAAAAAAGAAACGAAAGAAAAAAAGAAAAGTGTACTATTAGGGGCCTTACAAATAATATTTATTTGTATGCCTTTGAGATTTGTCAATATTGTCCCCTTAATTAATTTGTCATGTATGGAATGGGCCCAGGGGCATAAATAACGACCCCGTAGACTTCGCCGTGCAGGAGGGCCCATAGGCTCCAGGAGCCCACAAAGAGTAAGAAAAAGATGAAAATAAGGGGCATATTTTCGAAGTTTGTGGGAGGACCCAAACCAGCTTTTTCTAGGGGCCCAAATATTAATGCTTGCCTCCGAGAAAAATCTAAGTTACGGCGCTGGACAAAACTGGAGCATGTTAGGAACACATGAGAACCATAATAATCTATCCAAGGCTTAAATTAATTGCAAGAGATTAAGATGACAGAACTTACACTTATGAATCAAGAAACCAGATTTCACTACATTTTAATTTCAAGTAGTATCCCCAATTGCTGCAATACTAACACCATCTGGTGAGTACAAACAGTTACCATTCCTCTGACCAGACTTGGCACCAACGCGCTTCGTTGATCTCAAGATGAATCGTTCGAGTACCGAAATCCGCAATTATTCTAATCTTAAAAGTACTATTTAAAATTCACTTTAGAAACGCGATAATAATCAATTAGTCTTATGTTATTTTCCTTTATTTAAAAGACAATTGGGCCTGAACCCTACATGCCTGGGACCTCACTCAAATGATCTTCAATGTTCTTCCTTACGGAGATCATAAGCATAAACATTGGAAGAAAAAAAGAAAATATTTATGAAGTTCAAATGTCTCCACCGATTTCCGTTCGTAAAAGTTCAACTGTAGAGTATAAGGTTCTTAGGCCACGGACCGAACACACCACCTCCCAATCAGCGATCGACAAACCAGAACAACCTACCCGCTCAAGTGAGATGTTGTTTTCTTCTTTTGCTAGGTGTATGAATGGTAAAGTTGACCACAGTTTAACATGAAACAAAGCGTAGAAATACCCATAGTATTAATTCTTGGTTGTTTCGCAAACCATAGCCCATCACAATGACTAAAGAGATGGAAAACTCACGTCTGTGGTTTACAATTTTGCTCGTTCACAGGTTTAGGTGCTTTGGTTCACATCCTCCATCCTTGTTCTGGTCTCCCTTTTTTGTTCACCTCTCCGTCGCTTTTTTAATGCAACATTTCTCGTGCCAAACACTCCATCAGTGGTCACTACTAACCTGTCTCTGTCTACATGCTTTGTGAACAACCTTCTATCCCCTCCCTTAGTCTCCATATCACACGCACACACACAAATATACATATATCTAAAACGAACTTTACCTCTCTTCGACCATCACGCAGGGTCTCCACCTGTAATTCTAATGCACTAGATATAGCAGTTTTTAAAGTATTTTTAGATATCTACGCTCTTAACTTTAAAATACTGAACAGCAGGTGAGTGTGAAGTACAGAAAAACAAATTATTTCAGGGGTGGCGCTTGGCCCGGGGTATTAGTTCCTCCAGCTTCATATCCAGTTCATAATCAATGTAGGTTACCAATATTATCTCAGTACTATTTTTCCCTCCTGATATTGAAGGTCTTCTCCGGGAAAAAGGTATCCTGAAATCAAGATTAGAAGAAACTGTAGGTGATAAAAACAGCTACAATAGAGCTGTAGAAACTTAAGTGATATTATAATTTCTAAGTTCATTTTCTGTTCCTGATAAGTTATCTCTTCGTAATTGAGAAAGATTAGGGGGAGATATTTAAGTTTGGTGATTCATTTAGAGACAAAAACTAGTTAAATAAATAGTTTCTTGAACTCTTCTGTATTCTTGTAGATAAAGCGCTTGCTTCCAATACCCATGACAAGAGGTTCAAATGCTATAAATGTGAAGATATATGTATTTGGATACATTATGAGATACAGTAGAGCATCGATTATCCGAAGTAATTGGGGGACATGGGTGTTCGGAAAACTGGTTTGTTCGGATAATCGAACTGTACATGTTTATTTGCCAAAAAGAAGTACTGTACAGTAAATTTATTCATAAAAAGAAGTGTGCTGATTGTTGAAACACAGCGACTGGCGGCTTGGCCGGTCAGCAGCGCCTTATGAAGGCCCCATTAGAAGCAATGTTCCGCCAGCGGTGGCTCAGTGCGGCGACTACTGTGGGAAACTTGGTTTGGGAGTGAGGGGGATGATGGACGGTAGGGTGGGAGAGTAACAGGTGCGAGCGAGTACACAGTTCGGTTAAGCGGTCGTTCGGTTGACCGACTTTCGGATAATCGACGCTCTACTGTATTTTATTTCGAACTTTGGGTTATTTCATTTTAAATTCAACTCAGTGAAAAGCATCATCGTCTGTTTAATGTTGAATCACATTTTATTTTATTTTTTTTTTAAGTTCATTTACTTTTCCTATAAGGAAGTTTTCTTGCTGTTTGTCATTTCTTTCTTACACATGTAATTTCTTAATTAATTAAAACGACAGATTTTTTCCCCGTCCGCATTCCTATCATCACCTCACTTTTGGTTAACCTATGTAGTATGCACCTTCCTACAAGACAAAAGAAACAGTCAATGATCTAGGATATTAACCCTGAAGGAGCGTTAAACAAAACCGTTGGGAGAGTTTTGGGAGAGGTAGTTAGAATTAGATTTCAGACGAGGCAAGATGTAAGAACGCGAACTATAATTTCGAACTTACCAAAAGTCATACATTGCTCTAGCCTAGAGAGCATTTGTCTCAGTTAACGTTGCATAGCTGTTGACTACAATGAGTTGCTCACTACAAAGCAACTTCGGTTTTAATTGGTAGGGATGCGCACGAGACGAGTCGAGACAGAATTTTCCTGACAAAAAATGTAGAGAAATATACATTTTTCGAGTCGAGACATCGCTTTTACAGCACATTTTTGAGACGAGACAGTCTCTAATCTTGTCTCGTGCGCATCCCTATTAATTGGATTAATCGTCTTCGTAATGTTGGTTTTCCTGTTTGAACTTCGCTGTGTCTCAACTCCCGGCTACTTGGCCGCTTAGCAGACCAAAGAGATTAATGGACGAACATCGACCCATTGAAGGATTCATCGTGGAAGAAACACCGAGGTCTACAAGTAAGTACTAGTACTAGTAGATTAACCGATCCCGATCGCTATTCCCTTCTCACCCACTTCAACTCCTTTTGACATCACCATCTGTCTCTTTTGTATATGTTTGATTTTATTTATATGCAACCCAGGTCAGATCCCGTATTTTTTGCTCTACCGAATTCAATATTTACAAAATTCTGGGTGCAACTTGTCAGTTCTGACATCCCCAAATACAGATTGTAAACACGTTATCTGAGCTATTGAACTGACAAGGGGCGACTGCACATAAGGAGTACAATAGATAATATACGAAATTGAGTAGTTATTCGGATCTAGAGATTAAAAAAAAAAAAGTCACTTTTAGGAGAGGTAGGAAGATTGGAAAATTTTGTACACACAAAAAGCCGTATTTTGGGGGAAAATAATTGAAATTTTCAATTTTTTCTTTCTTGCTTTGTACGAGTTTCTTTTTGAACCACATTTATATTTTCCTGTAGTGGATTTTACAACTAAGTAGTATATTTACTATACTTGTGAGAGTGAGTCCGTATTCAATCTGATCCTGGCTATCTTCATTAGCTTTCAAGTTAGCACTGTGTTTGTTCCCTTGCGAGGATAAATTATGCAACTGAACATAATTCTGGCGCCGTTCTGGTTGCCTAACCACCCATAATTTGTGTGTTTTGTCATATTCTTTCGAGTTGTCTCACCTCAATTCAAACTGGCAAGCAGAAATAAATAAATAAATAAAATGAATGAAGAAACTATATATTTCTGGTGTAAGATTATGCCTAAATGTCCTTGTTGTTTGAAAAAATGCATATTAACTTTAAATATTCTACGTATTACAAAAACTTAACATGAGTTCAGATTGCAACATTAAAGTCATTATGCAGTGACTCAGTGGTAGAGCTCTTACTTCTCGTGCGTGATGTCCCTGGTTCGGTTCCAGGTCCCGTCAAGTGTGCTTTGTGGTGGACAAATACTATGTGCGAGGGTTTTTATCAGGGTTGTCCTGCTTCCTCCAACTTTATCCATTTCATCATTGTCAACTATCTCATAATCACTGTCTCCCTTAGCCTCGGTGCATAATCGTAGTATGTTAAAGATTAAATATTAAAGCCATGAATGGCTATTTTCAGTATGATGTTAAACGGTACTAAACAATCATTATTCACAAATGTATTCTTTCTTTACTGTTCCTTTCATATCAATCAACTGTTTAAAATAGAAAATTGCGGATAAAAGTTTAAAAATTCCTTCTGTTCGAACTTTAACAACTTGTATAAATTTATGCATACTAATTCGTCTACGCTCCCACGTAAAATACCATATATAAATTGTTTAGTTGTACATTTTAATGATTATTTCGTGAAATTAAAATCCAATCATCACATTTTCATTACAATTATTGCCCATTGGGACTTCAGTCCGGAACTCAATGTACCAAAAAATTTTTGATTTGTTTCTTTACTAATAATAAATTCAAATGTAATATTGGAACTTTTCAAAGAAATATACAATTTATAATGAAACATAGGAGAGGATTTTTGTAGGTAATCACCTTGACTTATATTTCAAGCTACTATGCCAACATTCATTCACTTGGAAGAGTAATTAAATATTCTAGACAAAGATCAAAATAGCCCGTCGAGGGATTCGAACAAAGGGCCTCTCGATTAAAAAGTCAGACTGCTAATCGATTATCTACCACTTTCCTTTCTCATCTGCTTTTTCTTGTGAGGTCCCTCTCTTATCGACCAATAAGAGGAGAAGACTTCGTTCCATATTCATTTAGTTGGTTTACTGTTAATTCAGTGATAGATTCATTCTATTTAACCGATCTGAACTAGCCTTTGACTATTGCTCTGAAAGATGATTTTATTATTATTATTATTATTATTATTATTATTATTATTATTATTATTATTATTATTATTATTATTATTATTATTATTATTATTATTATTATTATTATTTTGCTAACTTCTGAAGGGTCTGTACCAAGTTTTAGCTTCCAGATGCACTTCTATGTGAAGTTACAACACTTTTAAATCGGAGACATATTAATTGTTGTATGTTCAACTGAATATCTCTGTAATGAAGTTAGAAATTACTCATGCCTTGTATGCGTAATGTTTCTAATCCTAATTCTCAAATTGTCCATCTGCTCTACTCCTACTAACTCCTTATTTTCCTTTTTTTCTATATAGCTTTTCAACCAGAAGGGAAAGAAACTGGTCATTCTACCCTTTCTTTACTGACTTAGTGGTAGCTCTAGCTGTTAAGTAAACGGGCTAAAACCTTTCTTTAATCGAAACATTGAAGTAAGATAACCTTTCAAAGGAACAACTACAATATTTTTTCCTCTTCGCTTCCGACAGTTAGTGCCATTTACTTTACTCTGATGGAGACCCTGCTATCCAATGTGCGACCGATTTCCCAAACCCAATCTTTATTCCCCTCACTCCAGTTCCTCCTGGTCGCTCTCTCTATTCCAACTCCCTCTACCACGAGAGAAACAGAGAGAGAGAGAGAGAGAGAGAGGCTTGACTGGCGGTAGAATTGCTTTCTCTTTCTCTTCTCTGTGCTTGTGCGATTAGCTACTCACAATTAGCTCTTCCGGTTCATAAACTTCTCTTCAATCCATTTACGTGGCCGTTCAGAGCATTCATGTTTCATTGGGTTTGGCAACCGAGTTTGTCTGCGGTTTTCCGATTTGCATTAGAACCTGAACAGTTTAGCACACTTTTTTTAAAAAAATATACTCATATATATATATGGTGCCGTTACGGTACGTGAGCTGAAACATTCTGGTGACGAATATATTTTAATCTCTATTTTATAATGTACCATTTATAACAAACATATCAGAACCAAGAGACCATTTTCGTTTTTCCTGAGTTGGGAAAGAAAAAAATGAAAATATTCTTAATATTCTTATACAATATGGGATCCCACAGTTTTATGATTATGGCGCTCCCTTTCCGTACAGGTAGTCGAATGTTTAAACCTTCTAGAAATACAATTCTTCTATTAGAAAGTAGAATAGTAGTTCTGAGTGCATTTTGATGGGATAGATTAATTTTCTCGTAGCCAAACTCCAGTACTTTCACAGATACATTTATTTACGGTGTCCACATCGAAACGCTGCAATGACCGGAAACAAGCATTTTCACGTTTCGTTCTGGAAAATATCTGGTTTTAAAGTGATTTTTTAAAATATTATTTAGTTACTATGTTTTGTAGGAATATTAACTAGAAGCCAAATTAACAACTTAATCACAAATTCCTATGTAACCTGTCTTCCTATACGTAAATGTGGTCATATACTCTGCAAGCCGATGGGTGGTAAGGTACTTTTGATCGTAAGATACAACATTTATATGAATGTAAACATGTTGTATAGTGAACTGTAGCTATCTTCTCCTGCAACATAATTTACACCTTTTGGCCTTGATCCCGAGCGTTTACGGTTCTATTTACTACATATAAAGCCAAAGCCCAACTTATATTCACTAAGCTTGGTCTTCAAATTTACCTTCATAAATTTTATTCATCCATTTCACGTGCTTGACGTGCTCTTCTTTGGGGATAAAGTGACAATTTTTGCAAAATATTAATTGCATTTAATTCTGAAGAAAATTTTGCTAAAAGAAATATCATTTTTAATGTCATGAAGGCCAGTCCTAGCTATCAAGGTTGACGGAAACTTGAGTTGATTGTAACTCTGCGAAATACATATCTCATCAAAGCGAGTGCAACTCAAGAATAACACTTTTTACATATTTTAAAAGTATATAACAGTAGGGTGGAAATTTGTTTGTTATTTTCAAATTAATTGTTACCTCTATTCCGTATTGTTTCGATTTACAAGTAAATTTTCATATTCGGCGAAACAATTGTTCAAATTAAGATAAAACGCTTTCATGGAGAAATACTACGAGATTGGGTTCGGCAAACTGTGAAGTAAAGACGGATTTTCATGCAAGCATCCGTTGCGTTCTTTGCTTACGATGTGACTGAATATCCAATTGAGAAAGTTTTTTAAGGGTAGTGCGACGTGTAACACAACTTTCTGTTGGCTACTCATAGAAATCACAACCAATGAACGCAACGGAAGCTTGCATGAAAATCCACTCTAAGTATATAAAAAAAAAAAAAAAGTGAGCCTAATATTTCATTGGACAAATGTAAATAATGACATGAAGTTTCTACTTTAACGTCCCATAATTATGTCCATTAGGCTAAAGGAGACGAGTGATTAATGATATTGAATGATTATCAAATAATAATAGACGGAATGAGAGTTTGAGAGAAAACTGGATAACTCTGGAAGATCTACAGACACAGTTCTAACAGCCTGCTACGAATTGTTAAAAGTAATCTTCTGAATATACCGCTTCAATGGATTATGAAAGTTATATTTGCATTCCGTTATTTATTGATTGATTTCTCGTTTTATAATTAAACTAGCCTTCGGGTAGCTGGGAGCTCCGCCCCCACATCCCCGCGTTTGCTCGGCCTATGGCCTCGTACCTCTTAAACCCACAACTCTACGGAATTTCAAATTTCTTTTCCTATTTCAAAAAAGATAAGATTTTGCATCCAAGTCGGATGCCACGTGCATACTTCTGATGCACAAATAGCGGGGTACAAAATACTCCGAAAAATGGCTTGGTGGCTAACGTGGGAATTTCTTCATCTCTCCCCCCTTCAGGCCCCTTAAAAACTAAAAATATTCACTTTTGGCATTTTTTCTGTGGGTTAGTCCCAGAAGGCTACAATCATGCCAAATTTCATCATTATAATCCTGCCGAAAGTGCTTTAACATTTTGAGGTGTAGCAGATATCTCACATCGGATAGATTTTTCAGTTCTCCATAAGACCACTTTAAAGTTGGAAATTTTTATTTTTGGTGATTTACTTCGGCAATGCTAACAAAAAGGTATAAGTATACCGTATTTCAAGTTTTTATTCCATTTCCAAGTACTTAAAATATGAAATTATAGGTCAAAAAGGTCCCTTTAAATAACATGGAGAATTTCTTCATCTCCCCTTTAGACCGAGCCTACCAGCAGGGTTACGACACTCATGTCATTGGTGTGATGTGTGGTCAGCACATCGGGTTCTCGCGCCTTTGCTTTAGACTCTCTAAAAATTAAAAATATTCACTTTTGGCAATTTTTCTGTGGATTAGTCTCGAAAAGCAATAATAATGCCAAATTTCAACTTTCGACGTCAACCGGAAATGCCCCTTTATTTTATGTCAGTCAGTTCATGTAATTATAGTTAGGATGAACTCGTTGTTTCTATGCCTTTTGAAATTACTATTAAATCGTTAATTGCATATTTTAAATGAAATGAACTTTCTTTATTACGACGTATAACAAATTGAGCCTCTAGAGGAATGAACTTTCAAAGGTTTTTAAATATTTGGTTTTCTTCTTGCATGACAGAAAAATACGTAGAAAAACTCGGATCAATCTCGTACTTAAAAATTATGTTATTCAATGAAGTAAATTAAGGATATAAATATTCAATTTCCTGTTTGTCACAAACGTTACGCATAAGTACATAATGAACTTGAATCAACAGATGTGAATTTATTATATGATAAGAGTAAAGGTCACACAATGTGCGACTGTCCTTCACAACTGCTCGTCGTCGTTATGTTTTCTATATCTCAAGTGAGTTTTATGTTTAATTAAATTCTTAGCAAGGAATGGAAATGCCTACATAGCTACAGATATCTTGAAACAGCTGATGATAACTTAAAGATAATAAAATAAGTCTTAGTCTGACATTTCACAGTACACTGCGGCTGCACACATGGAGGCTATGACTATAGTTATGTTTACGTTCACTAGGAATGAACCCGGTTGCTTTTATAAAGCTGAAGACTACGAATATTTTAAAAATAATATAAAGTTAAATATAGTTATAATTATTTAGAGTACACTGCAAGATAAGTGATTTAATGGAGATATAATCGTCGAAAAGAGTATTAGCCATTCATATAGTAATTTAGGACATATAAGGAATCACAAGGGTTGCTTGATAGTGATACAGAAAACAAATTAATAATTGCCTCATTTATTGTTTGTACTACAGTAGATACATTATGTATATGGTAGAGCAAGGAAGTTGGATGACTCTTGGTTCCGTGAGTGTTTGAGTGAAACAAAAGTAAAGGAGACAGTGACAAAATTAATAGTTTTGGAAGGTGTAGCTCGAAAACAAATCTATGAACGATCGGTAAAGGTGTATAAGGACTCTTCACCGTCTCTGAGAACAGTAGAAAAGCGGATTGCTGAATTCAAACGTAGTCGGACAAATCTTAAAGATGATGCACGTGAAGGATGTCCAAAAAGTGCATCAACACCAGAAATTGTAGCAGAAATACAGGATATCGTTGTGGAAGATCGTCGAGTCACTGAGAAAGATTTACTAGAAGCCCTAGACATCTCATTAGGCAAAGTGAGTCATATTTTAGCTGATGTTTTGGTTTTCAAGCAATTATGTGCAAAATGGGTGTTGCATTCGCTAACAATGGATCAAAGACACATGCGAATGCGCCTTTCGCAGTAACATTTGGAGCATTTCCGAAAGGATAAAAAGGATTTTGTATGTCGTTTCATCACGATGGATGAGACATGGGTCTATCACCATGATCCTAAATTAAAAACAGAGGCTAAGGAGTGATGCGAATCCGGTAATTTGGCTCCAAAGCAAGTGAGGGTCCAGAAATCGGCATTTTTTTTAAAGTGTTAGCATCGGTGTTTTGGGATGTAAAATTGATTTTGTTAGTGGATTACGTGCAAACAGGTAAAACAATCAACGCAAATTATTATTGTAACCTTTTGGATCAACTGGATGTCAAAGGTAGTGAGAAAAGACCTGATTTACAGAAGAAAACACTCCATTACCATCACGACAACGCACTTTGTCACACAGATTTAAAAACTATCCCCAAAATCAGTGAATTAAAGCACGAATTGGTACAACATCCGCCCTATACGCCGGATTTAGCTCCCTCAGACTTCTGGCGGGAAAATTGCTGCGTGGAAAACGGTATATGTAAGGTAAGGTTCCACTAGGAGGTACACAAAAGAATTTTAAAAGTTGAATATGATGTGAAATCTAAAAATGCCCTTTTCTTCAAGTCTGTGATACAGTAACCATCACCTGGATTTTTGTTTGTTTGTTTGTTTGTTTCAGTTACTTTCTGGGAAGTGGAAAACCAATTTATTCATTAGTGTGTGTGAGATTATTCGAAGCAAAAAAAAAAAGCATGAGATGGAAAATGTCTCTTTTGTTCAATTAATCCAATGTGCCAAGACGGAGTAGCGACAATGCCGAGACTCCGTGGGTAATGTTGTTAATCGCGTCAATGGCCATGAATTGAAAACAAGGTTCTTTCTTCGATCGAAGTCAGGGCCGTAGTGACGTTAGCTCGAATAATCTCATACGTGTAGGCAACGTTGCTAAGTTTATGAATTCCAAGTGTCAAAGCGACCAAAGATTTCTTAGTGTCCAGAAGGTCAAAGAACACCTCAAAACAAACTAAATTGATTCATTTATCTGTAGAAAAAAATTAGCTTGCTACAAATTTCACGATAATTGTGACAGTAGATGTGAATATACGTGTTCCTAAATTTTACTTCGACATTGATAATCTCAGGCGCTTTTGCATAAATTATTAAACAAATAGAGAAAATAAATGAATAAATAAGTAGATAAAATATATTCTTGCTCTAAGAAAGTGCAATTTGAATGAACAGAACTTCCTTGAATTTTTCACTGTAATAAAATAATTTTCAGCAGAATACTGAATAGTATTCTTTGTTTGCTAAAGTTTAGCATCTCTTTCCAACACCCAGGCTATCTGAGACGTAGACAGTAATGATTACATACAGGGATGCAAGGGGTGAATTCCGGAAGCTATAAATAACCCTGCCCCTCGTCATGTTGTATATTAACCCTTAACTTCTCTGGTTGGGTTTCACAGACACAAGTCGCTATTTGATCCTCTCTAAATTTAAAGGCAGTCAACAGATGCTGCAAGTGTGAACCTCATTTTTAATGTGAACTATCGCCATATTAATAGGAAAAACATCAGGTACTTAGGGTTTGATATATACCATGAGAGTGTAAACGTTACTATGTTTATTCTTGAAGGTTGTAAATGGAATATACATTTTTCGATTTTGGAATTCTAAATTTAATGGTTTACACATAGAAGTCCCGAAACGACACGACAGACTCTACTAGTCCTGGAGAAGGTGGTACGTTCTTAGACTAGTCCATCTTCAAACAGAAATTCGATTGTATTTTGAAGTACATTAATGCAACTTTACAGATATCTCTTGGAATATTTATGTGAAATTACGACGTACTTGAAAATGCCAAAACAAAGACTGAAGATCAAGGAGGTTACCCAGCATTGACATTTTTTTTTTAAAAAAAAAGAATATTCATGAAAGAAACAAGTAGGGTCTGTCAGACCGCACCGGAGTATGTGGGTAACTTATTTTCACTAGAGCAGAAAAGAGTTAAGGTCAAGTAATATAGAATCATCTTTTCGGTATAAAAAGAAAGCTGTTCTCAAAGAAATGTCTCCATTAGTCTTCTTTTTTTTAAAAAAAAAAAATACTTCGCTTGTCTCCCTCCTGTCAAAAAAAAAAGTACAGCTGTCGTCGTCACTGGACGTGGACATATGTAATGAATAATATTCTAGTTTACGGTGGAATCCGAACCACCGTCGTGGATTTAATTCTCTTCCATCCAGAAGCGAATCCTGGACAACGCGTACCAAAGGGGGACGCGCTAGGCACTAAACTAATTGGAAGAGCTTTAACGAATGTTGTATTTATGAATGTATTATTATGTATTACGACTTATCTATCCTAGTATTTATTTCAATTAATCGTCTAACTTGGAAAAATACAAGATGGACATCCCATAATTATATTTTATTTTTATTTCTTTATTCACTCATATTTGAATAGGAACAGGCCCAATTATTTGACAACTATATATGTAAAATACCAAATACAATTGGTTATTTAAAATAAGAAGAAATTTTAATGCCTTTAGTCTTAGACCTATTTCAGTTTACCTCACCATTTTTTTTCCCCTTTTTAATGCATTTTATAAAGGTGTTAATTTTTTTAGAACCCCTTTTGATGGTTATTTTAAATATGGTCTATGTTCTATAAGTGTTATACTTTCCTTGCAACGAATAAGCACTTGGGCCACGACTACTACTATACTATTGTTATATTGTTAATATTATTTTTACAGTAGCAATAATAGTAATAGTAGTAGGAGGGTGGCCTTATGTTGATAAAGGGTTACTTAGTTAGCACATGCGGCTATCCTGCGTTCGATTCTCAGTGAGACTTCCGTTGTTCGGTGTTAATTCAGCATCACGAGACAAATGAGAAGTTGCCTGAATTAAGAGATAGTGGACTGCAGTCTAGAAAAATCGAAATACACGGTAATGGCACTGGGAACAGATGATCTGTTTGCGCATGACTTGGTTCAATGTGCTCAGGTCGATCCCTATTGGGCTGTAGCCAAGGCACCCCTAACCTTAAGTGGAACAAAATCCTATCACTAAATGAAATCACGATAGGTCTATACTTTATTTTGAACCCACTGTACAAAAAAAAAAAAAAAAAAAAAAAAAAAAAACAGTGTATAACTTGGAACTAAGTGTAAATATTATTATCAATTCAAATAATCCATTTCAGATTAATTGTAACTCTCAACAATTTAATAGTAAATGAAATAGATAAATATTTCTTCAATATCAATCAAGCTTTTCGTTTACTCAACTATTATACAATTTATTTCTATTATATTGGTATTCAACATAAGCATTTTTTTTTTTAAAAAAAAAAGATAGTTTATTTATTTATGTACAAATTTCGGTATTACTAAACAAAGGATTTCTTTTTCACTTTTTTTTTTGGTGGGGGGAGGATTTTGTTCAAAGTCTGGACTGGGAGAAAATTTCCATGAACAAATAAATAGATAAACAGTTAATGGATAGAGAATGTGGTAAAACTTGACAATAAAAGAAAGAAAATGAAAAAGCAACCAAAACCAAAACTTTTTTTTGTTTCTTTAATCGACATGTAATAGTAATAGTAACACTAGAATATTCAATAAATGAATTCTCTCCTCTCTTTCTATTTTTCTCTGTACCTCCGTTTTCCTTTATTGCCACAATCGAATTACACCTCTGGCAATTCATAGGAATGGGTGCGTATTTGTATTTATTTTCACATAAACGTATTTATTTGTTTATTTATTGCTGTTAATGGAAAAGGATAAAAAAAAAACTGATCATAGGCAGGGAAGGAGAAAGAACAATATGTGGGATGGGAAGAAATCTACTAATGTACTGTACGTATGTATTTGTATGAGTGTACGACGTGTGTATGTACAGTGTAATGCACACATGCATAGTAGACTAACTGCCACGCCAGAAATACCCTGATAACGAAATCGGATGGCTAGCAGTAACTTTTTGTGCATATCATACATTCTGTAATATCCCCTTCTCCCATATTTGGTTCTTTCCTCCGTTTATCAATACAATTCACATCTAACACAGCTTTTCATGTAATATGAGCAAGATATATATATATATATATATATATATATATATATATATATATATATATATATATATATATATATATATAGGTGTATGAATATAGATAGGGACAATTTTTAAAATGTAGATTACATTCCAGTTCTGAACCCTCCAGATAATATATGATTTGGCTGAAATAAATATTTTCTTGTGCATGAAATGTGGGAATATTCTTTTATTCTATAATCGCATGTAGACATTGAGCTTGTACAGATGTATAAATGTGTCCTTGATTAGATGAGTATATACAATATATTGATTTAATAAAATTTGTTGTATGTTTTATGGGTTGAGTATATTCAATTCCATTGTCATGAAGGGTTTCATTTGATAAAACAATATATTTTGGTAGCACGATATGTTTAATTTTAGATTTAAAAAAAAAACTTCTGGGGGATTGGGCATACAATAGACTTCCGGTTATCCGGTCTAACGTGGCGGAAGGGCAGGCCAGATAACAAAAAAGATTGATAGACTAGGGTCCTATAATTCTTAATTTCTGTCCCACTCACACCATTAAAAATACCTATTTGTACGTAAACCTGCTCTCTTAGGCCAGTATTTTATAAAAGTTTGTTATGTGTTGTATTGTTCTTTTAAGAAATTTATTGAAGAGAACGGAACTTCAAGAATAAAAAAATAAAATGAAATCTTTCGGTTTTATGTCTCACCCTTATGCCATGTAGGCTAAAGGAAACGATGATGATAAGAAATGAATGACAAATGGTGGAATGAATAAAGTAGGAGAAAATGGGAGAACCCCGAGAAAACCTAAGAACACCGTGTTTGTCCACCACAAAGCCCACTTGATGCGTGCTGGGATCGAACCAGGGACCCCACTTACCATAGGTTAATCCTCTACCACTGAGACACTGTACCCACTGCGTTCCAGAATAAGAATATTATACACATTTTAAGATAAATTTTATCAAGTCTTACTTAATCACAAGAAACAGAAAATGATGTACACTATACACTTTTAAAACGTGAAAAATTAAAATAAAATAATAACATAAAATGTAACGTAAGATAATAATTCTTAAATAAAAACAATTTGCTACTAAATGGTTCATAATTTTTCTTATATATTGTATAATTTAATAACAAAAAAAAAAGACTCTATTCCAGCAGAGTAAAAACTTTCAACTACATCAGATTAGGAAAGAACGACAAACATACTTTTTACAAACCAAACCACTTGGCATAACAGCCCATTTGAGGGCCCGAGCTGCTCCAACGCCATCTATCAGCGACCGGCTGAACTACAGATGGTGATCAGAAAAATGGAAACACCTGTAGTTGGCAACACGTCAGATGTATGGGTTGGCAGTGGGGTCGTGGTGTGTGGGACTGTCTTAGGTGTGTCGCGTGGGACAGTGTCGAAGGTGATGACGGCCTACACAACACACGGGAAAACCACATCGGGGAAGCGGAACAGTGGGCGGAAGAAAATCATGAGTGACAGGTCACGCCGGGTATTAAAGCGCATTGTCACGCAGAATCGTCGTGCCACTGCGGAGCAAGTGACGGAGGAACTCAATCAGCACCTCCCCCACCCTGTTTCGACAATCACAGTCCGCTGCGAATCACATGACATGAACTTACGGGGTCGTGTTACACGGGCCAAACCACTCATCAGGGACCAGAACGCTTTCGCACGCCGCAAATGGTGCCGCGACCATGCAACTTGGACCGTTGAGGACTGGAAACGTGTGATATGGTCGGATGAGTCATCCTTCACCCTATTCCCAACCACGGGCCGTGTTTATGTGTGGAGAACGCCAAAGAAGCTTATGATCTGCAGTGTCTCCGCCCAACTGTGAAACATGGCGGCGGCTCGGTGATGCTGTGGGCCGCCATATCATGGTTTTCATTGGGTCCTGTGGTCACACTTAGCGGACGAATCACTGCCAACGATTATGTCGCAATTTTAGGAGACCACTTGCATCCTATGGTCCGGATGTTGTTCCCGGACAATGACGCCAACTTCCAGGATGATAATGCACCCATTCACACAGATGGCGTTATTGCAGCGTGGTTTGAGGAACATCGGGATGAAGTTCAGCACCTCCCCTGGCCCGCCCAATCCCCAGATCTCAACATAATTGAACATCTGTGGTCCGTCTTGGAAACACGACTCCGGCGACTATTTCCACCTCCATCCTCTCTCACAGAACTGGCCGATGCCCTGCACGAGGAATGGTGTAAAATTCCACTTGCTACCATTCACGACCTCTATGCCTCCATCCCACGTCGCATCAAGGCTGTTCTGAAGGCGAAAGGTGGCCCGACACCATATTAATCTGGTAAGTTGCAATTTCGTTCGGGTGTTTCCATTTTTCTGATCACCATCTGTATGTCTAGCCTAGCAACGAACACGTGGTCAGGGCACTACGTCGCCCTGCCACTAACCAGCATATCGGGAGCTTTCTAGACTTAAGACATACTTTATAAAGCCATAAAGATTCGTTTCTCTCGATTTTCTCGGAAACTACGCATAAGAATTCACCTTCAAACACGTCATTTTGTCGATGTGATATATCAAATGATACGAGTATATTGTCTTATCTTTGGATTGTAGTTAAGCAAAAATTAAAGGTTAAGGATTTACCATAATTTTGGGCTATATCTCATCAGCCATACTCTATATAGTATCGCCTTGCCCATACGATAATGAAATGCTTGATTAGCATATATTACAGGATCGTATCAGCATACATTTTCAGGTTTATAAGAACGTAACTCAATTTATCAATTTTCTCGAAAACTACGCATGAGTTTTTACACTCATCTATACCATTTTGTTCAGCTCAATCAAATACATATCGATTATTATATATTTTATCTTCGGACACTTTTTTTTCATTAAATGCTAGTAATATTGTTGAATATCCAATACGTACTGTGCCATGGTTACATAAATACAGAAATTTTCTTTGCTTTTAAACGTTCCAATAAGCTACCTAAGGGATCTTAGCAGATATCTGCTAACTTTCACAATTAATGAATTCAGGAATGACAGCACCAAAATAAATTGTTTATAAAAATATGTTTAAATATCTACTGAACCCCCCACAAAAATAACACCAAGTGATTAATTGATTTATTCCAAAGACAGAAGATCTGTCTATCGCAAATATCCGATCAGTGTACAATGTAGGAAGTTCATTCGGAAAGTAAGTTCCGTTTAGCAATAAAAAAGAAATCAAGCACAGATAAAGAAAACAATGTATTTCACAAAAATCAATAACACTTACACTAGTTTTTCACATAGCTCCCGTAATTTTCCACGTTTTTCATAGCGTGGTATAAGTTTATGTATTCCTGTGTCATAGAATGTTGCCACCTGTGTTGTCAACCATTCTTTTAACTCTTCATCGCTGTAGAATTGCGTACCACCAAGGAAAGATTTCAGATGTAGAAGGATATGGAAGTCGTTAGAAGCGAGGTCGGGACTGAGCGGAGGATGGCCAAAAACGTCCCAGCCAAAGCTTTTAGGGAGTTGTTTGGCCACATTTGCAGTGTGTGGTCGGGAGTTGTCGTGAATGGAAACCACACCTTTTGAGAGCATTCCTCTGCGTTTGTTCTGTATTGCACAACGCAGTTTCTTATGCGTCTCCCAATAAACATCTTTATTGATTGTTGCACCTCGTGGTAAAAATTCTATCAGTAAAATGCCTTGTCTTTCCCAAAACACTATGTTCATGAATTTTCAGGTTCTAGAATTGCTTTGGTTTAACCTTTGTTGGGGACGAAGTGTGCCTCCATCCCATGGATTGCCTTTTCTTTTCAGGGGTGTCATAAGCAACCCAAGTTTCATCCCCCGTGACTATCTGCGATAAAAAAGTTCTCGCTATTATCATGATAATGTGTCAGAAAATCAAGTGAGCTGCCCATCCGTTGTTTTTGTGTTCTTCAGTAAGAAGTTTAGGCACTCAACGTGCGCAAAGTTTACGAAAAGTCAGTTTTTCAGTGAAAATCTCGTGAAGTGCTGTTCTTGAAATTGTGGAAATTCAAGACTAATAATCGTAAACCTACTTTTGTTCTTAATCCTTTATTCGACTGAGCTCATCAGTTCATCGGAAACCACAGATGGACGCTCATACCGTTCTTCGTCATGCACTTGATCACGCCCTTCCTTAAAGTGTCGAACCCACCTTCTCACCATTGAATCACTCATTGCATTTTCTCCGTAAACCTTGCACATTTGTCGACGAATGTCACTTGGTTTTATGTTCTTCGCATTCAGAAAACGAATCACAGATCTAATTTCACAAGCTGCGGGATTTTTTTTTATCAACGCTGCCATTATAAACAATCACTACGAATGACACAGAACACAGAGCGATCTCAAAATGACGTTATTTCGTTCTATGTGGATCAGAGTAACTAGTGCGCATGAGCGGAACAGCGATCGTAGCGCTGCATTGGAGAAAAAACGAAACGGAACATATTTTACGAACTATCGTATAAAATAATAATCTTATATATAAAAGAGAACGCACAAATCCTTTGTTACCTCATCACGCTAATACGGCTGAACCAATTTCTTTTATTTTTGGGGGGTTATTAGGATTTGGACCCTAGATGGTTTTTATCATATCACTTTAATTTTTAATTACCAGTGTCTTGAGATAATTGACCATTCAAGTGTCCATAACGTACAAATCCTTTGTTAGTTCATCATAGGTAAAAATAAACGTATTTATATGCAACCCGCATGACCGTGTCACTCGGCGGGTTAACATAAATGACAGGCGATATAATGTTAACATTTACTGCAATCTACTATGGTTTTTATCATATCACTTGAAAGCGAAAAAGTAAAAATTATCTAAGTAACAAAGTTTATTGCGTTCCGGGGTGACCGCAGCGAAGCGGGGCGGGTTAACATAAATGACAGGCGATATAATGTTAACATTTACTGCAATCTTCTATGGTTTTTATCATATCACTTGAAAGCGAAAAAGTAAAAATTATCTAAGTAACAAAGTTTATTGCGTTCCGGGGTGACCGCAGCGAAGCGGGGTGAACGCTGCTAGTCTATATTATAAAATTGAAAGTGACTATGTTTGTGACTCTTAATCTCTTGAACCGCCCGACCGATCTTGATCAAATTTTCAACGCAGATGCGGTTCTGGCCTGGGAGTGTTTTTAGCTATTTACTTTGACGGTACATCTTAGGGGAGGGGGAAGAGGGGACAGAAAAAATAAATAAAACTTAGTAACTCTTGAACCAAACGACCGATCTTGATCACATTTTCAATGTAGATGAGGTTCGGGACTGGGATGATTTTTAGCATTTCACTTTGACGGAGTAACGTAAGGGAGGGGATGGGGGGGGGGAGAAATACAAAAATCAATAAATATAAAAATAAAAGTGACTATGTTCGCGAATTAATTACACAGGCCGACGTTTTTAAACTTTTGAAAAGTTACAGAAACAAAACTCACTGATTTTGACTAATTTTAGGTCCCTGAATATGAATATGATATCCATTTTACTACATTAGCTCGCATTTTTGTGTAAAGCATAGTTGCCAGATTTACCATAATAGGGAAAATGAGCTATCATGAAGTGTACCGGCCAATGAGCTGTTTGCGTACCGAAAGGGAATCAACTTCATTTCGACAGTTGGTCAAGAACGACATTCAGTTTTAAAAATTCTTAAATTAGTATAAATATGACAAAAGTACGGTATTTCCAGAATTACCTGTACTTTATTGCCTAATTATATTATAGGAAGATAACACTGTCCAACAGTGAATTTTTTACAGAAATGTAAATGGTCATCCTTTATTGATTTTTGGGCGCTGAACACGAAACTGACAATAAAATCGTGCTCCTAGTTAAGATTTACTTATAATTACACAATTTACATGTTACATATAACGCTACATTGATGAAATCGTAAAGGTAAATGTCACAAAACATTGAAATGATTACGGAAATAAAAATAGCTATTCTTTATAATTTCTTGGACGCTGAACAATAAAATGACAATGTTAATATGCTCCTAGCTCAGATTTACTGGTAATTGCATAATTTACCTTTTGCATATAACGCTATTATAATGAAATTGTAAAGGTAAAAGTCACCAAACTTTGAAATGATTAGGTAAATAGAAATATCCGTCCCTTATAACTTTTTGGGCGCTGAACACGAAAAACACAATAAATACATTCTTCAAATTCAGATTTAGTACTAATTACCCAATTTACATTTTGCATATAACGCTATGATAATGAAACTGCAAAGATAAAAGTAACAAACATTAACATAATTACAGAAGTAAAAATAGCTGTCTCTTTTAAATGTTTGGACACTGAATATGAATATAAAAAATATAACGTCCTCCTGGCACACTATCGGTGTATTAACACTCGTTAACATTTTGCATATAGCGCTACAGGACAAGAACTGTATTGGTAAAAGTTACCTAAAGTATCTGTTTTAAACACGCCGTCTCTTTGCTTGTTTCTTGTGAGGAACATCTGGAGTATCTCTTGGAATCATCCAGCAGAAATCCGCTAACATTGAAACTGACCACTTTCCTTTGTAATGTTGTTCCATCTCTCTCCAGAAATGTTCTGGTGAACTCGCTCTCCTTGCTCGTCACTGAAAGATCCACAATTCACTGGAAAGACATTAAGGTGGGAATGGAGAAAGTGCATTTTGAGTGACATATTGCACCCAAGTTTCTCGTAGACATATAGCACTTCTACTAATTCTTTGTAATTTTCGGCTCGGTGGTTGCCCAAAAATCTGGTACAAACATTGCTGAAACAATGCCACGCATGGTAATCATCATCACTGAGAATAGATTCAAACACTTCGTCTTGCAATAGCTTGCGTATTTGCGGACCAATAACGAGTCCCTGCTTAATCTTTTCTGTACTTAGACGCGGAAACTTTTGGCACAAGTATGCCAATGCACGTTCATTCCTGTTCATAGCCTTTACAAATACTTTCATGAGTCCAAATTTGATGTGCAATGGTGATAGCACAATGCTTTGTGGGTTCACGAGAGGTACATTTGAATTTCTTTTCCTGGTCACAAAGCTGTTCGTCGCGGCCATTCTTTTTGAGTGTAGTGGACATTCTTTGCACGACTATCCCACTCAGCTATGTAACAACTGTAATTTGTATAGCCACCCTGTAGACCAAGCAAAATTGCGATCACATTAAAATCACCACAAACTAACCACTTGTGTTCATGATATTTTATAAGACCTGGTACGCGTTCCAACATGGGATAACTTTCTTTACCTAGGAGTGCATAAGAAACAGGGATTGATTCTGATATCTCCTTACTGTTGTACAGAAGCATAGGCTTAAGACTTGTTTTGGAGGCGTATATAAACAGTCTCCAATCTTCTACTTTGTACTGAATCTTCAGTTTCTGCATCAAACCTGGAACATCATTGCAAAATACTAACTCATCGGTGCAGCAGAAATATTTTGCAAGATCTTTTTGACAAAGGTTCCACTGCTGTAACCTAGATGCTAAGAGCGCAGCTTTATTCTTTGGCAGTTCCAAATCTCTAATCAGGTCATTAAGCTCCACTTGTGTGAGTCGGTGTGGTTCAGAATAGTTGGTTTTCGGCTCAAATGAAGGATCAGTGTCACTGATATGTGGAGTAGGTTCACTTCACTTTCATTCTCTGTATCAGTTTCCGTCGGAATGGTAGCCGGGGATAGGGAACAGACAATCCTTCTCCATGGATCACTGGACGAATGACAGATTGTATCACTGGGTATTCGATCTCCCTCTTCTTCTTCGTATTTATGCCTTTCTTCAAAGTAGATGCAAAAGTAGCAGTCTGTATTATGAAAAATGAAATAAAATCTTTCAGTTTTACGTCCCACGATTATGCCGGTTAGGCTAAAGGAGACAGTGATGATGAGAAATGAATGAAATGGTGGAATGAATAAAGTGGCAGGAAACGGGAGAACCCCGAGAAAACCCACGAGCACGGTGTTCGTCCACCACAAAGTCCACTCGCAGTCTGTACTATGGTTTGTTGATTCACGCCAAATGGAGGGCACAGCAAAGAGCATGGAAACGTTCTTCTCATGCATCCAGGCATTGAATAGATGAACAACTCGTACAACAAACGTGGAGAGCCCATGATTTATCCTGGTCTCCAACACGACACCCAAAATTTAGTAAATATGCTCTTTGCACTGCAGCAGTCAATGGCCGCTTCTTGGAACCACAAATCACGTCCGTACATATGTAGCACACACTGTCTACCGAATTTTTACAAACGTGGGGCATTGCTTCACTTTCCTTGAATCACTGACACTTTGCAATGAAAACAATATGTATATACAACAGCGATAATGTCCTCACTCACTACTTTCAAACTGCAGGTTTACCAGTAACACAAACAATCTGCCAAATTACTGCTTGAAACACGCCACGAATACGATTAGAGACATTAACTGGAGCTAGCTGCAACTTACAATTATTGCGTAACGTGACTCATCAGACGTCGCACTAGCTGTTGATAACGTACAACGTTGCCAAGTCAAATTTGCAGCAAATACTTGTCAAGAACGACAGTTTGTACCGTGTAAAATAATAATTTCAAATCATGTACTTATAATGTCCCATAGAGTTATATGCAAAATATAAAACTGTAAATTACTCAGAAACCTGAGCCAGGAGAGAATTTTAAGTGCGAATTTCGCGTTCTGTGGTCAAAAACCAATAAAGAACGGCTATTTTCGTTTCTGTAAAAAATAAAAGTGAAAAAATGTTGAACAGTGTTACACCAAAAGAAGCAGCAGATTTATGTATTGAGATATCTGATAGGTTTCCGGGTAAGTTTGATACAGTTACTGAATTGAATTGGATCACATCGATTTTGAGAGGATAAGATGGATATGAGGGAAATATCTCTCGTTTAGGGATGCTAACACCCTCCATTCTTTCGGAGTTTGGTTACTTATTTCTGCAACAAACAAATAGAGATTAATTTTATAGAAATTTACTTGGTTTATTATCTACCAAATCTGTAAATCTTATCTCGATGTTTGCGATAATATTCCTAAGAATTTCTTCTGCGGTCAGAACTCTTCAATATATTTTAGTTTCAAGACGATATTTTGAAATCTTCATGAGAAACAACTTTTGTTATATTAAGATTGTTAATTTATTTCACGTCCTCAAACTATAGTGCCGGTGTCACAGGGATTTTTTACCCCTGGAAAGTTTTACCCCCTGGAAAATTTTACCCCCTGGAAATCTTTACCCCCTTGTCGGTTTCTGGTAACTTCAAAGGAAAAGTCAAAAGTCACATTAAAAATTCATATAATTGAATGTGATCTCTTAGTGTATGCACTCACTTTGGTCAAGATGGCTTTAAATCCGAAGATTTGGTAGGGGGGGTAAAAATTTCCTAGGAAATTATTACCTCCCTGTCGGTTATTGGTTACTTCAAAGACAAACTCAAATGTTACATTATAAATTGATACCACTCTGTAGTATCTCTTAACAGACACAGTCACTTTGGCCAAGATGGCTTTAAATCCGAAGATTTGGTAGGGGGGTAAAAATTTCCTAGGAAATTATTACCTCCCTGTCGGCTATTGATTACTTCAAAGACAAACTCAAATGTTATATTATAAATTGATACCACTCTGTAGTATCTCTTAACAGACACAGTCACTTTAGCCAAGATGGCTTTAAATCCGAAGATTTGGTAGGGGGGTAAAAATTTCCTAGGAAATTATTACCTCCCTGTCGGCTATTGATTACTTCAAAGACAAACTCAAATGTTATATTATAAATTGATACCACTCTGTAGTATCTTTTAACAGACACAGTCACTTTGGCCAAGATGGCTTTAAATCCGAAGATTTGGTAGGGGGGTAAAAATTTCCTAGGAAATTATTACCTCCCTGTCGGCTATTGATTACTTCAAAGACAAACTGAAGTGCTATATTATAAATTGATACCACTAAGTAGTATCTCTTAACAGACACAGTCACTTTGGCCAAGATGGCTTTAAATCCGAAGATTTGGTAGGGGGGTAAAAATTTCCTAGGAAATTATTACCTCCCTGTCGGCTATTGATTACTTCAAAGACAAACTCAAATGTTATATTATAAATTGATACCACTCTGTAGTATCTCTTAACTGACACAGTCACTTTGGCCAAGATGGCTTTAAATCCGAAGATTTGGTAGGGGGGTAAAAATTTCCTAGGAAATTATTACCTCCCTGTCGGCTATTGATTACTTCAAAGACAAACTCAAATGTTATATTATAAATTGATACCACTCTGTAGTATCTCTTAACAGACACAGTCACTTTAGCCAAGATGGCTTTAAATCCGAAGATTTGGTAGGGGGGTAAAAATTTCCTAGGAAATTATTACCTCCCTGTCGGCTTATAACGACTCTATAGAAAAGCGTCGTCAACCTGGTTCGTCTTGTAATATATAAGTTACGAAGCGATAATTACTTTTCTTTATGCAAGAATCAACTCAGATATTCAAAGATCATTAGTCTCACCTTTATTGCTTGATATGTCTTAAATATTCCTTTTTAAAACCGTGAAATACATAAATTCACTTGACTAGGTCAACACATAGCATGTACATAGCCACAACTATCCCATAATAATCTCTTACATATATTAAAAACATTCTTCTTTTCTGTTAATTTAAAATGAACATTCTACTAAGTATATTACATATTTATGAGCACTTTTTGCCCACGGTACAGGTAAATATTATACAAACTAAAGTATTTCGTTATAGAAAATGTCGCCCGACAAAGGGACTGAATATAAAAGTCAAGAGTAGGCTTGGCTTTTATATTCAAGAACCATTGGTCTGATTAGATTAATGTTCGTACATTACATATGTTCTTTATATTTTGATCACACCTCGTATATATCTTCATTACTTTTTGGTTAACCCTCATATATATATAAAATATTAGTTATTATCATTCACATAAATACATTTACAATAAATCTTTGATTTCATTAATATTTCTCTTTTATTACATTATTATTTATTCTTTATCATTAAAAACATCGTCGCTTAGAAATATAATTAACGAGGGTGAAACACAAATTATCAAGATTACTAGTTTCGATTATTATTACAAACGATGATGTGACAAATAATATTTGTTCTTTTCGGGCGCATTGTATAACAAATAAGTTAGATGTTGCAATTGTAATGTATACATAGTAGCACTAAGATGTCCAAAATAAAGAAGAATTTCACTCAAGGTAGTCATTGAATAATTGATTTTATAGAATGGATCTTATTCTTAACATAATCTTTGATAATTAAACACAAATCAATCTAATATAAAATAATTTTTGCCTTTAACTAATTATAAATTGAATTATGATTCTTCACATTAATAAGAAAGAATAAAAATTAAACATAACCTACGTTTGAATAATCAAATGGAAGTAAATAAATTTATTTTACAGAAACAAAAGACACCTTTTTGTTATTAAATAAACACATTTTTCATTATTATTGTTATTTTTCATTCTTATTTATTTGATCAAGAATGTTGGGTGCTACTAA
Source organism: Thermobia domestica (assembly GCF_964235325.1). Classification (NCBI taxonomy): domain Eukaryota; kingdom Metazoa; phylum Arthropoda; class Insecta; order Zygentoma; family Lepismatidae; genus Thermobia; species Thermobia domestica. The sequence continues at coordinate 109,599,150 of NC_137464.1, forward strand.
CTCTTTAACTAGATGCATCCATTTTTCCTTTGTATACGGAGTAGGCTTCCAAACCTTTAACTCATCTATATTGCGAAGTCCAATTGACCTCCCCGTTTTAGCGTTTAACAATTCGAAGACTTTAGGATTTATCTCCTTAAAACATAAATAAGGACCTGAGAAAATGTCACAAAATTTGTAGATTTTCTTTAACAACATATTACTCTGCGTTCTTAAAGTCTGCTATTACGGTATTATCAGCAAAATCAAGGCTGCTTTCGAGAGATTTAACATGTTCAGAAAATGCTACATCATCCTTTACATCCATCAAATTTTGTGTCTTTTCCAATCGTTGATCATTTAATTTATCACCTTTTTCACTAATAGCAACATTATTCACTATAGGAGACAGATCATTATATTGGCAAGCACTATTATCTAATTTTGGAAGCAGTTTCTGAACAATTTTCTGAGGTATACCCGGTATCGTCAATGTTTGGTTTTTAAAATCAAGCATGACTCGTAATTGGGATAGTAAATCTAAACCCATAATTAAGTTCTCGTTAAGATCCTTTATAACCAGAATAGGGATTGATATTTCGAAATCTTGAATAGATATTGACACACGGGTAATTCCTGCTACTCTCTTTTTATGTTTACCGGTAAAATCAACTATAATAAGGTTCTCAGCCTTTTGTAGCTTAGGGTTCGAATAATTACTAGTAATTACTTTCCACCATGAATACGATAATAGAGAGGCGTTTGCTCCCGTATCGAGTAAAGCTTCGGTACTTAATCCATTGACTTTAATAGGTATTTTAGCGGTACTATATGATTTTAAAAATACAAAATTTTCTTCAATATTAAAACCATCATTGACAGTATCATCTTCAAACCAACAACGATTTACAACAGGTATAAATTGATATTGACACCTGTTAATTGCTATTTCCGAATAGTTATTCACAGAAACGTCATAGGAAAGATCATTTTCATAATTAGCATGAACCTGTAAATTGGAAGATAAATGTTCATAGAAATTATCGCTTAAATTTTTAGATAAATGCTCATGAGAATCTACAGCTGACATGGGTTTAACCCCTACCATATCAGCCGCAATTAGTTTAAATTCATACTCGAGTAGGGTTCCAATAGGGTACACTGTACAGCACAATCATGATTATGTCCTGCATTATTGTTTTGTACAGAAATTACTTCAATACCTGGATCTTGATGTGAAGTGCCATCTCTTATCCTTCCATTACTTCTATCCACGTAGTTCGCTGCGTTTGTGGAATTTCTCCATACATTTCGTCTATTTTTAAACCTATTTTGACTATATGGTCTAACATAGGAATTATTACGATTAATTAGGTTAGGCGGATTCCCTACATAACCTTGTCTATTTTGTTCATTTTGATTGCTAGAGTATACTCGTCTTAGGTTCGGTTCAGTATTATTCACACTTCGGATATTCAAATTCCGAACAGGGACCAAATGATCTGAATTATTCTTATTTTTACCCATTCCTGGTTGTGTTAGATTCATAGCATGATATTGAGTTTCGTAGCATTGTACAAGCATTAATAAATGACTGAAACTCATACACTGAGTGGAAAATAAGATCTGCTGTAATTTAAATGGAAGCAAATTGCGAATCGATGCAATTATTCTTGATTCCGATTGCAAGGGATTAACAACCTTTAATTCATTATAGACATTTACAACAAACTCTACAATAGATTTGTGCAATCGAGGATTGAAATGTTGATTTCTAAGAGTGGCATCTCTGTTTGCCAGCAAAAAGTCATTTTCGTAATTCGCGATCAATGCCGCTTTAAATTCCTCATATGTACTAATGTGATCACGTATTGCCTTAAACCATAAGGAACAAGGTGGGAGTAATACATGGGGTATTAATTTCATGTATTGTGATCGGTCGATAGACATTATATTGCATTCGTCTTGGAATTTCTCTAAGAAAGAACTAGCATTTTCATTGCACTTACCACTAAATTTACTCATGGCTTTGATTTCGCTCATCTTGACACTTAACTTTACCTTTCTTTTCTCACTCCTTGTTCTTGTGGTGTGATTGTTCCGGTCCGTAGCGTGCTGTGTCATGATACCATTTATATTTCGTTCATCAGTGATCTTCGGACAATTTTCCTCTAATATAATATCCTCCTCAGATTCCGGCGAAGGCGTATTTATATCCGGTGATTGGGGAAACTCGAAGCGATCACTGCCCAGATTATTGCGATAAATGTTATCTCTAGCCTGTAACGTTTTAATTTCTTCCTGCATAGTAGCCAACTGGATCTTTTGATGTTTAACGGAAGATTCTATTAACGTTAAATCCTTTTTTACAGCACAGATTTCATGATTTTGATGATCGTGCTTTTCTTGACACTCATCGGCTAACCTTTTTAACTTCTCTTCAAACTGCGAGGATATGTCGTTCATCACCTGGACGATTGTTTGTTTCGTATCGTCTGATTTCAGTTCTATCCGTTCTATTCGTTTACTTAATTCTTCATACTGCTTGCTAGCTTCGTTGAATTTCAATTCTATCTTCTGTTCCATGGTCTGGTTAGCTTCATAGAACTTCTGTTCCATGTTTGTGTTAGATTCATTGAGCTTCTGTTCCATGGTTTGTTTTATCTCAGTCGTCATTTGCATAATTTGTCGCTGCACAGCTAACAAAAGTCGATCCTCAGATGACAAACTTGGTGTTGCACTAATTTCACCTGGATTACTGGTATTTGATTCCTGTTGCACAATTTCACTATCCATTATTCTTTTGATGACCTTACCGCTTCGTAATACGGTTAAGTTTGTATTCATAAATGGTAATATCAAAGTAAATTCAGCCCTACTTTCCTTCTTCGGGAACTGAATTTTCAAAAGTCCCGGGTTTGGTAAACCAAATTTTTATAACGACTCTATAGAAAAGCGTCGTCAACCTGGTTCGTCTTGTAATATATAAGTTACGAAGCGATAATTACTTTTCTTTATGCAAGAATCAACTCAGATATTCAAAGATCATTAGTCTCACCTTTATTGCTTGATATGTCTTAAATATTCCTTTTTAAAACCGTGAAATACATAAATTCACTTGACTAGGTCAACACATAGCATGTACATAGCCACAACTATCCCATAATAATCTCTTACATATATTAAAAACATTCTTCTTTTCTGTTAATTTAAAATGAACATTCTACTAAGTATATTACATATTTATGAGCACTTTTTGCCCACGGTACAGGTAAATATTATACAAACTAAAGTATTTCGTTATAGGCTATTGATTACTTCAAAGACAAACTCAAATGTTATATTATAAATTGATACCACTAAGTAGTATCTCTTAACAGACACAGTCACTTTGGCCAAGATGGCTTTAAATCCGAAGATTTGGTAGGGGGTAAAAATTTCCTAGGAAATTATTACCTCCCTGTCGGCTATTGATTACTTCAAAGACAAACTCAAATGCTACATCATAAATTGATACCACTCTGTAGTATCTCTTAACAGACACAGTCACTTTAGCCAAGATGGCTTTATATCCGAAGATTTGGTAGGGGGGTAAAAATTTCCTAGGAAATTATTACCTCCCTGTCGGCTATTGATTACTTCAAAGACAAACTCAAATGTTATATTATAAAGTGATACCACTAAGTAGTATCTCTTAACAGACAGTCACTCTGGCCAAGATGGCTTTAAATCCGAAGATTTGGTAGGGGGGTAAAAATTTCCTAGGAAATTATTACCTCCCTGTCGGCTATTGATTACTTCAAAGACAAACTCAAATGTTATATTACAAATTGATACCACTCTGTAGTATCTCTTAACAGACACAGTCACTTTAGCCAAGATGGCTTTAAATGCGAAGATTTGGTAGGGGGGTAAAAATTTCCTAGGAAATTATTACCTCCCTGTCGGCTATTGATTACTTCAAAGACAAACTCAAATGTTATATTATAAATTGATACCACTCTGTAGTATATCTTAACAGACACAGTCACTTTAGCCAAGATGGCTTTAAATCCGAAGATTTGGTAGGGGGGTAAAAATTTCCTAGGAAATTATTACCTCCCTGTCGGCTATTGATTACTTCAAAGACAAACTGAAATGCTATATTATAAATTGATACCACTAAGTATTATCTCTTAACAGACACAGTCACTTTGGCCAAGATGGCTTTAAATCCGAAGATTTGGTAGGGGGGTAAAAATTTCCTAGGAAATTATTATCTCCTTGTCGGCTATTGATTACTTCAAAGACAAACTCAAATGTTATATTATAAAGTGATACCACTAAGTAGTATCTCTTAACAGACACAGTCACTCTGGCCAAGATGGCTTTAAATCCGAAGATTTGGTAGGGGGGTAAAAATTTCCTAGGAAATTATTACCTCCCTGTCGGCTATTGATTACTTCAAAGACAAACTCAAATGTTATATTACAAATTGATACCACTCTGTAGTATCTCTTAACAGACACAGTCACTTTAGCCAAGATGGCTTTAAATCCGAAGATTTGGTAGGGGGATAAAAATTTCCTAGGAAATTATTACCTCTCTGTCGGCTATTGATTACTTCAAAGACAAACTCAAATGTTATATTATAAATTGATACCACTCTGTAGTATCTCTTAACAGACACAGTCACTTTGGCCAAGATGGCTTTAAATCCGAAGATTTGGTAGGGGGGTAAAAATTTCCTAGGAAATTATTACCTCCCTGTCGGCTATTGATTACTTCAAAGACAAACTGAAATGCTATATTATAAATTGATACCACTAAGTATTATCTCTTAACAGACACAGTCACTTTGGCCAAGATGGCTTTAAATCCGAAGATTTGGTAGGGGGGTAAAAATTTCCTAGGAAATTATTACCTCCCTGTCGGCTATTGATTACTTCAAAGTCAAACTCAAATGTTATATTATAAATTGATACCACTCTGTAGTATCTCTTAACTGACACAGTCACTTTGGCCAAGATGGCTTTAAATTCGAAGATTTGGTAGGGGGGTAAAAATTTCCTAGGAAATTATTACCTCCCTGTCGGCTATTGATTACTTCAAAGACAAACTCAAATGTTATATTATAAATTGATACCACTCTGTAGTATCTCTTAACAGACACAGTCACTTTAGCCAAGATGGCTTTAAATCCGAAGATTTGGTAGGGGGGTAAAAATTTCCTAGGAAATTATTACCTCCCTGTCGGCTATTGATTACTTCAAAGACAAACTCAAATGTTATATTATAAATTGATACCACTCTGTAGTATCTTTTAACAGACACAGTCACTTTGGCCAAGATGGCTTTAAATCCGAAGATTTGGTAGGGGGGTAAAAATTTCCTAGGAAATTATTACCTCCCTGTCGGCTATTGATTACTTCAAAGACAAACTGAAATGCTATATTATAAATTGATACCACTAAGTAGTATCTCTTAACAGACACAGTCACTTTGGCCAAGATGGCTTTAAATCCGAAGATTTGGAAGGGGGGTAAAAATTTCCTAGGAAATTATTACCTCCCTGTCGGCTATTGATTACTTCAAAGACAAACTCAAATGTTATATTATAAATTGATACCACTCTGTAGTATCTCTTAACTGACACAGTCACTTTGGCCAAGATGGCTTTAAATCCGAAGATTTGGTAGGGGGGTAAAAATTTCCTAGGAAATTATTACCTCCCTGTCGGCTATTGATTACTTCAAAGACAAACTCAAAGGTTATATTATAAATTGATACCACTCTGTAGTATCTCTTAACAGACACAGTCACTTTAGCCAAGATGGCTTTAAATCCGAAGATTTGGTAGGGGGGTAAAAATTTCCTAGGAAATTATTACCTCCCTGTCGGCTATTGATTACTTCAAAGACAAACTCAAATGTTATATTATAAATTGATACCACTCTGTAGTATCTTTTTACAGACACAGTCACTTTGGCCAAGATGGCTTTAAATCCGAAGATTTGGTAGGGGGGTAAAAATTTCCTAGGAAATTATTACCTCCCTGTCGGCTATTGATTACTTCAAAGACAAACTCAAATGTTATATTATAAATTGATACCACTCTGTAGTATCTCTTAACAGACACAGTCACTTTAGCCAAGATGGCTTTAAATCCGAAGATTTGGTAGGGGGGTAAAAATTTCCTAGGAAATTATTACCTCCCTGTCGGCTATTGATTACTTCAAAGACAAACTCAAATGTTATATTATAAATTGATACCACTCTGTAGTATCTCTTAACAGACACAGTCACTTTAGCCAAGATGGCTTTAAATCCGAAGATTTGATAGGGGGGTAAAATTTCCTAGGAAATTATTACCTCCCTGTCGGTTATTGACTACTTCAAAGACAAACTCAAATGTTACATTATAAATTGATACCACTCTGTAGTATCTCTTAACAGACACAGTCACTTTAGCCAAGATGGCTTTAAATGCGAAGATTTGGTAGGGGGGTAAAAATTTCGTAGGAAATTATTACCTCCCTGTCGGTTATTGATTACTTCAAAGACAAACTCAAATGTTATATTATAAATTGATACCACTAAGTAGTATATCTTAACAGACACAGTCACTTTAGCCAAGATGGCTTTAAATGCGAAGATTTTTTAGGGGGGTAAAAATTTCCTAGGAAATTATTACCTCCCTGTCGGTTATTGACTACTTCAAAGACAAACTCAAATGTTATATTATAAATTGATACCACTCTGTAGTATCTCTTAACAGACACAGTCACTTTAGCCAAGATGGCTTTAAATCCGAAGATTTGGTAGGGGGGTAAAATTTCCTAGGAAATTATTACCTCCCTGTCGGTTATTGACTACTTCAAAGACAAACTCAAATGTTACATTATAAATTGATACCACTCTGTAGTATCTCTTAACAGACACAGTCACTTTAGCCAAGATGGCTTTAAATGCGAAGATTTGGTAGGGGGGTAAAAATTTCGTAGGAAATTATTACCTCCCTGTCGGTTATTGATTACTTCAAAGACAAACTCAAATGTTATATTATAAATTGATACCACTAAGTAGTATATCTTAACAGACACAGTCACTTTAGCCAAGATGGCTTTAAATGCGAAGATTTCTTAGGGGGGTAAAAATTTCCTAGGAAATTATTACCTCCCTGTCGGTTATTGACTACTTCAAAGACAAACTCAAATGTTACATTATAAATTGATACCACTCTGTAGTATCTCTTAACAGACACAGTCACTTTAGCCAAGATGGCTTTAAATGCGAAGATTTGGTAGGGGGGTAAAAATTTCCTAGGAAATTATTACCTCCCTGTCGGTTATTGATTACTTCAAAGACAAACTCAAATGTTATATTATAAATTGATACCACTCTGTAGTATCTCTTAACAGACACAGTCACTTTAGCCAAGATGGCTTTAAATGCGAAGATTTGGTAGGGGGGTAAAAATTTTCTAGGAAATTATTACCACCCTGTCGGCTATTGATTACTTCAAAGACAAACTCAAATGTTATATTATAAATTGATACCACTCTGTAGTATCTTTTAACAGACACAGTCACTTTAGCCAAGATGGCTTTAAATCCGAAGATTTGGTAGGGGGGTAAAAATTTCCTAGGAAATTATTACCTCCCTGTCGGCTATTGATTACTTCAAAGACAAACTCAAATGTTATATTATAAATTGATACCACTCTGTAGTATCTCTTAACAGGCACAGTCACTTTAGCCAAGATGGCTTTAAATCCGAAGATTTGATAGGGGGTAAAAATTTCCTAGGAAATTATTACCTCCCTGTCGGCTATTGATTACTTCAAAGACAAACACAAATGTTATATTATAAATTGATACCACTCTGTAGTATCTCTTAACAGATATAGTTACTTTGGCCAAGATGGCTTTAAATACGAAGATTTGGTAGTGGGTAAAAATTTTCTAGGAAATTATTACCTCCCTGTCGGTTATTGGTTACTTCAAAGACAAACTCAAATGTTATATTATAAATTAATACCACTCTGTAGTATCTCTTAACACACACAGTCACTTTGGCCAAGATGGCTTTAAATCCGAAGATTTGGTAGGGGGGTAAAAATTTCGTAGGAAATTATTACCTCCCTGTCGGCTATTGATTACTTCAAAGACAAACACAAATGTTATATTATAAATTGGTACCGCTCTGTAGTATCTCTTAACAGACACATTCACTTTTAGCCAAGATATGATTTTATGAATTGATATTATACCCTGTTATCTCTTAACAGACGTACTGATTGTCGGTAAGATGTCTTTATATCAGAAATTTTATAGGGGTGCTTATACTCTTGTATTGGTTCTGTGCTACTTCAAGGATAAGGTCAAATTTTTACATTATAAGTTGATGTTATACCGATTTATGTCTTAACAGACGCACTCACTTTGGGGACGATGAAGGATGGTTTTATTTTCGAAAGTTCATAGGGAGGTAATATATAAAGAAAGCTAAAACTTATTTTAATTTTAAAGGAGATGTTGAAATATCAAATTTGATGACTCGGGTTTAATAGACCTCGAAAATGTACACGTTTTTATAAGATAATTTTCATACGTATTCTTCGCTTCCGCTTTGAAATTCCAAAAATCGATTCTCTGTGATATATCACGTCTCAGATCCCATGTACTGACCAAGCTTTAAGTTTCTAAGTTCAGCGATTGTACATACGACTTGAGAATCTTCTTTTTACAAGCCTTGTAAGTTGTTCTGGTGGCTAGCTCGCACTAGCTAGCTACGCCATTTTCAACAGTGTTGACAACTTTATCAATGTTTATTATATCTCCGGTACGGTTAGAGAAATCGAAGTGTTGTAAACGGTAAAATAATTTGAACGTTCCTTGCAAACCACACATGTAACTAGATATAATATTTACTTAAGATTTTTGTAAATAAAGACTTTCAAAAAATTCAAATTTTCAACCCCTGTAACTTCGTTTCTATTCATTCGAAAAACGTCATACCATGACCATGATATTCAGCGCTAAAGTTCTTTCGAACTATATTATCCTGTGCATCTCTGTTGGGCTGTGTCTGCGTTAGAGGCTTCCAAACTTCGGATGTTTGTGATACCATAATATCTTTAACTTGTAACACTGATTAATAAAAGTAGTATTTTAAGTTTATATTTAACATGGTTAGAAATGTGTAATAAACTGACGTAGTGCCATTTGAAAAAATATAAATTTATATTTGGTTGGCAACACTTGTGAATTTCTGTCTAAACCCGTTATAGCGGATGATCACGATAAATTGTCTACCATGTGTATATAGGGACAGAGAGAGGAATAAATTGCAACAACGTTGTTTTTAATTGAAAGATGTGTTTTATGTTTACAATCATTTATGTTATAAACTGTGTAATAGTAGTTATCAAGATTATAAGGCAACTAATATCTAATATTTTACACTGCAAACTAGGTTATATTTTGGAATCAAAGTCTGCTTTCTCAGTTGCAAATAACAAAATTTAAAGTTAGATTTACTTACCTTTGTTTCAAAAGATTGTTTATTCTCTATATATTTTTCTTCCTACGTGTTCCACACTGTCAAAAGAGTAAAATCGAGTTTCAAAATCAATATTTTCCTTTCGACGCTACTAAATCCTTAAATCTCGATTACTAGTAGAACAAGTCAAGAGCTGCTTTCACGAACGAAACTATGAAATATTTTTTAACAGTGCAGTGTTTCGGAGGAAAGTTTCTTCCTCCTTTTATACTAGGCCGCTAATATGTAAGATTTGAATTGTTCCTCTTGAAGAGCAACTTATACAAATTTCATTGATATAATAAGAAAACAATTAATAGAAATTACCACTTTGACACTGCAACCATCTCAAGACACCTGGGGAGCGCGGTGGCTCAGTGGTAGAGTGTTCACCTCTGGTGCTTGGAATCACTGGTTCGATCCCAGCTCGCGCCGTGTGGAGTTTATGGTGGACAAACACCGTACTTGTGGGCATTCTCGGGGTTCTACCGTTTAATCCCGCTTTCTTCGTTCCACCATTTCATTCATTTCTCATAATCACTGTCTCCTTTATCCTAACCGGCATAGCCGTAGGACGTAAAACTAATAGATTTCATTTCATTTTTTTCTTAAGACACCCTCGTCAGACAGCAAATCACGTGCAAAACATGAAAAGCAATTATTTCCTAGGAAAACAATACCGACTAATTTCGGTAAAACAATACCGGAAAGCCAAATTTTCGGACATAAAGCAATCTTGACCAGAATGATTGCGTCTGTTAAGAAATAACACGGAGTAGCATCAATTTATAATATAACATTTGATACTATCTTTGAAGTAAACAAATAACCGACAGGCGGTATAAATATCTCAGGAAAATATTACCCACTATCAAATTTTCGGACATAAAGTCATATTGACCAAAGTGAATGCCTCCGTTAACGAACAACACAGAATGGTAAGAATTTATAATGTAACATTTGATGTCTTTAGAGTAGTGCTCTCAACGGGTCGGGTCGGGTCGGGTCGGGTTGAAGACCGACCCGACCCGAACCGTGACCCGAATTGACTGACCAGACTCGACTGACCCGAACCGTGACCCGAATTGACTGACCAGACTCGACTGACCCGAACCGTGATCCGACCTGATTGACCTGACCCGACAACCCGACGCGACCAGATCCGTAACCCGACCCGAGCTCACCCGATCCGAGTCGGGTCGGGTCGGGTCACGCGTCGCGTCGGGTCAACCCGATCTGTTTGAGAGCACTATGGTCACGACACTGGGTGAACGCCAAAATGCACTCACATTGGGAATTAAGCCCGGACCACGTGTACCGAAGTCTTACACGTTAACCACTAGCTAGATCGAACGGGGGATTTGTATATGCATTTTAATGAATATTTGGCACTTTTGAGGATTGGTTATTTCTTTTTATAACTATTATCAACGTCCGACGTGGGAAAAAAAATATTTTTTTTCTTGCTTTAGTTCTATGTGACGAAAATTTTCTTCAAGGTCAGTGTTCTCACCTGCTCGGACGGCAGGGGGTCTTCTCGGAATGCAGTAGCAAGAGTCTCTTGGCGGAGACAAAAGGAAATCGTTTAATTACAATGATAAGGGTTGAGGAAACAGGAGAACACCTGTGATTTTTTCCAACCCTTCAAGTTTCATTCCAAAATAGGTTCTTATGATTCCGGGACCCGTGCTACTTTGATTTTTCTTTCTCGGTAATTAAAACGTATTTTACAGTATATATAGTTGCACGTAACAAGATACATAAAATGAATTTTGTAATTTAAAATTTAAAAATACAGTATGATATTTAATTATAAAGTACTAATTTTATTTCATCACTTTCAGCCCTACAAATAAAATTCAAACGATTCGCTCCCTGGGTCTTGGTCATCAATACTGCGTCTTATTCTTTGTCTTGCAGTCAAGTATTGGTCCTGCATTTCGTAGTCTTGGTGGTCTTTCATGCTATATAAGAGCCAAGAATGCTCGCCTCATCGGTACAAATGAAGACCAAGTGTGATTTTGATTATGGTCTTTCATACTATACGGAAAGCAAGAAAATACGCTCATCGCTACTTGGTGATCACCAAAAGAAGGCCAAGAGCAAGATTACTATGCAATTCGTCTTGCATATCCAATCTTTATCTTGTTCTTGTATCGATGTCCTTGGGCTTGGTGAAATAAAATGAAATATTCAGTTTAAGGTCCCTAGATTCTGCACCGAGGCTAAGGGATATGGTGACCATGAGAAATGAATGAAACGGTGCAATGAAGAAAGTGGGAGGAAACAGGAGAATCCCGAGAAAACCCACTACACGGCGTTTCTCCACCCCAAAGCCTACTTAGCACAAGCTGGCATCGAACCATGGACACTATGCACCAGAGATGAATTCTCTACCACTGAGCCACCGCAGCCCTGCTTGGGCTTGGTCGTCCATATCCAATCTTTCTTTTGGCCTTACTTAAACAACTTCTAGTTTTGTTCTAAATCCAGACTCCATATTGGCGTAGATATTAATATTACAGTCGATTGGAAAAATCAATCTTCCATATTTAAAAATTAAAGTACACACAATTAAAAAAATAAGCATTTACCATAAAAGTACTAGCTTCAAGTGTTCAAAATATATTTATGGTTTCTATAAAATCAATAGAAAATTGCTATTTTCAATTAGGCAGCTAGTAAAAAACAGCAGTTTTCGACTGCAGCCGAGTTTAAGCTCAACCTAAACTCAGTTGACCAAAGTGAACTGACCCGATTGACCCGATCCGATAACCCGACACAAGCTGACCAGATTGACCCGACCCGATAACCCGATCCGACTTGACCCGATTGACCCGACCCGAGCTGACCCGACTGACTCGACCCGAGTAGACTAACCCGACAACGCGACCCTTGCTGACCCGACTGACCCCACCCCACAAACCGACCTGAGTTGACCTGATCCGACCAGACCCGTAACCCGACCCGAGACGCGTTTCAGAGCACTACTTTGGAGTAATCAAAAACCGACATGTGGGTATAATTTCCTAGGATATTTATACCCCCCCTACCAAATCTTCGAATTTAAAGCCATCTTACCCAAAGTGAGTATGTCTGTTAATAGATTCTACGGAGTGGTATCAATTCATAATGCAACATTTGAGATTGTCTTTGAAGTAACCAATAGCCGACAGGGACGTAATAATTTCCTGGAAAATTTTTACCCCCTACCGAATCTTCGCATTTAAAGCCATCTTGGCTGAAGTGACTGTGTCTGTTAAGAGATACTACAGAGTGGTATCAATTTATAATATAACATTTGAGTTTGTCTTTGAAGTAATCAATAGCCGACAGGGAGGTAATAATTTCCTAGGAAACTTTTACCCCCCTACCAAATCTTCGGATATAAAGCCATCTTGGCTAAAGTGACTGTGTCTGTTAAGAGATACTACAGAGTGGTATCAATTTATAATGTAACATTTGAGTTTGTCTTTGAAGTAATCAATAGCCGACAGGGAGGTAATAATTTCCTAGGAAATTTTTACCCCCCTACCAAATCTTCGGATTTAAAGCTCACTTGGCCAAAGTGACTGTGTCTGTTAAGAGATACTACTTAGTGGTATCAATTAATAATATAACATTTGTATTTGTCTTTGAAGTAATCAATAGCCGACAGGGAGGTAATAATTTCCTAGGAAATTTTTAACCCCCTACCAAATCTTCGGATTTAAAGCCATCTTGGCTAAAGTGACTGTGTCTGTTAAGAGATACTACAGAGTGGTATCAATTTATAATATAACATTTGAGTTTGACTTTGAAGTAATCAATAGCCGACAGGGAGGTAATAATTTCCTAGGAAATTTTTACCCCCCTACCAAATCTTCGGATTTAAAGCCATCTTGGCTAAAGTGACTGTGTCTGTTAAGAGATACTACAGAGTGGTATCAATTTATAATATAACATTTATGTTTGTCTTTGAAGTAATCAATAGCCGACAGGGAAGTAATAATTTCCTAGGAAATTTTTACCCCCTACCAAATCTTCGGATATAAAACCATCTTGGCTAAAGTGAATGTGTCTTTTAAGAGATACTACAGAGTGGTATCAATTTATAATGTAACATTTGTATTTGTCTTTGAAGTAATCAATAACCGACAGGGAGGTAATAATTTCCTAGGAAATTTTTACCCCCCTACCAAATCTTCGGATATAAAGCCATCTTGGCTAAAGTGACTGTGTCTGTTAAGAGATACTACAGAGTGGTATCAATTTGTAATATAACATTTGAGTTTGTCTTTGAAGTAATCAATAGCCGACAGGGAGGTAATAATTTCCTAGGAAATTTTTACCCCCCTACCAAATCTTCGGATTTAAAGCCATCTTGGCCAAAGTGACTGTGTCTGTTAAGAGATACTACTTAGTGGTATCAATTAATAATATAACATTTGTATTTGTCTTTGAAGTAATCAATAGCCGACAGGGAGGTAATAATTTCCTAGGAAATTTTTACCCCCCTACCAAATCTTCGGATATAAAGCCATCTTGGCTAAAGTGACTATGTCTGTTAAGAGATACTACAGAGTGGTAACAATTTATAATGTAACATTTGAGTTTGTCTTTGAAGTAATCAATAACCGACAGGGAGGTAATAATTTCCTAGGAAATTTTTACCCCCCTACCAAATCTTCGCATCTAAAGCCATCTTGGCTAAAGGGACTGTGTCTGTTAAGAGATACTACAGAGTGGTAACAATTTATAATGTAACATTTGAGTTTGTCTTTGAAGTAGTCAATAACCGACAGGGAGGTAATAATTTCCTAGGAAATTTTTACCCCCCTACCAAATCTTCGGATTTAAAGCCATCTTGGCTAAAGTGACTGTGTCTGTTAAGAGATACTACAGAGTGGTATCAATTTATAATATAACATTTGAGTTTGTCTTTGAAGTAATCAATAGCCGACAGGGAGGTAATAATTTCCTAGGAAATTTTTACCCCCCTACCAAATCTTCGGATTTAAAGCCATCTTGGCCAAAGTGACTGTGTCTGTTAAGAGATACTACAGAGTGGTATCAATTTATAATATAACATTTGAGTTTGTCTTTGAAGTAATCAATAGCCGACAGGGAGGTAATAATTTCCTAGGAAATTTTTACCCCCCTACCAAATCTTTCGATTTAAAGCCATCTTGGCTAAAGTGACTGTGTCTGTTAAGAGATACTACAGAGTGGTATCAATTTATAATATAACATTTATGTTTGTCTTTGAAGTAATCAATAGCCGACAGGGAGGTAATAATTTCCTAGGAAATTTTTAACCCCCTACCAAATCTTCGGATTTAAAGCCATCTTGGCTAAAGTGACTGTGTCTGTTAAGAGATACTACAGAGTGGTATCAATTTATAATATAACATTTGAGTTTGACTTTGAAGTAATCAATAGCCGACAGGGAGGTAATAATTTCCTAGGAAATTTTTACCCCCCTACCAAATCTTCGGATTTAAAGCCATCTTGGCTAAAGTGACTGTGTCTGTTAAGAGATACTACAGAGTGGTATCAATTTATAATATAACATTTATGTTTGTCTTTGAAGTAATCAATAGCCGACAGGGAAGTAATAATTTCCTAGGAAATTTTTACCCCCTACCAAATCTTCGGATATAAAACCATCTTGGCTAAAGTGAATGTGTCTTTTAAGAGATACTACAGAGTGGTATCAATTTATAATGTAACATTTGTATTTGTCTTTGAAGTAATCAATAACCGACAGGGAGGTAATAATTTCCTAGGAAATTTTTACCCCCCTACCAAATCTTCGGATATAAAGCCATCTTGGCTAAAGTGACTGTGTCTGTTAAGAGATACTACAGAGTGGTATCAATTTGTAATATAACATTTGAGTTTGTCTTTGAAGTAATCAATAGCCGACAGGGAGGTAATAATTTCCTAGGAAATTTTTACCCCCCTACCAAATCTTCGGATTTAAAGCCATCTTGGCCAAAGTGACTGTGTCTGTTAAGAGATACTACTTAGTGGTATCAATTAATAATATAACATTTGTATTTGTCTTTGAAGTAATCAATAGCCGACAGGGAGGTAATAATTTCCTAGGAAATTTTTACCCCCCTACCAAATCTTCGGATATAAAGCCATCTTGGCTAAAGTGACTATGTCTGTTAAGAGATACTACAGAGTGGTAACAATTTATAATGTAACATTTGAGTTTGTCTTTGAAGTAATCAATAACCGACAGGGAGGTAATAATTTCCTAGGAAATTTTTACCCCCCTACCAAATCTTCGCATCTAAAGCCATCTTGGCTAAAGGGACTGTGTCTGTTAAGAGATACTACAGAGTGGTAACAATTTATAATGTAACATTTGAGTTTGTCTTTGAAGTAGTCAATAACCGACAGGGAGGTAATAATTTCCTAGGAAATTTTTACCCCCCTACCAAATCTTCGGATTTAAAGCCATCTTGGCTAAAGTGACTGTGTCTGTTAAGAGATACTACAGAGTGGTATCAATTTATAATATAACATTTGAGTTTGTCTTTGAAGTAATCAATAGCCGACAGGGAGGTAATAATTTCCTAGGAAATTTTTACCCCCCTACCAAATCTTCGGATTTAAAGCCATCTTGGCCAAAGTGACTGTGTCTGTTAAGAGATACTACAGAGTGGTATCAATTTATAATATAACATTTGAGTTTGTCTTTGAAGTAATCAATAGCCGACAGGGAGGTAATAATTTCCTAGGAAATTTTTACCCCCCTACCAAATCTTTCGATTTAAAGCCATCTTGGCTAAAGTGACTGTGTCTGTTAAGAGATACTACAGAGTGGTATCAATTTATAATATAACATTTATGTTTGTCTTTGAAGTAATCAATAGCCGACAGGGTAGTAATAATTTCCTAGGAAATTTTTACCCCCCTACCAAATCTTCGGATATAAAGCCATCTTGGCTAAAGTGAATGTGTCTTTTAAGAGATACTACAGAGTGGTATCAATTTATAATGTAACATTTGTATTTGTCTTTGAAGTAATCAATAGCCGACAGGGAGGTAATAATTTCCTAGGAAACTTTTACCCCCCTACCAAATCTTCGGATATAAAGCCATCTTGGCTAAAGTGACTGTGTCTGTTAAGAGATACTACAGAGTGGTATCAATTTGTAATATAACATTTGAGTTTGTCTTTGAAGTAATCAATAGCCGACAGGGAGGTAATAATTTCCTAGGAAATTTTTACCCCCCTACCAAATCTTCGGATATAAAGCCATCTTGGCCAAAGTGACTGTGTCTGTTAAGAGATACTACAGAGTGGTATCAATTTATAATATAACATTTGAGTTCGTCTTTGAAGTAATCAATAGCCGACAGGGAGGTAATAATTTCCTAGGAAATTTTTACCCCCCTACCAAATCTTCGGATTTAAAGCCATCTTGGCTAAAGTGACTGTGTCTGTTAAGAGATACTACATAGTGGTATCAATTTATGATATAACATGTGAGTTTGTCTTTGAAGTAATCAATAGCCGACAGGGAGGTAATAATTTCCTAGGAAATTTTTACCCCCCTACCAAATCTTCGGATTTAAAGCCATCTTGGCCAAAGTGACTGTGTCTGTTATGAGATACTACAGAGTGGTATCAATTTATAATGTATCATTTGAGTTTGTCTTTGAAGTAACCAATAACCGACAGGGAGGTAATAATTTCCTAGGAAATTTTTACCCCCCTACCAAATCTTCGGATTTAAAGCCATCTTGACCAAAGTGAGTGCATACACTGAGAGATCACATTCAATTATATGAATTTTTAATGTGACTTTTGACTTTTCCTTTGAAGTTACCAGAAACCGACAAGGGGGTAAAGATTTCCAGGGGGTAAAATTTTCCAGGGGGTAAAACTTTCCAGGGGTAAAAATTCCCTGTGACACCGGTACGAATCAAAAGTCCAAGTTACCTATATACAAAAATATATTTTTTATAACGTGCAAATAGCACGCCTTATCAACATTAATATGAGATACAAATGGACTCAAATATAGCAATAGAAAACGTAAGCAACATATATCTATCTATCTATCTATCTATCTGTCTATCTATCTATCTATCTATCTATCTATCTATATATATATATATATATATATATATATATATATATATATATATATATATATATATATATATACAGTGGCGGATCCAGGATATGATCAAGGGAGGGGCTAATCCATAATTTGCCGTTTTATCCAGTGTAAAACAGAATTGAAGCCGATTTTATCCAGCGTAAACCTGAGCGTGAAGCATTAGCCCCTTAGCCTCCTCTTTGGATCCGCCCTTATATATATATATATATATATATATATATATATATATATATATATATATATATATATATATATATATAAAGTTGTATTTTTAAATAAACATCAAATGCTAAGCAAAGGGGAAATTTTCTGCAATGTCTTACCTTAACAACAAAAGTGTGGAAGTATTACAAAGTGTACACGGGAAACGCTTTTACATACAATCAATTTATAATATAAGTAAATGAGAGTACTTTCACGCTTTTCCTCTTAATCATACATAAACAGATTTTTTTTAAAGTAATTTTCTTGAAAACAATTATTTTTTACTTTCTAGCACGATTTGTTTACATTGTTCATTATTTTTTGAAAAAAGAAACCGGTTTTTTAAATATTTTTATTTTATTTAAATGTTCTAGAAGAAATCGTTCGGGAGCTCCAAGTAATTGGACACTGTGTAGTTAAAGTTTTCAATTTTAAAAACGAATAAATAAAAAAAAAACTTGTTTCAAAGCTTCTCTAGCAATGTTAAAAGAAACATATTGCTATTCCATTATCAACAGTTCGAAAAATGGTGGCAACTTTTAGCTGCTAAGACAATTTCAACCATGGACATATTTCCTGTCAGAGAAAAATAGATCATTCAAAAGAATTTCACGTACACCACTAGTCAAAAGTAAAGCTAACTGCTAATATAGCTGGAAATAACACAAATATCAACAGTTTAAAGTTTACAGAACCGTTGTAAATATGCTGTTGATCTATCTTGCTTCAATTTCAACCCCAAATTACTTAGGTTTTACAGCTTACAATACAGTGCAATCACTCCTCTCTAGTTGGAGTCATACATAGTGTAGTCTCTTGAAATATATATTTCATAAATTAAATAAATTTCGTAATATATTTATTTTATTTAAACTTCAGGTTATTTAGTTTGTAAATTAGAGTACTGCGGAAATTTAAACTGCGAGGCTAATTGTTAATTCTGGAATTGTTTATGTCCATTATGCACGTATCGCCGTTATACATATGTATGGGGAGCATTGAGTCGGGCTAATTTTTTAGTTGCAAATGAAGTTCATTCGCTACACTGGCTATATCATATATATATATTTTTTCCCTCCAGGTTTTCCCCATACTAACTTCATTCCCCTCCCCCCTTTATATCCATGTGTTTTTAAGCCCTCAGGCATGTTTGCTAGGCCCCCGTATTTGTCCGTGACGGGTTTTAATGTTGCCATTTGCTGATTCAGAAGTCGGCGTGATTCACATGCAACAACTGTATTGAGCCCTAGCGATTATCCGGAAGCTTAAATGGGAATAGCAAACGTGTGCGGTGCTATCTACATTGTTCACTACATGTTGTGTAACTCTAACTCCCCCGCTCCGTACTCCCCTCTTCATTCGTTGGTACGAATCCGTACTTTATCCTGCTATGCTCCCTTCATCCCCCGGCAACAGCCCTTTCACGTCTATACGTATATCCAGCATTTCGCTTCCTCCCTCGTTATATGCACTAACCTTTCCGTCCCTTCCTATCCCGTTGTCGATTTATCCCCACGGGTATTTTTTGACCTGTACACTCCTACCCCTCTCCACTACCATCTCTATTTCGAACAACTTTACGTTTCTCATACCAAATTCACTACTATACATATTTGATCAGTGTTGCAAGATCAAATATTATAATACTATAAATGGAATAATTTGATTTCCCGTTTGGTTTGTTCCGCCCGGGCTCCAGTAATTTCCAAATATTTGTTATTCTACCTAGTGACACACTCTGTTTTCTTAACGAAGATATATACGTACGTATATTACCAGAACCTCATAATATTTGACTTTGCAAAATCTCGGAGATTACTGTGTGTTTCCAGCGGAAACGAAATACACAGAGCACGATAACAGTTATACCATCACAAATATTTTACCTATTAATGAAAAACCTTCACCAAAAAGATGTTTCATATACATATATACGTCACATGAAGCGATTTCGCTACGTATCTTGATTTTTAATGCACAATAAAAAGTCCGCTTAGATATATCTTACTGTTAGTAGCATACTTCCGATGTTTCTGGAACTGAAATGTAATTGAAACATAATGTCGCGCATAAGTGTAGTTTTATTGAGAAAGTGTTTTAGATAGAGTATTTTGGATAGGAGAAGATAGGATATTTTGAGGGGGTCCACCCGTAGGTACTCCCCTGTTACATGTAACATATTTCGAGGTATTGGCACACAAACTGTATACAACATTGAATTGAATAACATGTTATACTCATCATCATAGGTATTGTGGCATTATTGGCAGGCCACTTGCCTTAGTTAAGAAGCTTCCATGCTCCACAATCTTCCACCAATCTCTTCGTCTTCGTATTTTTCTGTTTTAATATCGTCCATTAATTGGAATCTTCTTTACCTCCTCCCTCTCTTTCCTGCCACCATACCCTCTACCACGTCGCTCATGATACAGTCAGTTCTTAGTCAATGTCCCAACAGCTTCTGTTTCTCTTGTTAATAATATCTAAAATTGTTCTTTCTTCAACCACAATTTCTAACACGTTCTCATTCGTTTTCCGGTCGACCCAGCTAATTCTCTCCATTCTTTTCCACATCCACTTTTCGAAAGCCTCCAGTCATTTTTCATCATTTTTGCGTAATGTTCATGTTTCTAACCCTACAATACTCCACACAAGCATTTTAGGAGTCTTTTTTCAACTCTCTATCCAAGGTCTCACAAAATAGTATTTTTCCCTCCTAAAATCTTCTTTAGCCATTCCTATCCTTGCTTTTATTTCCCATTCACACTTAATATCATCACTCATACTACACTGGTATCGAAAACTAGACACTTGTTCTATTTTCTCCCTTCCTACTTTATATTTGACACCGACCATGTCGTTCAAATCACCATAGCTTTTGTCTTTCTCACATTTATTTTCATCCCATATTCTTCACAACCCTTCCTCAAATCTTCTAACATCTTATTGATTTTTTCTTTAGATTCCGCAACAAGCGCCATATCATCTGCAAACTGTATACACCCAGTGGCGTAACTAAAAGCTTAGGGGCCCTCCCGCAGGCAGCGTAGGGTGAGGCCCCTTCTCTACGTCCCATTCCATGATTTGGGGCCCGTGATGGCTTGGGGCCCTCCCACAATGCGGGGTCTGCGGAGCCCTTATTTATGCCTGTGTATACACCTAATTATTCTACCTCCTACTGAAATGCCATCATTATGTAGGCTCTTTTTCACTATCTCTTTTAGATAGATATTAAATATTTTTCGCGAGAGAAAGCATCCTTGTCGAAGTACCCTTTCAATTGCACTTCCTTTTTCATTGCCTCTCCTATTCTAACATTTACTTGTTGGTTTTATACAAACAGTACGTTTCTTATGAGTATTCGATCTTTTCATTCCAATCCAAACTTCTTCAGAACTTCCAACAACAATCCAATTCACCCGGTCAAAAGCATTTTCTAGATCAATAAATACCATACCTCTTTCCCTTTTTCTATAAACCTTTCACCTTTCACTCTTAATAATCTAATTGCATCTCTTGCGCTCTTACCTCTCCTAAACCCGAAAAGTTCCTTCTCAACTTTTTCATTTTTTTTAAATATATATATATATATATATATATATATATATATATATATATATATATATATATATATATATATATATATATATATATAACCTTCCGTCCAGAATTCGAAGGAAAATTTTTGCTGCTTGAGATATGAAACTAATAGATCTAAAATACTTACATTTCTCTGGATTCGATTTCTTAGCCATCGGTATCATGGTTGTCTTCAGGAAGATTTTTGGCCACTGTCTTGTTTCATATATTTCTTTGCAGAGTCGGAACAATTCTTTTTTGCCTTGTCTCCCACATTTTTAATGAATTCGATTGGTATATAATCTACCCGTGTTCCTTTTCCATTCCTAATCTCGAATATAAATTTATCAAACTCATCCCGAATTATACTAAACTCTTTATCATCCTCGCCTACTTCATTCTCTATTTCAGCATCTAGGTCACATAGTATATCTCTACTCTCATATAAGTCCTCAACATATTCTTTCCAACTTACTAAGACTTCATTTCTCTCACTGACTACCTTCCCATTCTTATTTTCTACTGCCATCGTGATACCACCTTGTTTCCTCTGAACTTCCATAGATTTCACCTCCTTGTATATATAATACATTTCATCATATTTCCCAATTCTTTCTAATTCTTCTATGTCCTTGCATCTTCTTTTGTAAAATACTTTCCTTGCTCTATCTGTCTCCTTTCGCAACTCATTAACTTCTTGTACATTTTTCTGCCCTCTTCTGTATCAACCTATATCCACGTCTTTCTTTCCCTCATTTTCTGCAAGGTCTATTCTGTGACCAATGGTTTCTTAGCCGTTTTGCGTTTTACAACGACTCACCAAAGGTAGTCATCAACCTGGTTCGGCTAATAATATAAGTAGATTTCGAGTGGTAGTAATTGTTTACACATTAAAATATCTTCCGTGATTACATTTACTAATATTCTCACCTTTTATATTGAAATCACAAAACGATGATACGTATTAAACAATTTTATTCGTTGATTTTCTTTGAACGAATATGCACATAGACTGTATTGCAATCGTACATGTTTGTTAGGTATATATCAACAACTACATAGCAACTAATTATACAATAATGTATGTTTCTTACATATATTAAAAACATTCTTCTTCTGTTATTTTTAAATTAACATTATATCTGGTATAGTGCTTATGTAGAAGCACTTTCTGCCCAAAAATACAAGTAATTATCAATTTATACAAAGTATCTCGTTGTATAAAAATGTCGCCAGACGATGGGACTGAATATAAAAGTTACAAGGGAGCTTGGTTTTTATATTTAAGAACCACTGGTCCGTTTATAAGAACAATATTCCATTAATTATGTCCCATACATTTTGATCGACCCTCGTATGTATTTAACATTATTTATTTTCATTCATATAAATATATTTATAATAAATCTTTCATTTCATTATCATTTATCTTTTATTATATTAATATATATTTTATTATTAAAACGTCGTAGCTTATTTATATAATTAACGAAGGGTACGAATTCAAAATAGTAAGAAGCAATTACATTTTAAAACATGAGTCACCATGATCAAGGGCGCATTATATATTAGTTATTTTAGATGATATTCTACAGTATGCATTGTATCAATTAGGCGTCAGAATATAGAAGAATCTTATTTAAGTAACATATAAGATTGTGCATGAAGACAGTCGTCGAATAAATAGCTTGATAGAATGAACCTTATTCTTAACATAATCTTTGACAACAAATTTTCAACACAAATCCATATAATATAAATAACCTTTGCTTTTGATCAATTATAAATCGAATTATAATTCTTCACATTAACAAGAGAGAATTAAAAATCATTTGAAAATTATCATTGATTAATGAGAATTAAAGAAAATTAAATTAAGTAAAAATCAAAAATTAAACGTAACCTACGTTCAGACGAACCAAAAGAAGAAAATAAATCTACTTTTACACAAACATATTCATAAGAATCAGTAGCTGATATGGGTTTAACTCTTACTTCATCAACTACAGTTAGTTTAAATTCGTACTTGCATATGATTCTAATAAAGTACATTGTACTGCACAATCGTGATTAGGTTCCGCAATATTTTGTACATGTATTGCGTCGTGATTCTGATTTTGATACGAAATGCCATCTCTTGAACAACGATTATGTCTATACATAGAATTTGTAACATTTCTAGAATTTCGCCATGTATTTCGATTGATTTTATGTCTACTTCGGTTGAGTGATCTGACATAATTATTGTCACGATTGGTTAGGTTAGGTTGATTCCCTACATAGCTTTGCCTATTTTGCTCGTTCTGATTGCTTGAACTTATTCGGTTTAGGTTGTGTTCCTTATCGTTCACACAAACGGATATTTAGATTCCGAACAGGTACAAAATGATCTGAATTATTTTTACTTTTACCTACTCCTGCTTGTTGATTCAGAGCATGGTATTGAGTTTCATAACATTGAACAAGCATTAATAAATGGTTAAAACTCATACACTGGGTAGAAAACAGGATCTGTTGTAACTTAAACGGTAGCAAATTTCGAATTGATGCTATGATTCTAGATTCCGATTGCAATGGATTTACGACTTTTAATTCGTTGTATGTATTTACAACAAACTTGACAACAGATTTGTGCAAACGAGGATTGAAATGTTGGTTTCTAATCGTGGCATCTCTATTTGCAAGCAAAAAGTCATTTTCGTAATTTGCGATTAGCGCTGCTTGGAATTCCTCATACGTACTAACGTGATCTCGTACTGCTTTAAACCATAAAGAACATGGTGGGAGTAATAAATGAGGGATTAGTTTCATATATTGTGATCTATCTATACACATTATATTGCACTCGTCCTGAAATTTTTCTAGGAAAGAAGTAGCATTCTCATTACATTTACCACTGAACTTACTCATAGCACGTATTTCACTCATCTTGACGCTTAACTTTACCTTTCTTTTATCATTCCGTGTTCTTGTTGAGTGACAATTCCTACCTATGGCGTGATGTGTAGTTGCACCATCTCTTTTCCGCCCATCTGTACTTCTCGGATGAATTTCTTCCAAAATAATGTCCTCATCAGATACGAGTGAAGGCGAAGTCATCTCTTGTGAACAAGGGAATTCTACACGATCATTATCCATGTTGTTGTGGTATGTGTTGTCCTTGATCTGTAGTGTCCTGATTTTCTCTTGTAAGGTAGCTATCAACTGTGTATTCGCACGTATCTGGTTGGAGTTATCCGTGACCTGAATCTTTTGTTGCTGTACAGAAGATTCTATTACTTCCAAATCCCTTTTTACACCACTGACTTCTTGGATTAGATGGTTTTGATTATCCTGGCAATCCTCAGATATTCTTTTTAACTTTTCATCAAACTGCGAAGTGATGTCATTCATTGCCTGGATAATAAATTGTTTCGTCTCATCTGACTTCTGCTCCAATCGTCTGTTGGATTCCTCGGACTTCTGCTCCATCGTCTGCTTTAATTCTTCATATTGTCTGTTGGATTCCTCGGACTTCTGCTCCATCGTCCGCTTTAATTCTTCATATTGTCGGTTGGATTCCTCGGACTTCTGCTCCATCGTCTGCTTTAATTCTTGCTTCATGCCTTCCATATCGTCTTTTCGGCTTTGTTCTTGCCGCTGTAAGACTAGTAAAATTCGGTCTTCTAATGTCATTCCTGGTGCTGCACTTCGTTCACCGTTATCACTATCACTGGTTTCTTTCTGCATTGCCTCACCGTTCATTTTTCTTGTGATTATTCTACCATTTCTAAGTCTTGTCAAGTTCGTAGTCATTAACCTTATTACAGAAGTAAATTCACCCTTACTTTACTTCGGGATATGAATTTACAAGATTCCCGGGTGAGGTAAACCAAAATTTTTACAACGACTCACCAAAGGTAGTCATCAACCTGGTTCGGCTAATAATATAAGTAGATTTCGGGTGGTAGTAATTGTTTACACATTAAAATATCTTCCGTGATTACATTTACTAATATTCTCACCTTTTATATTGAAATCACAAAACGATGATACGTATTAAACAATTTTATTCGTTGATTTTCTTTGAACGAATATGCACATAGACTGTATTGCAATCGTACATGTTTGTTAGGTATCTATCAACAACTACATAGCAACTAATTATACAATAATGTATGTTTCTTACATATATTAAAACATTCTTCTTCTGTTATTTTTAAATTAACATTATATCTGGTATAGTGCTTATGTAGAAGCACTTTCTGCCCAAAAATACAAGTAATTATCAATTTATACAAAGTATCTCGTTGTAGTTTGCGGTAACCAACTACTTCTTCTGCAGCCTGCTGTATGAAAGCTTCATATGCTTCCACCGTCTGTTACTACCTACACCTATCCTTTCCTCGTTTGAGTAGTATTCCTAGAGTTTCTCAGCAAAAGGATTTCTTACTTCCTCGTTTTTCAAGTTTCAGTATTCAATAACTTGTTGGCTACTTTTCTTCTGCCTACATTTTTCAGTTGAATATCTACTTCGGCTAGCACAAGGTTATGATCAGAGAAAATATCGGCCCCGGGAAGGTCTTTGCGTTCTTCAAGCTGTTCTGATACCTGTCCTGAATCATTACATAGCCCATCTGTTGTTTTCCGCTGTCTATTGAGGATTTCCATGTGTGTTTTCTTCTCTTGTGCTGATTGAACTACGTTTTCCTAATTACTAGTGAATTCTGTCTACAGAAATTGACTAGTTCCTATCCCCTTTCATTTCTTTCGCCTAAACCATATTTGTCTACGAAATTACCTTCCTGTTTTTTTTTCCACAACTGCGTTGAAATCTCCTACTACAATTACACATGCACCTCTCTTCTCCACCATACTTTTCCTCTACTTCTTCAAATATGTGCGAAGTCATCGGTGCATTTGTTTGTATCACTACTAGATCCTTTTTTTTCTTTTAAGTCTTCATATCACAATTCTATCATCAATACATTCAACATTCACAACCTTCTCTTTTAAGCGCTTACCAGGAATTATTCCTACACCATAATGACTGCCCCTTTTTATTACTTGAGTAAAACATTATATATCTTTCGCTTTTCAACATCCTATAATCTTCCCATCTAACTTCAAAACTCCTACCAAATCTAGATTATTTTATATCATTTCCTCTTTACGATTTTCTCATTTCCTTCCCTGTAATATTGTACGTACGTTCTATGTCCCTATCCTAAATCTTTTGATTGTCTTTCTTTCTCTATCTATCTTCCCCTCATTGTTACTTTCTCGTCCAATAGTCCCTTCCAAGCCATACCCCTCCCGGGAAATATTTCACTTCCGGAACTATATTTTGACCTGCGAAAGACCATTGTACATATATTCTCTTTCTGCTGTCAGCAAAATAAAGTGGTGCTTTCCCGTTGCCTTCCACCTCAAAGTATCCCAGCCGTTAAAGTCACTCTGATCATGCCTGGAACTTAGGAATACGCACGAGACAAGATTAGTGTCTGTATCGTCTCGAAAATATGCTGTAAAAGTGATATCTTGGCTCGAAAAATGTATATTTCTCTATTGGAAAAGCAGTGTCTCGACTCGAATTTTGTCAGGAAAATCCTGTCTCGACTCGTCTCGTGCATATCTGTACTGGAAATAATGTCCGTGTTACCATACCAATCTCTGTGATTTCTGCCAACTTAGCTACTGGAGAACTGCTGCCTTTTTCCAGAACACTCTTCGTCTAGCTACTTTATTTAGACCAATTTGAAAGGATTCGTCCTTCTGGTAGTGAACTACCGCCGACATAGCTCTAAATTTCACTGCAGCATGCAATCCTCTCCACCCGACACGTAAGTGTCTTCGTAAAGGTCGTGTTTATTGGGGAGGATATGTTATACTAGTATTATAATAATAATAAAAAACAAGCAAGATAAATTATATTGAATTACAATAAAAATTAATAAGATTAAATAAAATCCTTAAGTTTTACGTCCGACAGTTATGCCGGCTAGGCTAAAGGAGACAGTGATGATCAGAAATTAAGGAAATAGTGGAATGAAGAAACTGGGAGGAAACGGGAGAACCTTGAGAAAACCCACGCACACAGTGTTTGTCCACCACAAAGTTCATTCGGCGCGAGCTGGGATCGAACCAAGGACTCCATGTACCAGAGGTGAACGCTCTAACCAATAAAAATAAAGAGCCCCCAATAAAAAATAAGCAGTTAAGAACACCTAACGTAGAATAAACAATGCTTAATACAAAATTACGATAATTTTACAATCCAACGAAAAACTAGTAATATGATGTGAAGATTTATGGAAATTGTTTAGGTAGGGGCAATTTGACACTTGGGAGAAACTTCATTTCTCCAATAAAAAGTGTATTTTTGAAAAACTAACGAAAGTTTTAGTAAAACTAACATAAACTGACGCTTGGGGGAGATGCTGGACTCCCACCAGGCGCCTTCCTAGGTGGCGGTTAGGAGAACGCCCATTGGATATGGCAAGTACCGGGGTGTACCAAATCAGCACTGTTGCCTTGCAGTTAGTAGAGGAACCTACAAAGACTAGGGGAAGATGACCCCGACAGAAAACTCCCGTTCTCCCAGGTTTGGGGATTACGCGTAGGGCCAACAACCCGACACTATAAAAAATAATAAATGTTCAGAAACCTCAACGAAGAATGAGCCAGACGGACAATAGAGGACGACGACGACCTTGGTGCGGATTGGAGATGAAACTGGCTACATGGAATGTGAGAAGCCTAGGCCAACCTGGAGCTGCGAGAAATCTGGAAAATGAGCTACAGAGATATAACATACAAATCGCTGCCTTATAAGAAATGAGATGGAAAGACGTAGAATGGATACCTCTAAAAGAATATATAATCATAAACAGTGGAGAAAAACAAAACGTGATTGGGACTGACTTTGCTATACACAAGAGAATTCTGTATGCGTTAATAGACTGCCAGACTATAGATCCGAGAATATGCAAGATAAGAATAAAAGGAAAATTCATCAATATTTCTCTGATTAGTATTCACGCTCCGACGGAAGAGAAAGGACAAATGGAAAATGACTCCTTCTATGATCAACTAGGAAAAGCATATGAGAAACCTCCAGAGCACGATGTAAAAATAATACTGGGGGATTTGAAGGCAAAGATTGGAAAGGAAGACATTTGGAAACCAACAATAGGAAAAGATGCTTGGCCTTCAGGAAAGTTGCAAAGCTAGAGAAAACAAGAAATTTTACAAAGGAATTAAAGTTTTTAGGATAGGATGTAAGCCAAGAGTAGAAGCATGTAGGAGATAGGATGGATCAATCGCCACAGGACAATAGGAGATCACGAACAAATGGAGAGAATATTTTCAGAAATTGTTAAGCCCTAAGACGGTAGATGAAACAGACAACGGAGCAAGATCTAGAATGGACGATATGGAAACAGAGGAATTTGAATGGGAGTCATAAGAGCAAGAAATAACAAAGCATTGGCATACTTGTGCCAAAAGTTTCCGCGTCTAAGTACAGAAAAGATTAAACTGGGAGTCATTATTGGTCCGCAAATACGCAAGCTATTGCAAGACGAGGTGTTTGAATCTATTCTCAGTGATGATGATCTACATGCGTGGCATTGTTTCCGCAATGTTTGTACCAGATTCTTGGGCAACCACCGAGCCGAAAATTACAAAGAATTAGTAGAAGAATTTCTATCTGTCTACGAGAAACTTGGATGCAATATGTCACTCAAAATGCACTTCCTCCATTTCTACGTTGATGTCTTTCCAGTAAATTGTGGATCTTTTACTGGCGAGAAAGGAGAGCGAGTTCACCAGAACATTTCTGGAGAGAGATGGAACAACATTACAAAGGAAAGTGGTCAGTTTTAATGTTAGCGGATTTCTGAGGGATGATTCCAAAAGATGCATCAGATGTTCCTCACAAGAAACAAACAAAGAGCTCTTACAATTTCTTTCCTGTGCGTAAATTTGTGTACATCTTCATTTCAGATTACATTGCTCAAGTAGATCTACTTGTATTAACGTGGATACAATAATAATAATAATAATAATAATAATAATAATAATAATAATAATAATAATAATAATAATAATAATAATAATAATAATAATAATAATAATAATAGAAATGAATTTTTAAAGACAAGAAAAGAGAGGAAGAGAGAGAAAGAGAGAGAGGAGAATATTCAATGCCATTAAAAATGCATTACCTCTCCTTAAAACATATGACTTTGAAAAAGAAATATTTTTGAATTAAGATTTGAATAAATTCATTTTATAAATCAATATTCGTACTAAATAAACTCTGGGAATTTACATCGTTCACATTCAACATCTGCCTATAACAGATCACATTCTTGAAGCCTTATGGTGTAAACAAATGTGTGAGTATTTGAACTGGATCAATAGCTCGTATTCAATATCCTTTATTCACTTGAAAGTCCTTCAAACACAGTCGGACTAGTTTACTTCGATTAGTATACATTTACTTACGTACTACAAGTGGATTCCCAACTCTCTCTCTCTCTCTCACACACACACTCACTCTTTCTCTAATAAACATAAAGTGATTAGTAATATATTTACTTACAGCTGGAATGCAAATGTCTGCATAGGAAAGACGTTGATAACAGCTAGATCAATAATTAATACACATGAGTGACTAGTAAATGTGTTCGTTACATCAGCATCCTATGTACCTTTACCTGAAATATTTAACATTGACATAATTAATTGCACAAACATGCTTTGATCTGTGCATGTAATCAATCATTGTATCGCTGTGATATTACCGACAGTGAAGCAGTTGACTCAATATTCCGAAATGTTTGGCAATTCAAACAAGAAAGTCAAATAGCCAATTTTATTTTGATTTCGTTCACGTGTGTTGGGTTGAAAATGATCCAGAATTAGCGTGTGACATTGTTTCCGCTCTTGAAGCCCCATGATAAGTATTGAAGCAGTGCTATCTATATGGTATCAAGAGTCGTAAGCATCCAAACAAACGTGACTTGTCACTGTATATTACGGCGAATATTTTCTTTAAAGTTATCTGTAATCTGCTAGTGCTTGAAGTTGCAATCAGTCAATAGAGAGGCAATAAGTTTTATTGCGGAGGGAGTCTATTTATATGTCTTCCTTAAATTATCTTTTTAAAATCCAACTTTTGTGTACAGGTTTTATTTTAGATTAGAGACCTATTCTCAAGATTTATGGATGAAATTAGTTAGATTGAAAAAGGATGAATTCACCGCATATTACAAGGTTGACTCATAAGTCTTACAACATTTCCACAACACAAATAGCAGACGCGTGTATACCTTGTGATTCACCGTAAGTACAACGTCAAGCAGACCCAAGGGGTAGTGTGGCTAACGGACTATTCAAAACGGAGGCTGCCACTCTGTCAGTAGGGGCTATCTTCAGAATTTTTTTTAGTAGCTGCGACGATGAGTGCTCAACAGCATCTGGCACGTGAACTGTTACTGTATAAGTTTGAACTCGGAAGTAACGCTGTGGCAGTGACTCAAAATATCTGTTATGCGAAAGAGAAAGTGCAGTGAACCACAGCACAAAAACTTGTTAGTTCCAGAAATTACAAGGAGGTTGTAAAAATGTCGAAGATCAATCAAAGTCCGCCCGTCCCAGGTAACAGATTGTGAAGTCATACGTTACGCTATTGAAAAAAAAAAATCCATCCACCAGCACACGGCGATTGTTAAGTCAAATTTTCATATCCCAGTCTACTGTAGTGCGTCACCTTCACGAGCTCGGGAAAACTATCAGAAGTTGCTGCATTGTGCCTCATGAATTGACAGCAACTCACGCCAAGTGAAGAATGCATATGTACCGACAACTGCTGAAAAATTTACGTGATGTTCATTTCCTTAAACGGATTGTCACATGCAACGGAAAGTGAGCATTTTTCTGAAATTCGAATGTACAAAAACAGTGGTTGAGCAAGGCCAACTTCCAGAACCGATCGTCAAACAAGGATCTTTTAACCATAAAGTTATGCTCTATGTATGGTGGAACTACGAGTAGTTCCTTCCTAACGATCGTGCCGTTAATGTCAACCTTTATTTCAAACAGTTGTAGTGAATGTACGCTGCACTACGTCAAAAAGAAAAAAAAAAGAAAAAAGAAAAGAAATCCTGCAAGGGTGAACCGATAGCCGACTACCTGTTTCGGTCTATAGGGGATTTACAGAAATCATGATACTACACCAACCAGCAGGAGGTGGAAACAGCAGTGTATGTTTTCTTTGTCTCTAAGGACAAGAATTAGTATCGAGATAGAATGGAGGAATTGGCAGAAAGGTATCTGCAGACAGTCCAACACGAGAACTACGCTTTGAATAATAACTACCATTTATTGCTTTCTGTTCAGTGAAAGGGAAAAAAATAATAAGGTTTATACACAACTTTAAAAACAGGTCTTAGGGTAATTACCGAATTTTAAAAACTGATTTTCAAGAAAGAAACCATGAATTTTCTTCGAAATTTAAGAAGTATTCATGTTCGGTGGGATTGAAATTGGTGAAGGATAGGCTTATGAAAATCTCCAACTTAAACAAGAAAACATTTGCTCTCTTCTACAGTGCACAGTATCACTAGCATATGCCACACCGCTAGCACATCACTTAAAAAAAAACTCCTCAAATAATGTTCCAATCAGTCTCTTTTGCTATCTTTTTATCTATTTTCAGTAGTCATCTTCGTTCGCAACCTTCTATCAATACTTCCTTATTGGATTTTGACTAGCCAGACTAATTTTCTCCTTTCTTTTCTAGATCAACAGTGGTGTAAAAAAGTTTTTTTTTTTAAAAAAAAGGCGTATCTAATAATACTCAATACGTAATTAATAGCAATACGTAAATAATATGGTACCGAATGCAGAGCATTAGAAAATCTGTGAAGGAATTATTCACTATTTGGCATTAACAACAGCGATACTCATAAATAAACAGGAATCATGACGCAAAATGCGTATTTTTTTTGGGGGGGGGGGATCAGACGAAACCGCTGGAACATTTTAAAATGAAAAAAACGTTGGAAATGATGAGAGTAAAAAGTATACTGACGACTACTTTGAAAGGAAGAGATAGGATGATTTGATATATTATGAGACATGGAATAGTCACACATTAGCTGTGGAGAAAATGTTAACTACTCCTGGCTCCAGCCTATACCGCCGTAAAAATTTCTAAGTCCGGAGAATTTTATTGCTGGAATGAAATAAACAGCGACCAAATTGAAATAAAATCGTAGATAGACATCTGTTATCCTTTACGTTATCTCTTGGCAGCCATTTTTCAATATGGTGGCTGCCATAACACTTTCCACATTATCTCGGGAACCACTGACACTTCTTGAGTAGTTTAAAAGCATAAATCTATATTTTCGGGGTTGAAGAATCTGATGAAACTATTTCCAAATTCATTTTAAATAGTTTCGAGTATATTCTTACCGTGTATGTTTAATTACATGCCACGGAAACTGTATAATATTAGGTAATAGAATTACTTTTATTGTTTCAGAAAAGAAGCAATTATTACTGATACTTCTGCAACAAGTACTCCTCAAGTTGTTCAACTTAGTCATCGACGCATGGAAGAGCCCTCCGATAGCAGCAGATACATACTTTGTCAACAAAATACGTCACAGCGATTGACCAGTACGGTTACCGGAATTAAAAGGTTACAGGAAATTGCTGAAATTTGAATGACGACCCCAGTAAACTTATGAAAGCAAACAATGGAGATAAAATAGTGTATCACAGTGGCAATGTCTATTATAAGGTTTATACAAGGTTTATATCTATTAAAAAAATCTATAGATGTTATTCGATAATCGAATAAAACCGAAGTAGCTGAAAGGGTTATTGAGAAAAAGCGAGAATGTTTATTATTTCCACCATGGCTATTACTTCAGTCAGAAACACGGGAACGATCTGAAATTTGTTGTGTGGTTTCACCGTGGTTATTACCGTGCATCATATGCACAAACGTAGCAACATGATTTGTACGCACCTGAAAATTGTATACGAGGAAGCATTAGAAAGTATGAGAGAACAGTTGCAGAAACAGAAATTGAGAAACGTCAATCAGAAAAATTTTTGTATTTCGAAAAATAAATGTGAAGTTTGAAACACTTATAATTCTGGTTATGCCCTGACCTTATCTGAAATGACACAACAATGAAAGCAAAATATACCTCATACGTACTTAAGCTAAAAGAATACGCTTTTGCCAATCCATTAGGAAGAATGAATCACTTCTGGCGTTTTGGCAAGTTTGACAGCAGAAATTGAAGAAACAGTTGAAGCTAACGAGGCATTAAAATGTGCTGCAAACATTCTAATAGAAGATTTTCTTTCTTTGGATTTCGGGCTGCAAGATAAGTTTTGTGACGCCTCTAAACTTAGGAAATAATGGGAAACAATACGTATGCCAGATAGCGTATAGCCACCTTATTCCATATGAGCTAGTCTTGACTTATGAGTGTTGATAATGTGCTATTTGAGAGCCAAGAATATAATTCAGATTTGGATGAGGAAATGTTGGAGATGTGTGACAAAGTACATGGTGCTGAACATGCTAACGATTTTGTCTGTCCCTATCATTAGCTCTATTTTCCAAATACTCATCTACCGGTTGCATAATGGAAAAAAGAAAATTCCCCTACAAGTAATGATCGGGCATTCAATCTCCGAAAAATGCAAAAGTAAAGAGCTCATAACATCTATAAACAAAGTGTATCTGTAAGCTATAACGAGGTCAAAGAAAGTAGAGATCTTCTTGTGATATATACTACAAATACAATCTTCTGCAAATACAATCATACCTTTACCATCTCATTTCAGAAAAAAAAAGATAACAGTTGCTGCTTTAGATAATTTCGATTTTGAAGATAATTCATCTTTGTATAGAGTAAGTAGAAGACATCAGACTGCAATGGTACTGCTCCAGGATTCTACCAATGATTCTGCTCCAGATAAACCCCCGATCTCGTCGATGATCCCTCATAGATGAAATTGTGGATTAGAAACAGCTACCAAGTCAACGTTTTGATGCACCTTCGACTAACTACTCGCCTCAATTTTCCAGTGTCTTTTAACGCAAGAAAAAATGATTATTCCAAGTTAGGCTTTTACAGGTAGGTCAAATAGCTAAAGAGGTGGAATTCGCGACATCATACATTAGGTGTGTAAAAGACAAAAGCAATCCAAATACATTTTCAACATAGAGTGCCAACCATTCGATGATGGACCTTCCTTCTGGTATTACCATCACCAGTAACAGACTACGCCAGAACGTATACTGCCTTGAAGAATTTTGAACATATTCGTGGACAACTGCAAGGTCAAGCTATTCCTTTTGTATTTTGTGATGAAGCAGTTTTTAACACTGTGGTGGACATAATGCTCTCCTGTCCTCTGGACTTTCAGGACATATATCCTATGATAAGTACTTTAAACATGACAAAAATCGCATTACGCTGCACAGGAAATTTATAAATCGGAAATGGAATGGAAGGGCCTATGATAGGATGTAAATTTTTGGATGGATGGAGTATGGAATAATGATAAAAATGTGGCTACACTATCTGGCATAGTATTGTTTCCCATGATTTCCTAAGTTTAGAGGCATCACGAAACTTACCTTGCAGCCCGAAATCCAAAGAAAGTAAATCTTCTATTAGAATGTTTGCAGCACATTTTAATATCTCGTTAGTTTCAACTGTTTCTTCAATTTCTGCTGTCAAACTTGCCAAAACGCCAGAAGTGATTCATTCTTCCTATCGGATTGGCAAAAACGTATTCTTTTACCTTAAGTACGTACGAGGAATATTTTGCTTTCATTGTTATAGAGTAGTATATCTTTTACGATAGACTTTACAAGCTGTCATTTCAGATAAGGTCAGAGCATAACCAGAATTAATAAGTATTTCTAACTTCACATTTATTTTTCGAAATACAGATTTTTTTTCTGATTGACGTTTCTCAATTTCTGTTCCTGCAACTGCTCTCTCATACTTTCTAATGCATTCTCATATACAATTTTCATGTGCGTACAAATCATGTTGCTACGTTTGCGCATATGATACACGGCAAAGACCGCTGTAAAATCACAAAAGAAGTTTCAGAACGTTCCCGTGTTTCTGACTGAAGTAAGGCTGTGCATGGTAGAAATAATAAACATTCTCCCTCTTTCTCAACAACTCTTTCAGCTACTTCGGTTTTATTCGACTATCGAATTACATCTATGGATTTTTTTTTTTTTAGAATATAAACCTTGTAACAGACGTTGTCACTGTGACACACTATTTTATCTCCCTTGTTTGCTTTTATAAGTTTACTTGGATCGTCATTCGAATTTCAGCAATTTCCTGTAACCTTTTCATCCCGGCAACCGTACTGGTCAATAGCTTTGACGTATTTTATTGACAAATTATGCAACTGCTGCTATCGGAGGGCTCTTCCATGCGTCGATGACTAAGTTGAACAACTTGAGGAGTACTTGTTGCAGAAGTATCAGTAATAATTGCTTCTTTTCTGAAACAATAAAAGTAATTCTATTACCTAATATTATACAGTTTCCGTGGCATGTAATTAAACATACACGATACGAGTATACTTGAAACTATTTAAAATGAATTTGGAAATAGTTTCATCAGATTCTTCAACCCCGAAAATACAGCTTTATACTTTTAAACCACTCAAGAAGTGTCAATGGTTCCCGAGATAATGTGGAAAGTGTTATAGCAGCCGCCATATTGAAAAATGGCTGCCAAGAGATAACGTAAAGGATAACATATGTCTACTAACGATTTTATTTCAATCTGGTCACTATTTATTTCATTACATCAATATAATTCCCCGGACCTAGAAATTTTTAGCAGGTATAGGCTGGGAACTGGATCAAAAAGGGAAAATACCTAAAAATAGGCCGTGATTAGAATATAGGACGAAATAACACAAAATATAGAGAATTAAAAGGAATATCGAAGTGAAAAGACTGGCTTAGGATAAGGGAGAGTAAGCTACGTCAAATCAACCAAGCTGCGTTAGGTAATTGATGGTCCGAGAAGTACAAAAATTTATACAAGAAAACCATGTTTTAGCCAATGCTATATTCATGAGGAACGAGTATTAGAAATCAGAACCATTGAAAAAGCTTAAAAGTGGTAGTGTTTTAGGAAAGAAGATATGGGGAGAATTTAGGAAGGTGAGATGTGTCATAAATTTTGGTTAAAAATAGGTGTCTCGGTTCGGTAGATTACTGGAGACATTACATTTCTTTAAGGGCATTCCTTTCCTCTACGTTCAGAATCAAGTACTATTGTAAGTTTGGCATTTTCCTCAAATAATCTCCAGTTCTCAAGAGATATTGTTGTTCTTACTTTATAGTCTTGAAGCTTTTTGTTCGATTTCATGTCTTGTAAATCAGAAATGGACCAAATTTTGATGCCAACACAGATTTTTGTTAAAGTTTTTGGAGTAGTGTACACCTTCAAGAAATAGTGTAACATGTATTTTGGTATAATTTGCACGTACATCCAAAACGAAACATGCTTTTTTACACAATAACAAATTTACAGAAAAGCTTTATAGACGTCTTTTCACGTCTCATGACGTACTTTACCTCTGCATACTTTGAACGTGAGTGAAAATGCAGGACTCCATGCAATGTATAAATAAATAAATAAAATTGAAGTGCGAATAGGTTATGCTATTGATTCCAGGTAACTACGTTACTTACTGATCGTGACATGGGCAATTAATCTGATTTCTGTCTGCTTGGAATAATTTATAAGAACAGGTCTCCATTGCATTGCTATCTCTTTGTTTCACATATCTACGTATATATACTAGTAATACATTGTTCCTTTTGCGTTTAATTGGTCATTACACTATATTGATAGATGCAGGCTATTTGTAGTTCAGTCTCGTAAATGGTGGCTTTATGTTAGATCGAGTTGACGAATTAAGTTATCCTAAATTGTTACACGTTTTATTAAAGGAGTTACTGAAGTTTCCCTCAAGAAAAGACATAATAAAAATACATTGAAAAAGAACAGAATAATTTTAGTGTTTGAATAAAATGAAGAAACTAAGAGTAAAAGCTAAATTGTTATTCTAAATTGTTCTATACTAAATTATTCTAAATTGTTAACACATTTTATTAAAGAAATTACACTTACTGAAATTTCCCTCAAGAAAAGAAATAATTTAAAAAGCAATAGACTAATTTTATTCATAGCGTACATAAAAGCATTTTTCTTGGAAATTTTTGAAGAATAAAAGTATATTATCTTTTTACTCTTTAGCCTATTCAACATCCTATAAGCAATTCATTACTTTTAATTTCCTTAATTTGAAACTACTGTTACAATATGTGAGCTTATATATTTTATTCTCTAGAAACATTGTACAAGACTTACAACAGTTCATTCATTCATTCATTTCTTTTTTCTTTTTCTTTCTTTCTTTTTTTTATGCAAACCAATAAAACCTGTGTATGTCCAATGAAGTGAGCAGAACGTGTAGTCTTCTGCAACCAACAACACTTCTGTGAAAGTTTGGATTATATAAGCAGCGGACACCTGATAATTGATTCTACATAATTAATTTTACAACGAAACGATAAGCTGCAACGAAAGTGACGTAAAACTATTGTATTGGCACTGAGTTTATGTGTGTGTGTGTGTGTGCAAACTCAGCACTAATTAGTATGGAAGTGTAAAACA
This sequence comes from Thermobia domestica, assembly GCF_964235325.1. NCBI lineage: Eukaryota > Metazoa > Arthropoda > Insecta > Zygentoma > Lepismatidae > Thermobia > Thermobia domestica. Next base: position 109,637,308 of record NC_137464.1, read on the forward strand.
TTAGTTGGAATATTTGACTCTAATAAACAAAAGTTGCAAGATTTGACTCAAACAAATAACTTGCAAGTTTTGACTCCAACAAACAAACTACAGCATTTGATTCTAACCGACAAACACATTGCAAGATTTGACTCTAACAAAGAAGCAAATTGTAATATTTGACACTAACAAACAAACAAGTTGTAACTAACTAACAGAGAAACTAACAACTTTGTAATGAATGATTGTAAAAATGGAAAAGAATAACTATGTTATTTCAAAGCCAAATTTTGTTGCTTTTGCTCTTAAGTTTATCACACAATGTCTTTCGGTTTTATCACACAAAAGTTTCTCTTTCCAATAATTAAAGCTCGCATTGATGGAATCACTTGTTATTATTAATGTACCTTCTAAGAACATCTATCTTATTTCATTAGTGTCCCATTTTCCTCTTGAACTACACAAATGTATATCTCGTTACAGACATTCTTCCCAGTTAAACGTTTAAATACATCTTGCACATTTACTTCCTAGGAGAGCTACTTATTTTCTGTAAGATATTCAAGATACCGGGTTGAAATAAGACAATTCGAACCTAATAAGAGAGAGACAGAGAAAAAACAGTTCTCTTCAAAATAGATTGAGTAAAGAGATAAGGCAAATACGTCATGATGTTGCTAAATCAACATTACATACAGAAAATTAAAGAAAAACAATTGAAGTATGACACTGAAATTCGGAAATGTTGATTGAAAGTGAAAAGATCAGATAGTGAGATTTACAAAATGAGGACCTGTTTCAGTTTCTTAGCTACTATGCTATAGAAATACTATTGATGGTAAAAGTGTTTTTTTTTTTTTTTTTTTTTTTTTTTTTTTTTTAGTGGGTGAATTGTACCACCTTATCCTTAGTCGACTTCTACAACTAATTTAAGTAGGTCCTTAGCCCAAACAAAAAACATACCATGTTTATTTAATATATTTTGTTATTATTACTATTACAAAATTAATTTGAAACATTTTCTTAACATTTCGGATGGAATACACTCTCTCACCCCAGCTTAATATCAGGGCTTTCTCGTGGCAATATGGTTTACGTATATGCTTATCGACGCACATTCCAAAGACTCAAATTCAATTCTCGGCGCAAGCTCAAAAGATTCGCATTTTCATTTAATCAATTTTTACATAATTTATTTTCATTTGTACATTTGTCTCCTTTAGCCTAAAAAGCAATGTAATTTGACATAAATTTGAAATTTAATTCTATGTACATACATAATCAATTGAGAAAATGCAATTGAAGAGATAGGTTGAATAATGTTTGCCAAATCATTTTTTTCACTTCTTGAATAACTTGAATTCTGAATAAAGTGTGTAAAATTACATAATTCTCTGAGTTAGACATATATATTGGATGTGTGATTATACAATGGAAAAGTTTTTCTGCAAAATTTGTAGGCCTACTTGATACCAGAATTTAAAAAAAAAGAATGACTTCAAACTAAACGTCACAGGAGGCTCCAAAACAATTTGATAATTTTGTGGTTGAGGGGAGGGGAGTGGCATAAAGGTAGTATCACTACCATCGATGATGTGACCCCCTTGTTGCAGAGCTCTAGAGCCGCCACTGCGATATGCTGACCACAAATCACCCCTAAAGCATAAGTGTTATAAGCCAGCTGATAGGCCATGGTCTGCCAGGTGTTAAGAGTCTTCATCCCGGCGAAATTAAAATACCTCTAATTTTACAGTAATTATGTGATATCTTCAAATAGATAAAAGATAATTGAAATATGGAACAAGAGCGCCCTAGACAATATTATTTTGCGTGAGGTAGCATTATCACAAGTCACCTAGTGGCTTTCCGTTTTCAGCTGTTTAGAAACGCGAAAATAAATGCTGGTTTTCAAAATGGCTCGAAATCGAAAGCAGATAAGTAGATCGTGATAACGGTTTCTCAGGTAAAATAATATTGTCTAGGGCGCTCTTGTTCCACTTTTCGATTATCTTTTATCTATTTGAAGATATCACATAATTACTGTAAAATTAGCGGTATTTTAATTTCGCCGGGTTGAAGACTCTTAAGTTCAGTTCTTAGTTGAACTGGAGTTTAACGTCCGTTTCAGCACCAAGGCTATATGAGACAAGGACCTACAGTTTAACGTGGGATGCGAGTTATATATCCTCCCACCAGGAATAGAACACAGTATCATGGATGATGATGAATATAGCTAATATTTCTCTGATTAATATTCCTGACTCCTTACAAGGTAAAAGAAAAAGTCAGATTCTTAGCAGAGGCTGCCTGAAATATGTTTAACTAATTCATTTATTTATTTATTTATTTTTTTACCACAGCTTAGAAAAGTTTGAAAGGAACGATAATAGTGTATACTCAGATTCTCCTAGTGATATGAGATAGCACAGAAAGAAGCCCACACTAAGCATCCGTAAAATGATTGATCATACTTTTGAGAGTTTGTGTTTTCCGTCGGATGCAAGCAAAGCAAAAGATGGATGAAGATGGCTTAGTTTCGGTCAAAACTAACACCAGCAGCGCATCAAAGTGATAAAAAGTTTCAAGTTTGTGTTAACACAAAGAGGGATCACATAATAGAGACGCGTTTACATATACAGTGAGTTGGTAATGAGGAAAACTAACTGCCAGCCCCAGACACGGTTTTTCAATCAATAGATTTTGCTTGCTGTGCACTGAACATTTTGTGTCGTTGATATACCTGTTCACATTATCTAACAAGATAACAAGTATGAAAGTTAGGTACAGACAATGGTTCTCTATTGTGGAAAGCGATTGCAGTGCGAATGTGGTGGCGACAGAATAGCGGAAAACGGTTCATGGGGAGGGGAAGAACAGAATAGTTAGAAGGGGGGAACTTTGAAAATCGCAAACGAGAGAGGAAGCGCATTGAATGTGCGATTGTGACTTTATGCGATTCGCATCCTGTCGACGATTCTTTTACATTATTGTGCCAAAGGGTACTCGCGGAATCTCTTCGCTATGTGAATAAACGAATCATGCACCCCTCCCTCAAACCCCCTAACCTCGAAGTCCAAAACTCTGAAAATATGGCAACCAAAATCCCATTTCATCGTTGTTCCAACACCCATAGTTCTCCACAGATTGCGCATTTATAGATATTTTACCGTCAACTACAATGTTCGTATTGAAGTCGGTTTTCAACTACATCCACAAAAATTCAACGAGACTATTGGTTACAGTACAGTGGTGCCATCTTTGAACTCAAAACTGTGCATCGAAAATAATCTAATTGGAAATGTCTTGATATAGGTACGTTCCATTCAATTATTTCAAATGGAAAACTTGTTTGCATTAAAAAATTATGATTGAAACATGTTGTACTATACCCTACATATAATTAAATGAATTAAATGTGTATAGTGTACAGAATAGCTAACGTGTGTAATTTTGGTGCACTCAATTCTGGGTTTGATTTCCGGTATAAGTTCAGCATTGAGGCTACATTTCCAAGTCAGTGAACACTTACTCGCTGTAAACATTGACTGGAGAATGTGTAGATCAAACGAAAGGACAACAGTCTCCTGCATGAGTTGACAGTTAAAACAAGGATAAACATGATTGAATATCATTGATATAGCAAGCAGGAAGAGCAAGGAGTACTTACGGACTTTTTGCCAAGTGTGCAATTTGACTTTCCTCGCCTTCTGCTGATAGCTGCATTCTTCACCAGTGCTGCTGTGGGTGTGATAAGACGAGGGAAGTAATGGGGCATATACGAGAGTATACGGTGTATACCCACCTAAATGTTTTATAGACCAGCGTATACTCACCTTAAATTTACGAAAGAATGAGCGTATATTGGGGTGCGTATACGCCAAGAAGTCTTGCTTATACGCTATACTGTTTTAAACGATCGAACGTATACCTACCGAAAGTTCTAGCATTACATCACTGGATAAGACAGTGTTACAACTTGAGGAAAGAAACGAGCTTGAAAGCCTTGACTGGACTAACCATTCATCCTACTTTATTTTACTTCACAAAAACAAATATCCAGTAGTTGAATTTATGAACAAAACACCTCCTAGAGTATGATGTCATTACTTAATACTTTGACCCCCTTCTGCTCAAAAACACAAAACGCGCTTTGTTGTGTTATGGTATACTAAAGGACTAACTATTCCCAAAATGTCAGATTTTTTTAATCCGGATCCATTGGAGATATTGGACAGTGAAATAGGCCGAATTGGCACAATTTCCCAACTTCACGATTTTGTCCAGGCCTTTGGGAGCAGCTACAGGTCTGTATATTTTTGTGTATAAACTTATGACCTCTTATAACATGATTCGTTTGTATATAAACTACATGCACATACAAATTCAGACCTCTACGTCAGTTGTTTCCGTTTCCCAAACAAATCTTCAATATCCAAAAATGTTGCTATTGTAGACCCTGATTTCACCCCCTTCAAGTGGTTTTAAGCAAAAATGTTAAGACATCAAAGTTTTAGCTCTGCACGAGTTTGAGACGTCCAGCAATTTTCAATTTGGTAGAACAAATACATGCTGAGATTCAAAACAACGTGAACGCCTAAAATCGGAGAAAAAAACGGAAAATGGCGGCAGACGCTGTGTAAAAATCTAATTAATTGCGGTTTTGAAATACCCTGATATAGGATAAACATTCATGAAAAAATTAGATTTTTGGAGATGGTCGAGCGGCACATGCTTGATCACAGAATGGATTGACTCTACATGGAATGAAATTTGACAAATACAGTATTATTTCTGAACAAACAGCATAAGAAAATGGAAAGTCAATACAATTCTTGGAAATGGTAAGAAGGATTATTGTTGTACGTAGAATGCGAAAAACTAACAAATGTATTTCGAGTGGGAGGAATTGAGCCTGATAGCCCGCCCTAAATACGCCACTGGCCATCCGTATGGCGGGATTTCGTTATTTTACCTGAACGACAATGCTAGGATAGATATCTTCGGGACTACATTTAAAGAGAAAAGACCCAGAAAGTGTTGGAATATGAAAATGGTACAAAGTGCTTTGGAATTTGACACTAACTGTTGCTAAGGAAAATGGGAGTATGTGTAAATTGAACGCAAATAAGATACAGTGGAAGAGAGATTGATTTTGTGATATAAGATTACCTGGAAGATTATAAATGTTTAGAAGTACGATAAAGATTAGAAGATATGTATAAAGAGTGAGTTTATGAATGATATAGATTAAAGAGATTCTGAAGATAATCAAGGCACAGATTAAGAATAAAGGATAAGAGAAGATTTCAGTTTTGTGTATTTGTAATAGATCTTAACAGAAAGAAAGAAGACAAATCACAAACTTGAAGTAAAAAGCCAACTTGAACCTACATGTATTGAAATCGCACATTAAAACATGGAAGTGAGTCTATCATAAATTTAAAAGTATATTTTATAAACTGTTTTTATGTCACTGTCAGGATTATGTATGTCACTGTTAGAACTCTTTGTCACCGTTAGAAGTATTGTCTCGTTGTTAGGAGAACACAGTAAATAGTAAATACAACCTGCTATCAACATTGTATGTTTCACACATACGGCATGTGGATAAATAAACAATCTGTTCCGGAAGAATAAACAATACCAGTTATTATTGATAACGAAGAACATACTTTCAAGCACTATCAAGATTAGATTACTCATTTTCTCAAAAACCACGCATGAGAATTTGCCGCCAAGCATCTTTTTTTAGGTTAACTGACATGTGACTCTTGGGTTGATTGATATGTCTCATATCCATTGATATGTGTGTCGTCTTTCGAAAATATTACATTAAATTAAAATTAACCCTTGCACTACCAATGGGGGTACTTTATGTCCACAACAGTATGATTTTTGTAATTACTCTTCTAATTGTTTCTTTAAAATTGTAAAAAAAAAAAATATATATTACTCAACATATTTAACTAAATCATATACCTTACGGTGGTGCAAATTGAACGTCAGTGTGTCTCATTTTGCTATTTTAAGTTGGTGGACACAAAGTGACCTCCCCCCCCCATTGGTAGATGTGACTGACATTTAGAACTGTCACTCCTAGATGGCAGCATAATAAATAGTTGTTAGTCTTATTTCCTGTACTGTTCACTTCAGTCACTGTAGATTTTTGTGAGAGTTTCTAAATTGTTTCTTTTGGCAGATATATTTAATCTTAACATGTGGGTACAAAATGACGCCCCCCCCCCTCTTGGTAGTCCGCGTTACAAAAGAATGCCTAGCTAGTGCGAGAGTTTAACTTTGGGAGTTAATCATAACTTCGCGCTGTACCTCATTAGCCATACTGTCGTCTTGAAGTTTGATAAGGGTATACCTTGGATTATCGCTCAGCATCAACTTTAAAGTTTACATTTACCCAAACAATTCTGATCAACCCAATGAGTTCTATTAATTGGTTTATGTCTTAAGGGTCTTCACCGCAGCGAAATTAAACTACCGCTAATTTTAGAGTTTTTTTTTCTGTAATATCTTCAAAACAAATAAAAATATTCGAAAACAAAGACAATATTATTTTACATGTGATACCGTTATCACAACTCATCTATCTGCTTTCGATTTGCGACTGTCGATAGATTTTGCAATTTTTGCAGGTTTTGTAAATAGTGGCGCACCAAACGCAGATAGGCGAGTCTTGGTAAAGATATTATATCCAATCTTATTGTCTAGTGCACTACGTGTTTGCGTTTCGATTATTTTTATTTGTTTTGAAGATATTACAGAAAAACTCTAAAATTTGCTGTAGTTTAATTTTGCTGTGGTGAAGACGCTTAACTTTCTTTTTTCTTCAAACACTAATGATTTTATGGAATTTATTTTCTACGAAACGTTTGTAATATACAAAAGAAGAAAAAAAGTTTTTTTGTTTGTTCGTTTCTTTTGGACTGCAGAACTAATATCTCTAAAACGCAAAAGAAGGATAAATCTATAGGCCTAGAACTGAAAATAACGTTGTATTACTTGTCCAATCTGTTATGGGCAATTTTCCAGCAGCAATGGAAGAATTATTACCCTAAAACGGGCTTCTATGACAAGAGGAAAGCGAGAGTATCCATATATACTATACTGTGTGTGTGCTATGTTTTAGTATTTAAAAAAAATAAAAAATAAAGAAAAAAGTATAGAGGGAATACTCTTGGAAACTAACTGATGATCGTAGTTATTCACCAACAGCAGACTTTCCGGTCGTGACGAATGATGCAGATCGGTCACCCGTTGTCATCTGGCCTGGAAACACGACTCTGCATCTCCAACTAAGGGAGCTCTTGTTCTGGCTAAAGTGACTGAATACAAATGAGATTAGAGAAATCCACGGGTCCACGGCACATTTTTTTAATCTCCTTTCATCTGCTCACTATTTCGTGTGCTACAAGCACCCCCACATCCCTATCTACCCACACCTACACACACACACACACACACCACACACAATTATACAGGGAAATTTGTAACGGAACTCTGTCCTTGTTACAATGAACAAATTTCACTGTCTTGTGAATTTTCAAGTACTTTTTCTTTTGTGGTATCTTGTTTCCTGTGCAAGTAATCCTGAGTTTGGTTTCTGGTCTTCATATCATACAGTATAATTAATATCGGGAAAATATGCGCCTAAGTCTTTAAAGATTTTAGCTACCTAGAATTAGTATTCATAAGTAGAAAGAAAGAGTTCGCATTTAATGATTTTTCTGAAAGTCATTAGTTTACTCATACACTACCTATATGGACAGGAAATTTATAGATATTTTTCTTTATGTCTCTATGTATCATTGACATTATGAAGAACGATAAGTTACATTAAAAACTGTTATTTGAGTTTTAATCTAAGCATTGCGCTTTCAGCATGGTTTGGACTTGTAATCATATGTGTGAAAAGAAATTGCGTTTTGATAATGAAGTTACAGGGAAATTTCTAATTTCTCATTAATTTCATGCTAGCTTTGACGTTCACAGACACAAAAGAATAAACTAGCCTACTTGTTTTTAAGTTATTCTTTTCTTGATCTCCAATTTTGTTGTGCAAAGGAATTTGTTGCAAAAATCAAATCTTTCAGTTTAACGTCCCACGGTTATATCCTTTAGGCCAAGGGAGACGATGATTAAGGCAAGTGAATGACGGTGGGGAAATTGGTGGAATGAGAAAGTGGGAGGAACCAGGAGTACCCACGAAAACCCACGGACACGATGTTGTCCACCACAAACTTACTTAGCTGAACCCCACGCACTAGAGATAAGCACTCTACCACAGAGCCACCGTACCTCCCCCCCCCCCAACAAATTTATTGACTACAATATCCGTAAGTGATTGCACAGATAAATATGTATTTTCTATATTGGTTGTTATGGTGCCACATTTACACTGCAAGAAAATAAAACAGTATTTAAACATTTTTTTTTTAATATTATTTTGTGGAGAAAACGAGTAAAATATAGAGATAGTATCGAGATGAAACTACGTACAGACTTGGTTGACAATAGCAGTCTCGATCTCGGTCTCGTCCCGAATCGAAAATCACCATCTCGTTCTTGATCTCACAATTTTCTGTTCAGAGCTGAATATCCTCTCCCAGACACCTCCTAGCAGTAAAGTGGGAGTTGACCTCTGGAATTCTGCATAGTCCTCTGGAATAAATTTACGGTTTATAATCCTAGAATGTCGAAGGAAATGATTATGCTCTTGGTCATGTTGATCTGTCTCTTCTTCTTCGGTCTTGGAGATACTGGGGTATGTAATTTAAAGACTGTTGGTTATCTCTGAATCGAAGCTGTAGATCAACTCTCGATAACATTTGGTACATCTGGTGTTTTGGCGTAGAAAAATCTTTACCTCAATTCAATATATATTCTAAACACACGTGAGAATCCCTGAATTGTTCTGTATGGTATGATACATTAGTGTAATATCTTATAGCAGAATTAAAATAATTCACCGACGACCTTCATACAAAAATTTCTAATTTCCTAATTTCCAATATTTACGAATTGAGCTCATGGAAGATCGTCTTAGTCATTCTTTGCCTTACGTTGGTGTATGATATTCTAGTGCCCTTCAAGAGCAAGTGTCACTGAAAGCAAATCACATGACTTATTGCGCCATTGCCATAAATCTGCCTAGTTATTCGACAGATCTCTGCTTCAGATCTGCTCTATGTTTGTAGTTTACCCAGGGGTTAAAAATGGGTAAGTTTGCAGTGTGATAGAAGTTATATAGTGTAAACTTCAATATTTACAGAACATCACTTGGCATACTAACTCTGGGAGTTCACTGCTCTCTACTACAACAAGTATATTCAAAAATATTTTTTGTATATTTTCGTGTCACTGAGCTAGTCCTATGGTTTTTTTGTTACCACTTCGAACTAGTAAGTCGATTCCCTCGAAACACAGTGGGAAAATAAAACCTCATTATTTATTCTTTCTTTATCTTTTTAAATTTAAGGTATTCTCTTTCCACCCCCTTATTGGAAATGGAGAGGATATTATACATAATCACGATAATATACTTCAGTAAACAGTGACGTATTGAAGATTTCGCCATACCTATGTGTAGTATACTACGGGTTGACCAGCTCTGTATTAGATCAAAAAGGGGACAGAATTTGCAGAATTAAGAAAGGGGGAGGTCAGATAGAAAAAAGACTAGTAGCCTACGGTTTATGTGATTTAAGAAGTTTATTTGAAATGCTATTCATTACAAAAATACTTCGTTTGAGTGACATTAATATCCTTAAAATTAGTAATAACGTTAATGAGGTATCATAGAAAGAAAACCAAATCACATGTAGAAGAGATATTACAGTACTTCTAGTCTGGTTATTATGTAGTGTTTATACGAATCTGTAAGGGATTGCCAATTCCGGAATTTTAACTTTCCGAAATTCGGAAAGTAAAATCGGAAAAATTCCGAAATTCGGAAAATTCCGGATTTCGGAAAAATTACTAATTTTGGGAAATTCCTGATTTTGGAAAAGAAAATATGGAGTTCAGAAAAATCCGATGTCGGAAAAATTCCGGAATTCGGAAAAATTCGGAATTTAGAAAATTCCGATTTCGGAAAAATTCCGGAATTTTTTAAATGTCTCCCACCGGGAATCAAATCCGAGATCTCTTGTTCCAAAGACGCTTGACCTAGCCACTAGTCTAGCGGGAAGTGTTTCTTGCTTTCGCGTTCTAATTATTCTAGAGAAATTATCTTTAGTCCTCAACAGTGTTTAAGAATTGCTTTTTCTTTTTAGCATATACTACCCGTATCTCAACTAACTCGTATCTCGTATCATACTATTTGTTTCTTTTTTCTTTCTTTCTTTTAGGACTTTGGTTTCCCTTTGTCCTTGTTCTTCCAGCTATGACTCTCTCTTATCCACAAACACGTATATACACACAAAGACCCTCCTCATGCGTACGAAGAATGGGCAGGAGATAAGGTAGAATGGAGCAAGTTCAGTTGGGTGGGACACAAGGAAGTAAAGGAAAACTTGGGCGACAACCAAGAAGCCAGATCCAGTAATTTACCTTGTGAAGAAGAAGAAAGGAGCTATGAAACGTCGTAACAGAGTTACGCTAACGGCATTTGACTTTGTAATAGTGTTACAGCGGTCGAGAGATGACGACAACGACGTCCTAAGGGTCACAACTAACATTCTATGAGGAAAATGGGAAGAAGAGAAGGGAAACAGGAAGAACAACGTTGATAAAGATTGGGCGAGAAAAAAAAAGCGTAGAGAGAAAGAAATGAGGGGAGGAACTTTGAATGCGACAAGTCAAATGCTATTACACTCAGGAGAAAGAACACAAAAGAAGTAGTGTATAAAAACAGAATAAAAGGAAGAAAGAAGCTTTTACAAGCGAGCAGATATCAAAAAATGTCCCCAAAATCAAATAACCAAGCGCTATAAAAGTTCAATTCAATTCTATCTCATGACGAACAGAGCCTGTTTCAACAAAGGTGTGCTTTTTGATCAAATAATGTAATAAAAAAAGAAGAAGAAGAAAAGTAATCAAATTTTGCAGCCTCGATACGACTTCATATGATCAATATGTTTAATGTTTGTTTTTGCAATAAAGAAACATATTGTTCCCAGTTTTGAATTCACACGTATTATACTATAAAGCACGGTATTCAATTAAAATTGTTATGATATAATTATGAAACCTTAAAAATATCAGCATTGGAGTCACCATGTCTCCGTTTTATCAAGTTGGTGGTCCTGTCTAGCTCTGTTAGTTGGGAGATCCGGGTTCGAATCCAGGCAGGAGCTCATGTGGTTCGGATTCCACGTTAATCAGTAGGTCCCGTCTCATATTGCCTAGCTGATGAAAGGGACGTTAAAATGAACTCAAACTGGGTCTGTTAGTAAAATGGGATAAAATTGCCATCGATATGACACTCGAATTCATTATATATTCTATGTGTGCAACGGAGTACGTGTCATCGTTATACCGTAGTGAAACAAAAATAAATAATCTTTTAGTAAAAAGGGTATTTTGCTACAGATACAGTACCAGGCCCGTAACGATCCCAAAAATGTAAGGGGGGCCGGTTGAAGTTAGGGAAGGGCCGATCCAACCATATTATAGTTCATTTGCAAGCCTACCGTGGGAATTTTAGGGAGGGGATAGTAAAAATTTAGGGGGCCCCGGACCCCCTAAACCCCCGTGCATACGGGCCTGTACAATACATAAATTAATCAATAAATAAACGATCTGTTCCAGTAAAGTACACGTGAAAACTATCAATTATTATTGACAATACAAGTTTAATGCCACAAAGTTTTTTTTTTCTGTTTATTGCTCAAAGGTTTGCTCAAAAACTACCTATGATAATTACATCTCAAGCAGCTCAATTTGTTCAATTCACTATGATTTATTCATTGATATATGTCACATACAGGATGTAACTAAATTCATGTAACAAACGTCTGGAGGTGATTCCTAGAGATAAGCAAAAACGGTCCTATGAACAGCATATTGATATAGTTAGCGAAGGCCAAAAGCTTATTCATCTGTGATAATCAATCGTCTACGCGATAACATTAATCATACAGCCCTCATTGCTGAGGTAGTGGCTAGCGTGCGCGCCTTTGATAAAACGTGCTCTTGGGTTTGATTCCCAGTAAGAGAGCATTGAACTCATTATGGTGTTTCGGATTCCACCTAAAACTGTAGGTTCAGATAGCCTCGGAGCTGGAAATGTACGTTAAATTTTAATGTAAGGGACGTTAATTAATCAAACACACACATCATCATTACCCTCACGCAAAATAGTAATATCATTAGAGGTGTTAAGTCAGAAACAAATATTATTAGAAGCTGCACTGCTATTTTAAACCGGAAGGATTATAGCTAAAGCGGTCACTGACATACACGTTAATTTCTTTCAATATGTTAAGAACCTTGTATGATTTCAAAATTTCTCTTATAGATTATACGTACAAACAATCTTAATGAAATTCTTGACGCAAATGGTCATCGTGACCCCTCATAAATAATCCAACGACAGTTCACTGTAGATTTAAAAGTTTAAAACAAGAAATAAATCTTGTTCAAGTGTCAGAATACTAGAATAATGGGGATATTTGCATCACTAAACATTTAAAATATTAAAAGACCCATTTTTTAAATGTTTCATAGAAGCAATGCTGAAATGTTGCATGTTAAAAATGTATATTAAATACTCATTAATTTTTCATCAGGCTTCATCTGTTGATACAGTACCGCGATACACAAAGTTAATCATGGGTCAATAGTCCTCATGAAAGTACATGAAATCTGTTATTCATACCACTATAAAAGATTATCTACAACATCTTCTGTTCTGAATATGGAAGTTGATGTCGAAAGAAGAAGTTATAGAATCAACCTTTCGCTTGGTATAAAAGGGCTTTGGAACAAACTTTTAAACAAGAACTACAAAAATATTATTTACTAAATAAAACTGTTATTTACCCTTTTCCCTTCCAGACAAAATTACTATTCAAGGGCTATTTGTAACAATAGCCTGCGAAATTCAATCAAATAATTGATTGATTCACATTTAAAATTCTTTTTTTTTTAATACAGAGGCTATACGACATGGAACCTACTACTTGTACAGTACATACCACATTTTGTTCCTCAATATTAATTCTTTAATCTGTTGAGAATTCATAAAATTATTGAATAAACATGTGTGAGCTTGCTCAATCAGCCATCCAGTCAACTGAACATGCATAGCTGTTGGTTAGCCCGTTCGAAAATAACTTAGTGTATACAATTGACGAGTTTAATGAAATCTAACGTGAACGTTTTCCGATTTAAGAAGTCGATCAAGGATAAGAGGATAGCTTCAATTCCAATTGAATGTTTCCACATACCGATACACATAATGTGATAACTAAACAATTTCCAAATGACTAGTGAAAACAAAAATAGTGCTTACCGGTACTTACAGATAGACCACTACTGCACAAATAGGGAAACTATTTTATTTTGTAGGATATCAAGGTTCTGTTTTACTTTGACGTTCGATTAGAGATAACAGGTGTCCATGCAAACATTGTATAAAATCCCCTCTGATATTCAATTATTCACCTTCAAATTGCACAAACAGACAAACCTGATTAGCAGCTTAAGAACTTGATAATAGAAGAATTAGTGAAATAAGAAAATAGAAATTAATAAAAAACAAGAAAATCCACGGACAGAATATTGCCTACTATAAAGAGACTGCACCGTTTTGCCACAGAGTTACCTTATAAGTTTTATCAATATCATGTTTTAGAATATATCCTTCCAGCTCTTCCTTTATTGAATATTGTTAGTTTTATCATATTCGATCAATTAAGCATTTTTCTTTTCTATTAATATTGCCTGCAAAGCAAAAGAAAGTTCTGAGTACCTAAAAGAAATCTTCAACGATAGAAAAATATATGAAAAACTTTTTTCTTTTAACTACGAAAAATGAATTGCATAAAGAAAGAAAGAGAAAAGCTCGTTATAACATGAAAAGGTCTCTTTACATTTTGAAATCTTACAATTTCTTTTAGTTTCCTTTCTGATGTTTTTTTTTATCTTTCCTCTCTCTCTCTCTCTCTCTCTCTTCACATGTCTATAAAAACGAGCAAACGGGAATGAATTAAGGAAAAGAATAGAAAGAAGAAAGGAGAGAAGGAGTAGGAGGAAAGGTGGTGGTGGTGGTGTATGTACTCTAGAAACTTTCATTAAGGAGCAGTTGATGAAAAGCATAAGGAAGTTGGCTAAGAGGAAAGTGAACGAAGAAAAGAAAGAAAAGAAACGTAGTATATGAAGTGAGGGAGGGCGAGTGCTGGAAAGAGATTCTGTTGCGCACAGAGAAAGAGCGGGGCGAAAGACGGGGTGCAAAGGGAGATTGGGTAAGCAAATGTTTAATGAGATTCAAATTTGAAACAAGTTACTTAGCGATGGTAGAAAAGAAGAAGGTAAGGGTGTTAGGGAATACAGAAAAAGGAAAAAAAAAGTGACTCCTTAGCAGAGTTGCCAGCCCGATATTATTCCTGGTTGTTTGATATTACGCCTACTCCGATAAACATTAAAAAAGAAAAGTAGTTTATTTATTAACATAGTTTTGGATCCTGTTATGAAGCTATTTTAGAATGAAACATGGCTAGGCTAAAGAAAAAAAAACTAACCAGAGTTTATATGTATATATGAAAGACATAAACCCCCATTCGCTTGCAGTCATTTCCAATTGAAAGCTCTGAAACGTCACAATTTTCTACTCACCTTCTATTACGGTATTGGACCCATCCCTCTTATCGCTGAGGATATTGTAATGTGTATTAGGTAGAGACAATAATAGTCCAGGACTTATACCTTCACCGAATTTATTTTATAAAATATCACAAAATAGTCTTTGTATCTGCAAAGAGAATATATCAGAATCTTCCTTATAACAAGTAAAGTGAGGGAAGGAAAATGCTCTGCACGGGAACCCTTTAGCTCATGACAGCCTCCAGAGGTTTAGGTTGTAGTTACGAATCCCCTTAGCTCATAGCAGCCTCCAGGGATTTGGGCAAGGTAATATTCCTTCGTCCAGAGCGATCTCAGGAGCAGGGGTATTTTAAGCAATCGGTGGTCAACTGATACTTCTTTCCTCTTTGGATCCATTTTTATAGGTAATTTCTAGGTGACTCGTTCCTCTTCGGGTTCCGTCGTGCTGGCTTCGTGCCTTCCTAGTTACCTTATGTGTATCGCCTGCTTGTACTGATGATTGTAAGCAATAGCACGTGTTGTATAGATAACATGTGCTCGCACTGAAAGGTGGGGAATCTTACAACCGGGAACACCTGCTAAGCTCAGCCCCGTACTACATCCTCAATGTCGTCCGCCAAAACTCGTACTAGAAAGAAGAAACAATGGGGTGCTGTAAACCACGCAGGTTATCCAGGTGTGATGTCCAACAGGAAGGATAAACCCAATTTCGTAGGTCCAGAGTTAGCTCACAAACATCAAATATTAACTACCATGCATTTAGCTACCTAACTAGCAAATTTAAAACACGAATATGATGTAATTGGAAGTAGATAAGTACGTAATTAACTTATTGTTGCTTACGGATACCACAAATCTGTTACAACCAGATTTGTTGGAATTTTCAGAACACAAAATTCCTTAGGCTTTTTTGGGGGGGGGGGGGGTAGGAGGAGTAATATAAATAAAATCTAGAAAAAAAACATCTAAAAATATACTTAAAAACTTGAATTGAAATTAAATTAACGTGATTATAATTACTTTCTTTAATTGTGCAACTTAGTACATTCCTAGTTTCAGGATTGGCTTAAAATATGTATTTATCACCTGAACAGAATACCACTGAAAACAATAAATGTTTGAGAATCATGCATAACGAATTTTGTTTCCGCTCGATCAAATTCGCTGTAACAGTGTTCAACTGTAATCTACTATATAAAAATGAAAAGGATCTTGTTCTTGATCCCATCACGGGGAAACGGCTAAACAGTTTGGAATGTATTTTTGGAAGTGGTTATCACGTGCCTCGAACTGGGTTTTTAATCATGCTGTTTTGATTAAAATGCATGTTCTAAGGGGAAGCGATGGGTCTAAATCTATGCGAAAAAATGGAATATCTCACGATCCTGACAAGTCAGGAAAATGAAACTTGGTATATAAAGTACCCATCCAAAATAAGTGTACCCGTGTCCTACGTTTTTGACAATTCTCGTTTTAAGTGGGGAAGGGGAGCACTTTTTATAATTTGAAAGCGATGTTGTTTCTGATTGTACCACAGAGAAACAATTAAACGGTTTAAAATGAATTTTTATCAGATTACTTTGATTCAAGGGCATATCCTAGGCGAAAGTGATATAGGGGACTCAAAAAAAAAAAGTCACAAGCTCGCCAAGTTAGGAAGATTAGATTCAGTATATGAATTCATTTTAAAAAAAGGTGGTCACATGTTCTAGCGTTTTTCAAAATTTTTGTTTTAATGGAGGGGAGATTTTCTATAATTCCTTACTTCACATTGAAAACGATATTGCCTGTTGTTTGTGATCGCATCACCGGGTTGAATAATTTGAAATGAGGTTCTGAACATAGTATCTACTTCAAGTTGGGATTTTATCATGTAACTTTGCTTAAAGGGTGCATCCTAAGGGAGAAAGGGGTTCAAAATACATGCCCAAAATATAATATTTTATGGAGTTTTTTATTTCTACACTTTCATTGATATACGCATGCTAAGGAGGGGGGGAGGCTTAGATATTTTCCATAAACCTAATTCTGCACGTGCAATCAACAGGCATTTCAGCTAATCTAGAATAAAAGGTAATGTCACTACATTCACTCTGTTTTTGTAGTACATACAGGGTTACTCAATAAAATTTTCCGTATTTTAAAGGTTAATGAACAAGAAGTATTGGAGAAAGACACTTGTTTATTCAAAAATATATAATGGTAAAATATAAAAATTGAAAACAGTTTGTAAGTCTTCTGTTCTATTGTATGTTGAAATTATTCAGCAATTGCGATACAATTATTGTAAATAACATCCAATAAAAAAAAAAAAAAAAAAAAACACCCACTTTTTCATCTGCTGTAGCGCTTTCAATGGAGGGATATGAGGAGTGTTAGTCATCGCTTCTGCTTACCTCTCCTGCCGTTTCCAGTTGTCATTATGGTTTGGCCAGGAGCTCATCGCCCGTACACACTCTAAATGTTTTTCGAAAACATTAGTTCTGTGATTAGAGTGCAAAGAGCTTTACACTTAAAGTTCGCTATTCCACGTAGTGAAAATATTCCTGATCAGTCGACTATCTTGCACTGGGTAGAGAACTTCCGAACAACAGGTTCACCGCCGGAATATTGAGGCTGTGAGACAATCTATTTTGAAGTCTCCAGAACGTTCTGCAAGGAAGCATTCTGCAGCTGTTGGACTTCCTAGGGAAAGCAAATCAGAACAAATCAGATCAGAACAGAATAAGAGCAGAAATTTGAAAAGGAAGAAATTTCTATCATATCTCTCAATTCTATCTACAATCTATCTACAATACTTTTGGTTTTATTTTCCTTTCAAATGTAGGAGGTTGTTCTGGGTCACCCTGTACTTGCGTATTAATATAAACAAATACGACGATGTCTTTCCCCATGTGTCAGATCATTTCACTTAAATACTAAAGATCTCAACACTAACGTCAATCAGATCATGAAACTATAGTATTCTTCTTGTGTATCTGGTGGGCTATGTGGCGTATAGTACAATGTTACAACGGCCCTCTGATTGTAAAATCTAGTGTAAGAAAGCAAATTGGCAACTGGAAAAAAGAAATAAGTTAATTTCTAACAAATTTCTAATATTACATTTTTTAAAAAAAGAAAGAAAGAAAGAAAAATATTTTTTTTTTATTTCTTTTAGAAAAACAACATTCATTCAATAAAGCAGCTTTTTGTCCCTAGCTCCTGAACTTGAGGTACTATTCCAAGTCTGGCGTGTTTTGAAGGAAACTGAAAGAATCTTCAAGCAAAACGGCTGGCTCAGGGATTTGAATCCTGAATGTAATATGGGATTTTATTTCTATTCTGTATTACATAGAGGTACCCATCTCTTTGTTACTCTACAAAATTGTGTACTACTTCGTTTTAAAACATTGGAATATAATCGAGTGTCAGTGATGGAAAGTATGTCTCACGAAACGCTGATGGAGCTTATCGGATTCCCTTGTGAGACACTTTTTTTCTTTTTGTGATTTTTAAGTTTAGTTCAGTGTATCACCATTATGCACCGAGAATAAGGGAGAGTGTGATGATGAGATGGATAATAATGGTGGCATGATGAAAGTGAGAGAAAACCCATGCACACAGAGTTTGTCCATCTCAAACTCTAATTTTTGGGAGTTGGAACTGGACCAGGAATCCGTGCCAGACGTTAGCCATCGCGGTCCTACAACTGAATTTTATAGTTTCATATTTACAATAGAACATGAATTCTTAAGTTCTATTTTAAGTAGGAATATGGCTTTAAATTTACGTACAAAATTTAATGAAAGCCAATATTGCCCAATAAAGCCCACTAGGTTGTTTTTATTATTTTTATCTTAACTCGGTTTTTCAAACTCTGGTTACGACACACGCTTACGTTTCTCTAAAACTTGTCGATATATCAATGTTACTGTTCATTTCAAGTAAAGTTCGTGATTCTGCACCTATCTGTCAGATCCGCCGACATTGCGGACGAAATACACGGAAAAACGGTATGAAACAAATTCTCCAACAATTTATTAACTTTTACGAAGTGTCCATCAGTCCTTTGAAGTATTTCTATAATATGCACTTATATACCACTGTTCAATTTGACCCGAAGTTTTGTGCGTCCACCTCCCAACCTACGCCAGGCAAAAACCACTCCGCCAATTTCCATAATCTCGTCGCTTCCCTCTTCTTAAACGTTTCTCGAAAGTTCTGTTCTTTTATCCATTGCGTCACCACTTAAAAGAAAGAATTTATTGCTGTTAAAATATAAAAGATTTCGTCAGTTTTTGGGACAATTTTTAATTTACCAGTAATTTACAAAGTTGCACTGATTTTTAGCTCACAATTTAAGTAGTAAGAAATGCACCTGGGCCGAGTCTAGTCTGTAGGTTACTCAATGCTTCTTACTGTATGATTTTGCAGTTTTTCAAACTTCCAGAATAATCTTTCACTAACATTAATACACTGGTCAGGAGCTTTTCTGTTCTCTTTTCTTTTTCTTCTTCTTTCTAATCTTTAGTCTCCACGCCACCAGATGGCAAACTAATAGGAAACAAAATACTAACATGGAGCAACTCATTTAAAGGCATGTAAGAGTAGTAGTTAATGTTTACAAACTCACTGTTCCAGCACAAGCTAAAGAAACTTGGACAAAGAGCAGACAAGTTATATTGGCGCTCGGCGGACTGGAATACACAACAATTATTTTGAATACGCATTCAAAAACCTTGTACAGTTTTTTATTTACACTGGACTAACATAATATAAAATTCCGAAGGATAATCACTTTGCTTAGGTGGACAAAATAAATGAACTAGTTCTGTAAAAGATTTTAAATGTAATTGATTCATCTCTTCAAGACTTTACGAACCACTATCTGAAGAACACAACATCATTGACAAATTTCATAGGCAAAGTTTATTCAGCGCTTTCGCCAGGTGATTACATCATCAGATGAAAGTCCTTTTACATTTGAAAGAAGCGGAAATGAAAAGTAGAGAAGCTAACTTTGTATAAAGTGTTTTCATTTTCTGCGCTCTCTCGACTTTGAAGCCAGAATGCTGTCTTCCTTAAGTTTCCTTATTTTTTATTAATCAATAGACCTATACATAAAACGTATGTATGTATGTGTGTTCCGGCGTAACTTTGGATTCCCGGAACAATTTTAACCAAATTTGGTACACATATGAATTACAACTCGGAAAAAAAATACTGTGGAGGTAAGACACCCCTAGTATTCCTAGGATGGGGATGAGAAGCGATGAGATATAAAACTTATCGAAAACGATCGATATTAAATATCAAATCCATAGTTTTTAGGGTTGCCGAGACGAATAGTGACATTGCCAATGCCCTTTAAGCATAAGTTCAGCCCCTATCAGCATGAGAGTAGATAAGAAAGGATGAAAA
Organism: Thermobia domestica; assembly: GCF_964235325.1. Classification (NCBI taxonomy): domain Eukaryota; kingdom Metazoa; phylum Arthropoda; class Insecta; order Zygentoma; family Lepismatidae; genus Thermobia; species Thermobia domestica. Next base: position 109,657,468 of record NC_137464.1, read on the forward strand.
ATAAAATGTCCAAAATGACCAAAATTTATGTCCAATCCATAGTTTCCGGGGTCGCTAAGCTGATTGTTTAAAACAACGTCGTCTTTAGTTTGTCATTTCGATTGACCGGTGTATTCTACGGGGGAAAGGTGTTTCAAATAAATGATAAAAATATCACATCTTATGACTTTTTATTCTTAGTTTCATCAAAATGCTTATCCTTAATAAGAGAAGGGGATCAAACATTATCCATAAACCTATTCTCTCTATACAAAGAACAGGCATTTCAGCTAGTAATATTATAAATTATAAGAATATAAGATAATGTTATACAGGGTGTTTCAAAACAACACCGATAACGTTTGGGAGGTGATTCCTGACACCAAGATAAGACAAAAAGTATAGACCAACCTGGGTGCACAAATGCTTCCTTTCGGAGTTAAAGGCTGCCGAAAACATGAAAAAATGAACTTTAAAGGTCCATAGTTCCAAAACTATGGGACCTACCGTAGTGGGGTCAAGACTTCACTTAGGAACTAATATGTGCTTTATCCAAAAATACATGTTTCAGAATGCTAAGGTACTCACGCATCAATTTTTCGAGAGGCAGTTTGACTACGGGCATATAATTTGAAGTAGTACTCACCAATTACCTCTATAAAAATTGTTGCGGAAGTACCACAGGACCTCAAATTCGAAAAACTAACGTATATGTGTGGGTGGGAGAGGAGAACACATCAATCGGTTCCCCCGATATTAATTTTAGTGGTTTCGTAATTCTACACTGAAATATAGAAAGTATACGTAATCTATTTTCGCTACTAACAACTAATGCTGTAAATATAAATATCTGAAGAGTAGTAGTAGGATTTGAGTTCATAAAATAATACTCGTACAACCGATCTCATTTAGAAATCCAAACAGTGTATGTAAACTTTCAAAAATCCAACAATCAAAATTGTATACTTAACAATTCAACAAGCGGTATTGCATTATGGTATTTAGCGGAAAGATAATTTAAACAAATTCAATCCTAAATTATTACCCAATCCTAAACTATTACCCAATTAACAGCGTAAACTATTCTGCCTCAGTAACAGCTAATTTGTTCTAACTCAGATTTGTTCTAATTTGTTCCAGTCACGCAGATTGGTAATAATGCAGGAATCAAAGTCTATTAATAAGTGAAAAGTGAAAAAGCCATGGGCGTCTCTGGCAGGGGACGAGGGAGACGCGTCCCCCCTAATATTTTGAAGTATAAAATATTCAATATTTTATTCTAATTTAATTTATTTACTAACGACAGAATAACATAAATAATTATTATTATGTTTATTTGGAATATAATATTCAGGCTCTGAAACGATTATAACCGAGTTGATATACTTCAGGGGGTCCGTAGAGGAAAGTAGAAATATAACAAATGGAATCGAAGATAATTAACAAGTTGGGCTAGGTAGTATCATTTAAATTACTTTCGTTGATGTCCCCTACAAATTTTACATGCCAGAGACGCTAGTGGAAAAACGCTACAGGTAAAATGCCCAAAACTAACCAAATGAATAACGGGCCTTTATATGTTACATTAAAGGAAGGAAAAAGCAAGTAACTTCCGTTCCTCACTGCCTTATTAAGCCAATCCGTGCTATCAAATAGAACAACCAGCCGACATGAGGTTACAGCACTCTACTTTAAACTTCGTAAATATATTCAAATTTTAGACTTCACCAAAATTATACTTTAGATACCACTCGTAGATTATGTATATAGAACAACCTTGTTTTATATATATAATAACTCGATCACAAACAATGGTAATAGTAGCAAAACACAACCATTATACTTCCTCCCTCGAACGTTCCAGCACAACTATGGCCACCTATAGAGAGAACCCATCCGTCGTGCTAGTATGTCTCACCAGAGGGCATAACCAACAAAAACAAAAGAATAGGCAAAAACGAAAAAGCTTCTTCGGTACAAAATAACATAATATTATAAATTATTCCTAGCGACACCTTTCTATAAATATCTAATAACCAGTGACATAAAATCCATAAAATCCATGGATTATATGTTACAACTTGTATTGGTGAAGCTACTTCATGGAAAACGTGGATGGCATTTCGAGACGAAGACCAAGCTTTTTCGTGTTATTTCAAAGTTCCCTAACATCTCTGAAGAGGATGGATTATTCTTACTCATTTCAGAGATTCGCCGTTTCAATATACAATTCCTCAACTTCAGTCGAGACCATAAATAAGTCCAGGTGGGATCTCTTTACGCAGCAGAACAAGCCAATTGAAAATAATCCGCTGACATGTAATATTCTGCTGCACCGCCTAAAGAGAGCTATCCTCCAGTGTCCTTTATGGACAAAATCTCCAAAGAAATTTTCAGCTTCCAGATCCGTATGAGTGGGGAAGGGAAAACGTCGAAGATAACTACAATCCTCACTGGTCAGCTAACACCGAGATCACTATAGACGAGCTAGAAGTCCTACTACTATGCAGATCATAAAGAGGTGCAATTGTTTTCAATGTAAAATCTGGCTTAAATTATACTTTGCTTTGTAGTTATGGGCTGAATGTAGAGATTAAAACACAACCATATAAAGTTTGTCTCTTGGTTTTCCCTCTCTGTCAAGTTGCTGCAGCAATAACTGCTAAACCGTTCGTCTGAAAAATAAATAAATAAATAAATAAATAAATAAATAAATAAATAAATAAATAGCCTTTCTTGTAGCTTAATTCAATATCTTTCAAATGGTGTATGAAAAGTACAACATCGTACCCTAACTTAAAGGATGATTTTGGGAATTTTGGGTTGGGGTAAATCCACTCTTGTGTAGTGGAAGAGAAGTCAGGGGAGAATGATATGCACCATCAATTATGTATTTAGTTCATTCCCAGAAGGAAGATGTCCTATTATTGCTTTTGATTGCAATTTTTCTCATAATTTGAGCAATTTCGGGAGCTATCTTGAGTTTTTGAGCACTTCCGGTGTAAAAACCACAGTTTAAACAACACCAATGAGATCTTTGACCCCGAAAGCACGAGAAAATATAACTCATACTCTAATATGCAGACTTTTATTTCTCGTTACCATCTTACATTTCATGGTAGGTTGGGCAACTTTCGGTGATCGGATTGTAATTCAGAAGTCACAAATGGATATCTTTACCCCCCCCCCCAAAAAAAAATATTATACGGTAATATTTGTAGCTATTTTTAAAAACAAATTTATGCAGCAGTCATATTGGTTACTATCTGTGATTTCGGCCATAAGGAGGAAAAATTCGACTTGAAAACATTGAAATTCTCGTTCAGTAGAGTTGAGCTATCCATAAAAATACACGTTGCCCCAAATATCGCAATAAATGCCGTTAAAATCGTTTCAGAGAGCAATTTTTAAAACGTTCACCAGTATAGCACCCGGTTCCAAATATACTCGATTGTAACATCTTAATTGTTCGTGCTACCAAAAAAGTTACTTAATCTTTTCTGTAGCTTATTTCAAGATCTTTTAAACGATTGTTGAAACATTTCAATATCATGATTGATAATAGAGATACGATCATTTAAACGTCTCTATGTCTATCAGTGTGGTGGCCATTTTGATTACTTCACTACAGGGGTTCATAATAAGTGTCTTCCGGTGGTTATTTATTTCTTCGTATATACACAACCATTGTGCAAAACTGCATATTGGTGTCCGAAAGTAAAATATTTTGGCGACATTAGCATTAACTCTAGCGACTCCTTTAAAAAACCGAACATTGCCGCCACAAAAATAGTCAGTGATTAAACCTTATTTTGGGCTAAGAAAATTCAACCAGTATTGTTTTAAGTTATAGCAATAGAAAGCCTTTGTGAGTATTATAAATAAACTTTCCTGTTTAAGTTAGAACAATTCCGGAGTTTAACAACCCGTGAAGGAATAATGAAATCTTTAAGTTTATGTCTCACAGCTATCTCGGCTACTCTAAAAGAGACGGTGATGATGAAACATAAAGGAAAATGGTGGAATGAAGAAAGTGGGAGGAAACGGGAGAACCCCAAGAAAACCTACGCACGTGGTGTTTGACCACCACAAAGCGTACTTGGCGCAAGATAGGATCGAACCAAGGATCCTATGCAACAGAGGTGAACACTCGACCACTGAGCCACTGCAGCCAGTTTAACAACCGTGTACAAAGATTTTCTTATCTTGTCCAAGGCATCTTTCCTTCAAATACCTAATGAGTTCTCCGAGTAAACAGCAAGTAATGCAGAAAAAAAATATTTTTAAAATGTAAATTAATAAACGTTGTCTTCGTAATTAACCACTTGTAGTTCAATATCATATTTCACTAAAATTAATAAAATCGATTTCGTAATCAATCAACTAAAGAAACAAATCAGAATCACTCTTTCTAGAATAATTTTGGTATTATAAATATTCGTGAGAGAAAAATTTTCTGGTGTTTCTACTTTTTTTTTTTTTTTTTTTTTTTTTTACTTTCCCATCGACCTTCTTTGTCTCTAAGCTCTCGATTTTCTAGTTGTTCAATTTTAAATATTTATCTTCGTAAATGATTATTTATCATTCTTTTACATATTTTATTTCATTATACTTTCTTTTAAAAAAAGGAGAAGAAAGGAATTTGTCTGCGTCAATACATTTTTCTTTATGAGTTATACATATAACGCTTGCTAAGGAAAGAAGCTCTTTGTTGTATGGAATATAAAGAATAAGAAGAAAAATCGTTTGAGGAAGTTCTACCTTTAAAAATCCAATAAAACTTTCTGACCACCCACGCACCAACCCACGGCAATAAGCTTCGGGATTTAATAAATTCAAGTTTTTCGTTTTCTTTAATTTTCGAATCTTTATATGTTATATTATTATCATCATATATATTCCTCTATGAGGAGGTATCAGAAAGTTCGTGCAATCACTTAGAAAAAATTAACTCTGAAGAGCTCTGACATCTTGATGGTATTAGTCTTTCTCTATGCAGTCACCGTACCTAGCGACACCTTTTTGGTATCGGTACTTCGCTTGCCATAAGCCTGTTTTGTAAATGTCTGTAGTTTGGGTTTGAAACCACAGTTCAACCTCAGAAATTACGTCATCCCTGCTGTCAAAATGGCGTCCTCCAAGTGGACGCTTCATTTCTGGGAAGAGAAAGAAGTCACTTGGTGCTAAGTTTGGTAAGTATCAGGTGGAACAATATTTCATATCCTACTTTCACTGCCTTCATCATGGATGTATGTGCGGAATGAGTTGGTGCATTGCCTGCCAACAGCAGTACCCCTTTTGTGACCGATCCACCACGACTCAAGCATGGTGTGGGCAATTGCTGTTATTTTCAAAAATTAATTTCGTTTCTTTACGCTCTTAGGAATATCATTTTGCAGATTAGAAACATATTTGTTACTTTCTTCATATAAACAACATACTAAATTTTGTATCTTTCGCTACTGGTGCTCATAGAATTAAAATAAAACAATAAATTATTCCGGTTTCTACCTTAGTGACATCATTTCTGTAATTGTTAGTGAATAACTACATTCCAAGTGTTCGAAATGCGATATGTCAGAAATTCACTACTTGTTCATTTATTTAAACGTTCTTGGCGGTTATTGATATTTAAAGTTTTCCTAAGACAGAGTTAACCTAATTTAATAGTGTTGCCACGAGACGGGATTGTAAGTTGTCTCGTCTCGTCTCGAAACTTACACATTTGTCTTGTATGAAAGTCTTTACTCATTATCTAGACGATACAAGAAATATATCTTGCCTCGTGGCATTAGCACTGTTGCCACGAGACGAAATGAGACAGCTTAAAATCTCGACTCTTCTCGTCTCGTGAAAATTCTGTCTCGACACGAAAATTATGTTACTGTCTGGCCTCGAAATATCAGTACTTAATTAAAACCATTATAGAAGTTTCACCTCAATAAATGTCCAAAGAGAAAATTAAACATTTAATAGGAAAGTCTGTTATGAAACACGTAGATAGAGGGGAAAGTTCTATAATGCATTTAATTAAGTAGTGATGCCACGAGACGAGACAATTATAATTTTCGAGACGATACGTAATGCGAAAAGATTATAAAATTCCTATATTACTGCTTTGAGGAATTAGAACTTATTGGAAAGTATTCTTTATGCATAAAAGGGGCAGGGGCGGATCCAGGATGGATTTCTGGGGGCGGTGGGTTGTAATACTGCTACTTAGATCTACTTTTAAGAGTTCCAAACTCTGGGATGGATTTTATTTATACATAAAATAAGAAAGTTTCCTCTTCTGGGGGGGCAATCGCCCCGATCGCTCCCCCCTGGATCCGCTCCTGGAAAAAAGGATACAGAAAATAATTACGAAACCTTTGCAAACAAAAGTAAAGAACAGTAATACAGGTGGAAGCATGGGATTTTTTTTTCTCACTTTGATATCGTGATGAGTTTTAAACATATATAGAATATTAGTTAAATTTTTTGCTACATACAAAAAAAAAGAAAGAAAATAAATAATTACAATAGTAAAAAAATCCGTGTACGAGACTCGAACCGTCTTCAACCACATTTACTGATTGATTTTACGTTTTCGTGCTAAGTATGTATGCTATCGATTTCTTATATACTATACACCTGTTCTACTTCAAGACATGAGTTTCATTTGTGATCGTGTTCCAATTCGTCCCTTTTGATAGATAGTTTTCACTTTTTACTTTATTTATATGGAGTCTGCAGAAATAAGAAATGTTGGAAATATTTGAGTAAATGTTTTGTTTGTAGATATGAATCCACATTGTGGAGGTCTCAGTTCTATGTTGAACTACAGAATTCCGTCCCGGCCTAGAAAAATACCCTTTCCAACAGGGTTGGTAATTTTCAAAATTTTGGCCAAATTAAGGTTTTCTTTGTCTTTGTTTTAAAATAATATTGAAGACAAACATTAAAAATGTGTTTGTCATTAACTTTCCCAGCTGTGGAAACCTTCCAAAATTTCGAACATACACAAAAAACGGAGATATTTTCTAAAAACGTCAGATTAAAAAAGACGGGTCAATTATTTTGCTCGTACCTGTACATCAAGACGCTTGTTCATTGATACGACCATCACCTAAATCATAAACAAACTCCAATTCTGGAAACAAAACTGTATAATAAATTAAAACTATTTACCTATAGAAACAGTAGATAGGCATTTTAAGTACACTGTAGTATCTGCTTGTCACCTCCATTTATATGCAGCAAGAAAAATCATTCCAAATGTGGAATTGAAACCAAAAAAATCTTTTATACACGAAAACCACAAATGGCTTTTCGCTAACTTGTTTTGAGGTTGTATGCAGTTTTTTCATGGTACGTTAATCGCTCTTGGAAAACTTACTTTACTGAAAGGAAGAAAGAAGTTGGTAAGAAATTCAATAGGGCTGTAGGTGCCATGTCCCCCGGTATATTGAGTCTTTAGAGAGAGGAACTTCCCCTTACGAATATGTGTATGTTTCGAACGCATATATTTTAATTACGCACGACCCTAGCTATAGGAGCTAAATACACGGTTCTGATTGGTTGGAGTTATCCGTTTCTCGCCACGTAGTATACATATAGCACAAATCGGTCCTCGTAGCCATCCATGCTAGCGAGTGGGCTAGTAATCAGAATCGTTTTCTGTGTGGGTTCAAACCCGGCCCAAGAATTTTTTAAAAATTTTCATACTTTTATCATTAAAATAAGATGAAAGTAATACTCATTTGCCTTGTACGTAATGTATAATGCGTAATTTGCGCTTTTTCCAAAATTTACCTAACCATTTGGGATATAGTTAAATTTACATTGAAGCTGCACTAATCCGGTCGTGACGTAATGTCACATGGTAATTAGTCCACTTCGCACATACGATTTTATTGATAAAAGAAAGTTATTCATTTACATTATGAAACATAGCTGAGCAAGCGTCAGCGAGCGAAGGGGTTAGAAGCCCCGCAGGGCTCGTTTTATTCCACTTTTGCCCCCATGATAATACCACGTGACATTACGTCATACTCGGGTGGAGCAACTTCAATTAATACGAGTACTACAGGGACGAGCCCGGAATTAAAAACTGGAAAACAAATGCGGAAGACCGGAAGAAATGGAGACGGATTCTGACGGAGGCGAAGGCTCGACTAAGAGCTGTGGTGCCATAGAAGAAGAAAAAGAAGACGTGGACAGGCCAACAGCTAACTCTAACCAATCACAAACGTGTATTTAGTTCCTATGACTAAGGTCGAGAGCGAAAAAATATTAGTTTCAAACACCTATCAGCTTAGGTGGAATGCTTAGTAGAATAATTTGAAAATTTATCTTTGGACTTTTCCATTAATTCTATATTCTATAAATTAAAGTGTGCCAATAGGGACGTAAAGATAGCTCCTTCTGACACCGTTTCTTATGATTGGATTCGTTAAGCAATATGTTTACAGCACACAGAAAAAGTAGAAATCAACCAATCAGAAACGTGTACAGTATTTAGTTCCTATGGCTAGGCTAGAGCGCGAAAAAATGCGTTTCGAACATCTATCAGCTTAGGTGAAATGCATGGTAGAATAATTTGAAAATTTATCTGTGGACTTTTCCATTAATTCTATATTCTATAAATTGTAGAATGTCAATAGGGACGAAAGAAGAGAACTTCTATCTAGCACTGTTTCTTATAACTGGAGAAGGTCCGTTAAAGCAATATGTTTACAGCACATAGAAAAGGTAGGACTGCTTACTCCCTTTCAAGGTCTACCACTGAAAAATTCTCCAACAACATTTTTGGAAGATTAATATTAGAGATATTTCAACTAAGATCAATATGTAATTTATATATTAAAAAAATACAGTTTAGAAGAAGAAGGAAGAACTCTTATGCAATGAATCTTTGAGTTCGATATGGTATTCATCTTGTCTTTTGGTAAACAATCTGAGGAGCCCTGTTTTTCAAAAGCATTCTCTCTTGGATTGGGCATTTTCTTCCCTTCTCCTGAACAACAAAAGAAAGGAAATGTAGGGAAAAGAAGGATGAGTAACTTGAAGTACCCCTTTCCTCAGCTCTTTTCGATAAGCTCTTCTTGTCCTCTCGATACTTCTGTAGCCAATCGTTGCCCCATTCTTTTTGAGTTAGTTATTGAGTCGATGTTGTATGTATTGACGTTTTTCCTTTATGGCCATTGCAATACTTTCTCCGTCCAACAACGTCCTCTTAATATTTTTTCCTTTTCTTTCTTTCTTCTTTTTTTCTTTTTAACTCTTCTTCTAAGAGATCCATGACATCTCATCCCCCTTTATTCTATTTCTTCTTCGTCTCTGGACGGGTCTTTTTCTATTGAGTTCGTTATCCCTCACTTTCTCCCAAGGGAATCATGGGAAAAATGGCAGCATTTTTTTTCCTGCCTTGGAAGTACTCTGAGACCTGGTAACCCAGCACGAAATCCCTCAATCGATTCTCTTTTTTCTTCTTTCTTCTCGATTTTTCTAATCTTTTCCTTGTGGATCTCTTTTTCTTTTTTCCCTATCTTTTGTTCTTTCGCAAACACACACACACACTAATGTGCACGCGAACGCAGGATTTTTCCATCTCTAGAGAATAGTTCAATAACACATCCCTAGAGGATAGAAGTGAGAATTAGACGAAAAACAACCAGGAAATTCGTATATTGAGCTGCTTTCTATTAAGTATCAATGTTCTATATTTCAGCACTCTTTCCTCTTTTCTCTTACCATTTTACTCTACCTGTGTTTAATTAGAATCCGTTAATATAGGATAATAATATATTTTACCTTACAATCATATTTGCTGGGTTTTATGAGTAGGTAACATGCCATAGTACTGAAAAAAATATACTTCTGATCGATTTCAATCGATCGTTGTCAGCTGTGACGTACCATACGTCAGTACAGCTGCTTTTTGAATACCTTTCTGTTACTCATCCTGGGTACTTCTCCACGCCATTTCTTCGAGCACTGTAATCCACTTATCTAGCCAAGGGCCTCCAGTGCTACGGATCTGGTAAGAGTCTCATTCTACCTTGAGTACTGTCCAAACGGGTACTCTCACCTGCATCATTCATTTTTCATTTTTCATTTAAGACATCTGGCGCTGCTTCTTCCTTCATTCTGGGCTCGTGCCCATCGGTTGGCTCTATAATATGGTGGACTCTGACAATTCAACCGGATCAAAGATTAACGGCAAACATTCTAATCTCCCGCACGTCATAGCCGGACCATCCGTTCGTGCCGCAAAGACAAAACCATGGACGGACTCTTGTGCTACAAATAGGCGACAGCGGAAAACCTCAAAAACATTCACAACATCTGTTGTCTCTACCAGCTCATTAAGATCGAGATCTCCTCAGGAGAAATGGAGCTACGTCGCCCGCCTCACTACTTCACCTCCAGCAAAAAAGCAACATTTGCATTCTGATTCAGATTCTGACACAGGCGAAATTATCTTTGCTAATCCACCTCACGAACAATCTCATAATGATCCCAAATTAATCTATTCTATGCTCTTAGCTAATTTCGACACCAAGTTTTCCAACGCAAAATTTGTTGCTCTTCAACTACGAAAATATCTACCACGAGCAGCCATTTCGGAAATGTTCACACGCGCAATGGCATCATCCTCAAGACTACTGATTCATCTATGTTTTCCACTATTAGAAACAAAGTCCCTGTTGACATATTTGAAAAGAATGCATCACTCCAAGACACCCGTTGTAAACAGGCACCTCCTCCTAGGCGTACGCCATTGCTCTCAGTTGTCATTCGAGGGGTACCTAGATCCTTCATACACTGATGAGGAAATCTAGTGATGGGCAGTGGGAATATTTCCGGTGGAAAGGAAAATAAAAAATAGGAAAATTCCCAGTTTTTTCCCTAGCATACAAATTCCCGGGAAGGAATTTATTTTTCATTTCTTTAATTTATCATCCAAATTATAAGAACCATGTGACTAATTATTTTCATTTATTATGATTTACTTCCGGGTTATAAAAAAAGGAAGGTTAAAAAATTAAAAATCGTTAACTGTACTTAAGTTCCATTTCCATTTGTACTAAAAAAGTAGGAAAGTTCTAATTTGCAAATGATGAAAAGGAACCAGTTTGTAAAGTAATGTAGAAATTATGTAGAAATAGAGATGAAGTACTATTAATACACCCCGAACCACCGTTAGTAACAGACGTCAATCTCGCTCCTGCCTCTGACTCGAATTTCTAAAAAGGTGCTCGAACTTCTCTTACATGTGAATTAACGTATCAAATTTTGAGAAATAGGTAGGAAGAAACGTCGTGTGTGCCAGTGTTACATGCAAAATTATAAAGATAAGTCAGTATCTTGCAAATAATGTGAACATAAATATGTATGCACAAATGTGTCTTCTGAGACATGGTGAGACATGTCTTCTGACAGTTACCCAACCTAATTTGTTTATAATATTTTTTTTAAAAAAATAATATGTTTATAATATCTGTAGTAAGAGTCAAGTCTAGAAAATCCGCTTACATATAAATTTAAACTGTTTAGCGGTGTAACAGTATGTGGAATTACTATACCGTTTTTTTCCACATATTTACTTCCATAGTACATATTGTAACTAAATATACATTTATGCGTACTCTCCAAATATAACAAAATATTAATAAAATAACACAATACCGTTCAGAACATACACTTTAAAGAATCCTCTGAAGACAACAGTAATAATATACTGTGATAAAAAGAAACAAATTAACTTTGAAAATCATAATATTAGTAATATAATGCAATTTTCTTTGTGATTGTAGATAAATTCCCGGAAAATTTCCATTTTTGGGAATCTTCCCGAGAATATTCCCAGTTAATATTCCCGAAAAATATCTTCTTGGGAATTTACCTATCACTAAGGAAATCCTAGAGGAATTGAAATTCTAAGAGCATACAATCATCAAGACCATTCGGATCAAGAACGATCGAGGCCCTACCTATGTGGTTCGGGTATTGACCTCCCTCCAGGAAACGATTGATGATCTGCTAGCGAACGGAGCCGTTATCTATCAGCACAAACACCGAGTGGAACCTTCTCGTTTCTCACCACCATTGCCAGTGCGTTGCGAGAAATGTCAAGAGTTTAACACGCATTCTACTGCTGAATGTCGCAACACACATAAATGTGGTTGTTGTTCCGGATCTCACTCTACACGTGCATGTACGAATCTCAACTCACCTCTGAAATGCCCCACTTGTTAAAAGGAACATTCTACATACAGTTATGGATGTAAAGGCAAACCCGAACCACAAAAGGATCATCCCGAGCTTGTCGTTCCACTTCGTACTCCTGAGTAACCTATCACTAATCACCATCCATCAGACGCTCCAATAACTCTCAATCAACTACTGACGTTATTCAGTTTGGCAATGCAAAATATTCAACCCTTTCAACGACCGCACATACTTTAACAGATCATTCAAGCTGCCAAATCTACATTCGATATCAATTGACACCTATTCTGGTAACACAGTCCATTTTCATACTTCCATACCTGACACTTCCAGCCATCGCTCTGGTGTTCTTACTTCTTAACATCCGTTCTCTTCCACAAAGCAAAATGCTCTTCGAAACATTGCTCACGGAAGAACATGTCAATGCCTTTCTGTTGAACGAAACATTCCTAATACCTTCTACATCATGCCGCATACCAGGCTATTCCTTATTACGTGATGACTGCAAATTACCAGCTCAACGTGTTCATGGTGGGACGGTCATAGGTTTCTTCATAAAATTCCCCACAGACGACACATCTGCAACTCTCCCCATCTTCCAGGATACATTATCATATCTCTTTATTTCCGAAACATTACCATGACAGTTGCAACAATCTACATACGACCTGTCACCCATTACCTACTGCATTTGTTCAATTCATCTCCAACAAATTCAACTATTATATCATTATGGCAGACTTTAACATGAACAGTCGGACAGAACAGGAGAGAACTAACTTCAGAAATTCCCTCACTACTCACACTACTGGTATTATTCACGATCTACCCAAACCTACTCACCCCGTATCAAAACAACACCGGACATAGTCATCACTTCAGCAAATCTGTCCTCTTGCAACCGCATAGGTGTTCTAGATCCAGTTGGCAGCGACCATGTACCAATCAAACTTTCTACCGATACTCACAGCTCGAAACCAAATCAATCACAACATACTCTCTTTACAAGCCTCCGCTTTGATAAAGCCAACTGGGACAGATACAGGAGTCATCTTTCCACCTTCACCGCTCATATTACAGCGCCCTCAACGGAAGACGAACTGTACACTGCCATAAACATGATCACATCTTGCATCCAGAAAAACGAATAATCTGGCTATACCTCCCAGTACATGTAGACCATATCAACCCGATTTACCGCCTCATTACCTCACAATGATAACTCGTTCACGCCAGTTTTATCGTGAATATACTCTCACCCAAAATCTAGAATCATTGCGCCACTACAAACAGTTACAGCGCACTGTACGTAACTACATACGTGCTAATAAACTTCGATATTGGGTAAAAACTTGTAACAAGCTCTCAGACACCAATCATCTTTCCAAATACTGGAAAAGGTTCAATGCTTTGTGTGGCAAATATACTAGAACCCAGTATCCTCTGTTAATCCAAAACTCTCTTGCACACGACGATATAGACAAAGCAAACGCTTTTGCCGACAATCTTCAACGCATCTTCACACCTCAGCCTTCTGAGCCTGCATCTCATCCCGTAGAAAAGCTTAATCTGGCAGCTTACCAGTTACAACCCAGTACAATTCATTCTCTTCCGCCTGACACACCATTAGCATCTCCTATCACTGTAGAAGATCTCAAAACCGTAGTCAACCAGAAACGTAATTCGGCACCAGGTTTTGATAACATCACGTATCGCCATATCAAAGAAAGTCCTCTCTCCTTATTAATTCTTCTGGCAACAATTTACACCTTTATTCTGCGCACTGGGTATTATCCGACCAGCTGGAAAACGTCGAAAATCCGTATGTTTCCAAAGCCAAACAAGCCATTGGAAGATGTTTCCTCATATCGTCCCATACAGCTTACTTCCATATTCAGTAAAATCTTCGAACGAATCTTGGTCAAACGCCTTCATCAATATCTCGCAGAACACCACATACTTCCTATTTATCAAGCTGGATTCCGACCTGGTTTCTCCATCAATGATCAATTGCTTCGTCTTTCTAGTCTGACCACTAATCATTATAATTCTATCAAACCGTCTTGTCTCGTTTTGTTCGATTTAGAAAAAGCATTTGACAAGGTTTGGCATCTGGGTCTCATTTACAAACTTGTTCGCCTTTATATCCGTATCATATATATTCGAATCATTTACAATTTTCTGACTGACCGACTTGCATATATTTCTATCAACAATAAGTTATCCCATTTTTCTCCTTTCTGGTGTTCCACAAGGTTCGGCATTATCTCCATTTCTATACCTTCTGTTTGTCACCGATATGCTCCCACTACCGGGCAAAGTGCACGTATTTCAATACGCTGACGTTACTGCCTTCCTTGCACTGGGTAATAATATTAATACGCTTTTACAGACAGCTATAGGTAATTTCTGTCACTAGTGCACGAAGTGGCATCTTCATATTTAAAAACACAAGCCGTCGTCTTTCTACCACCTAAAAAGTCAACTAGAATTCGCTGCAATTCTAATAGATTATCTATTCAAGTTGACCAGGTTCCCATACAAGTCAGTAAGACAGCAACATATCTAGGTGTAACATTCGATCGACATCTAACTTGGAAGCAGCACCTGGCATCAATTACTTTAAAGCATACACTCGTTTAAACTTACTAAAACGTTTAACTGGCACTACTTGAGGTTGAAAACCAGCCACTGTTCTCACAACTTATAAAGCGTTTCTCCGACCAACACTTACACATGGCCACATAGTATGAGTATCTGCACCAACCAGCTTATACCACGAACTCCTAACACTTGATTGTCATGCCTTCCGAATTTAAAATAGAATCAAATTACCCAGCCCTACCCAACATCTTTGCAGCCTTATCACATTCCCTACATTATAGTACCATATCGAAAAACTCCAAACGTTACCACGATCATCATCCTCTCCTTATGGATGCCGTGCACTATTTAGCACTACATCCCACGCCTTGTTGTTATATACACGCCCTTGTCGCTATTATTCATACTCTATTGTTATACACTGCCACCGAATCACCCTGACTTAAGCCTCCTCGATGATTTTCATACTCATTTGCATCAGCCATTCATAACTCCATCTACTGTACAGTGATCCTCCTCTGTCACTAATATGGGCTCTCCCTGCCCACATCATCGCCTAGAGCAGCCCATAGGCAAGAAGATGCTCTCATTTGTCCAATTAACATTTCCTATGTATTTGGCATGTTTTGCTCATCACCTCATCCCTCGAATCCATCGTCATCGATGTTATTTCCTTGGTTTAGTGTTTAATTTATACCCATCTGCAACCGAGTAGTAGTTCTATCACTTCCTTTCCATATATAGGTAAATAAAGGTAAATTATATGTACCTTCCCATAGACCATCCTTCCTGCATCCAGTATCATATTCTTTAAAATTCCCTTCCCTAAAAGAGGGCATAACCCTCTAACAGGGTGCTAGCCCTCGGCTAGCTTAAAAAATACTGAAAAAGAGGCAAATTCTTTGATGAAGAAAAGTACTCGTCGTAACTTTAGATGTCGCACATGCTATGATCAGTATGGGGGAAATTTCCCTAATCTAGGAAAATTGGAAATTTCCCTAATCTAGGAAAATTGGAAATTTCAATAATCTAGGAAAATTGGAAATTTCAAAGGTAAATTTAGCAAATAGGGGAAAAGGGGATTTTTCAATAAAACGTGAAAATAGGGAAATTTTTGCGCTGACTGATTGACCAACATAAATGCTTATCTTTTTCTTTATTCTTCAATACAATAACAGTAATTTGTGTGTCTGTTCAAAGTAGCATAATTTGCATCAATTGTTGGATAGGTTTATATGTGTATTAAAAAAAAAAAAGTTTTCTTTTTAAAGTAGAATCGAAAAGCAAATTAATAAAACAAATATGGTTAGCATTTCCTTTAATATAGGTTTTTATATTAATTTTATCACATAACCTCTATTATAGGAAATGAACACTCAACAAACTAGGGAAAATTTTGTGTCAGTGGAGGGAAATTTTCTTTAGGAAACCTACGAACACTGGCTATGATATTTGTGGCAATAAGTCTTTCTCTTTTTATTTTAAGGTGCATCTCAACCAAACAGCACGGAAAGCCATGCAAACTCTTCTAGCAATTATCAAACATGCAAACTCTTCTAGCAATTATCAAAATCCTTAGTTCCACATTCTTTACGCACAAGACCAGGATTAACGTCTGTAATATGGTTATCAGTTTACAAGTTATTGTATATTTGTAAGTTACTTTCATTCTTCTTTTAACTATTTTGGACAAAAGGTGCTATTTAAAAGTGCACAGGCTGTGATTAGGAAGGAGAGGAATATATAGAGAACAATATGTTGATGTTATATAATTTTTAACTAACCGCTGTTACTGTAACAACAGATTTACTGTTTTGGGGTTGCTATGACAACCTGTTCTTGATTAGGTGACTGAGAAGATAGTTATTAAAAAGTTGACACTGCATAAAATTGATGTGTATTATTCCAAGGTATTGCAATTGATATTTCTTGCGGAATATATAGATATAAAACTACAAGTGTTTGATAGTGTTGTGAGACTTCATTAACCTAATATTATATGCATTGTATATCGAACTGAGTAATATAACGAAAATAAGAAAATATCGTTACATTTTAGATGGTGTTATTCCGCCAGGAGCTTGACACTAGTTAGAAGTTTAAAGTAAACGGTATCAAATATTTTGATCGCACTGTTAAAAATAATTTCTTAAAATTGAGAAATCGTTTCTTATCTGCGCACCGAGACGATATTTTCTTAGAAATGAGATTTGGCAATTCTCATGCATAAGGAAAGTAACAGTATATTTTCTCGTTTCACTTCATACAACCTCATCTACTTTTCTTCATTTCTCATTAATGAGAGTTTCAAACACTTGTTTCTAAGAAGAAAAAAAATATTCTCGGTCACAGATAAGAAACGGTTTCTCAGATTTAAGAAAGTATTTTTAACAGTGCGTCACGGATTATATTTTATTAAGGAATAAGAGAAAAAATATACCGAAATTCAAAAATGGATATTCCCAGCGATGACGGCATCAGTAATGGAGTGAAGACGTCCATACGTCAAAGAGTGTGACGGATCTTATAAGACAACTATCATATATTAGATATTGCTCATTTTGCATCATTTTAATGTATGTCATCCCTCCTCATCCTCCAAGGGCCAGGGCTGAAAATGGTCTTAAACAGCATCAGAAGTGTCACTTCATTTCGACGACCGCAAGAACTATAAATTCAACAGTAGTATCTCTCATTTTTGACCATTTATATATATATATATATATATATATATATATATATATATATATATATATATATATATATATATATATATATATATATATATATATATATATATTCCCCCACCCCATGTTGCGGGCCACGGCATCGGAAGTGTCATCATTCACCTCACATCAGCAACCTCAAAAAACGTGGATTCAGCACTAATATCGGTTATTTTCGATGATTTTTAAATATCTCTTCCTCCCCCTCCCCAAGTTGTGGGTGTGAATTTGGATTTAAACGGGATCGAAAGTACCACTGTTCATCTAAGGGATCCAGAAAACTATAAATTCGACACTGATTGTGGACATTTTCTATCATTTTTATATATCTCTTTCTTCCCCTCCCCCAAGTGGCGGGGCTGATTTTAGATTTAAACCGGATCGGAAATGTCACTGTTCATCTGAATGATTCCGAAAACTATGAATTAGACACTAATATTGGCCATTTTCGATCATTATTATATATAGCTCCCCCTCCCCCTCCTCCTTGCTGCGACACACGGCATTAGAATTGTCACTGTTAATCTCAGCTACTCCTAAAACTATGGATTCGATACTAATATTATCATTTTCGATCATTTTTAAATGTTTATCCCCCTCCCCTACGTTGTACCCTCCCCCTCCCAACTATGAGAGCTGAACTTGGATTCAAAACAGCATCAGAAGTGTCACTGTTTCTCTCATAGACCCCGAAAACTATGGATTAAACACTAATATAGGTCATTTTTGATCATTTTGAAATTTTTCTCCCCCTCCCCTACGTTGCATCGTCAAACTGAATAGCCTAAAACAATCCCTGCCCCTAATCTCATGTATGTTGAAAATTTGATTGAGATCGGTCGGGTGGTTCAAGAGTTATTAATTCACAAACATAGTCACTTTTATTTTTATATTTATTGATTTGTATATATTTCCCCCTTTACCCCCTCCCGTACGTTGCTTTGTCAAAGTGAAATGATAAAAATCATCCCAGTCCCAAACCTCATCTACATTGAAAATTTTATCAAGAGCTCAAGAGTTATTAAGTTTTATTTATTTTTTCTATGTCCCCCTTCCTCCCCCTCCTCTAAGTTCTACTGTCAAAGTAAATAGTTAAAAAAAACCTCCCAGGCCAGAACCGCATCTACGTTGAAAATTTGATGAGATCGGTCGGACAGTTTAAGAGATTAAGAGTCACAAAACATAGTCACTTTCAATTTTATAATATAGACTAGCCTTTGGCTAGCTGGGGCTCCGCTCCCAGACCTCCTAAGTTTGCTCGGCCTACGGCCTCGCATTTCTTACCTTTCGGTCTTTGCATCAACATAGAATTTCTTGAACTTGCTCCTCATATTTCCTAAATTTGCCTATCCAAAGGCTTCGGTCCCTACATCCTGTCTTTGATCGGCTTACGACCTCTCACCTATTGAACTCACAATTCCATCGTTTCTTTTCCTATTTTCAACTATCTAAAAGATAAGATTTTGTATCCCAGGAAAACGTCCATTTAAATAGCATGGGAATTTTTCATCCCTCTTTAGATCCCTAAAAATTTAAAAATATTCACTTTTGGCAATTTTCCTGTGGGTTAGTCCCGGAAGGCTACTATCATGCTGAATTTTATCATTCTAATCCTGCCGGAAGTACCTAAACATTTTGGGGTGTAGAAGACGTCCCATATAAATAAAATGAGAAAGATTTTTCAGTTCCCCGTAAAACCACTCTACGATTGGATTTTTTATTTCTGATGATTCACCTAGGTAACACTAACGAAAACGTACAAGCATACCGAATTTCAAACTTTTATTCCAATTCTAAGTACCTAAAACATCAGAGTATAGGTCCTAAAAAGGGCCCATTTAAATAACATGAGGAAATTCTTCATCCCCTCTTATTGACTTTTGGGAATTTTCCTGTGGGTTTGTCCCAAAAAGCTACAATCATGTCAAATTTAATCATTGTAGCCATACAGGAAGTGCTCAATAATTTGGGGGTGTAAAAGATGTCCCATATAAATAACATGGGAAAGATTTTTCAGTTCCCTATAAAACCACTCTAAGGTTGGATTTTCTTACTTTTACTGATTTACTTAGGTAGTACTAAAGACAACGTTCCAGCGTACCGAATTTCAAGTTTTTATTCCAATTCTAAGTACCTAAAACATGAGATTATTAGTTTTAAAAAAAGTCCCATTTAAATAACATGAGGAAATTCTTCATCCCCTCTGTAGACCCCTTAAAATTTAAAAAATTCCCTTTTGGTAATTTTCCTGTCGGTTAGTTCCGGAAAGCTACAATCATGCCAAATTTAATCATTGTAGCCCTACAGGAAGTTCTCAATAATTATGTCAGCTCATGTAGTTTTATATAGTAAAGATAGATTAGGGCAATAGTTGAACGCCAAAATGAAACAAGTAATGCAACAGTTGGATGCTAAAATGGAACAAGTAATTCAACAGTTGAGTACCAACAAAGAACAGGTAGATGCCAAGATGGAACAATTAATACAACGATCAGATGCCAGGATAGAACAAATATCACAACAGATTAATACCAAACTGGAATAACCGATAGAGCAAATTCTCCACAGTTTTGCGATTATGCAAAGTTCAGTCGAAGCAGTAGAAACACAAGTCAACAATGATCAGAACCAGATAGGAAATTGCAAGAAGTACAAAATATCAAGGAAAAACTTGGGACAGCAAATCCCGCCGTCCCGCCGTCAATGTGGCTTATGTAGAACATAATGTTGTTAGAACCAGAGTACGTGAAGAGGGCAGTAACCGACCTGAATGTTATTCCGAAGAAGAGGACATCGCTTCCAATTCTGAAAATGAAGAAAGAAGAATGCGACGGAACACCGATACTCACGTAAATTTAGAAATACACGGCATTCAGATACACGTTTAAAAATTAGCGAAATAAAGTCTTTGACAAAATTCAGCGGTAGATCCGAGGATATCCCGGCTAGTATATTTTTAGAGAAATTTGAAGCAGAATGTGAATTGATCGGTGTAGATGAGTATAATTTTCTTAAACTTTGCCACATGTTTTATTACCGCCTTGCTCGGCATGGTTCAACGCTATTAGAGGTAATTTACATACTTATTCGGATTTCACAATTGCTCTGTTAGTCAATTTTGAAAATGACTTCCTAATGGCCAATCGTGATGCATAGATTAGAAATAGGCATTATGACCCTAAGGTAGACAAAAGTCTCACCGATTTTGTAGTTACTGCATATAATGAATTGAAACTGATCAATCCGTATCAGCCGGAATCACGCGTTGTCGCATCAATACGAATGTTGTTACCTTTTAGGTTACAGCAAATATTGGTATCTTCACAGTGTATTAATTTTAATCACTTACTTGCGATAGTTCAAAATTTTGTGTCAGACGGTTGCAAAACAATTCTAATCGAAGTCAAGCTAATCATTTTCCTATTCGTAACATTAATGTTAAGGAAAATCGTAATCATAATGCAAGAGGCAATTTTGGATTTTCTCGTACCGGTAATATAACTGAACTTAATTGTAATGGTAATATGACCGAATCTAATTTTAGAAGAAACAGAAATGGAAATCATACAGCTATTAGGAATAATGGAAATAATCGATCTATTTATCCACATACTCCCAGATTTTGCTGTAACTACACAGAGGGCAGAAATTTTCAAAACAGGAAACAAAGATCTGGTGAAGTAAATAACATACACGACTGTACTCAAGATTGTGCTATTCAATGCAACCTAATCGAATCTTTTGGTAATGTAAACTAAGCTAAAGTTATGGCGTCCGTTAAAACACACAAAAGGTAAATGGATGCAACTAGTTGAAAAGTTATTTCCTATGGAAGTTTTGTTCAAGATTAACATTGATAATGTCGGGTTTTCAGGTTGATTCTTAATATAATAATTTCTTTATTACATTATTCTTTAATATAATATTGATTAGTTCTTGTTTAGCTTTGGATATTCTTACTATTTCTTTGTAATTCGCTCTTCTTCTATATTATAATCAATCACATATTTACTTACAACGATAATGTGTATTTATCAAATGTGTTTATATAATGTGTTCAGCTAGGCCCAAATGAAAGAAATAGGTTATGTTGTATTTTTAACTTACACTAATTTAGTTAGTCAACGAGCATAAATGGTGTTGAATTAAAGAAATTATTTTGGACACGAATAGACAGCAAACTTGTCACATTTTGAATATGTCTTTCATATTAGTAATTTTATAAAATTGGAATTAAAATTGATTAATATCGGAATATAAGAATAATGTTAAGATAAGATAAGAATAATGTATTGTTCTATGGATTGTAATTTTCATATGTAAGGACTATTCGAAAAGTAAAGATAGCCCTATATTTGCAATGTCTAACGGTCCAAGGATTATTTCTTTAATTGTGAACAATTCAAGAAGCCCCATTTGTTCGGGAGCCATATATACAACGATATTGTATATTTGTAAGTTACTTTCATTCTTATTTTAACAATTTTCGGCAAAAGGTGATATTAGAAAGTGCACAAGCTGTGATTACGAAGAAGAGGAATATTTAAAGAACAATCTGTTGGTGTATGATTTTTAACTAACCACTGTTACTGTAACAACCGATTTACTGTTTTGGTGTTGCTATGACAACCTGTTCTTGTTGATTACCTGACTGAGAAGATAGTTATTTTAAAAAAGTTGACATTGCATAAAATTAATGTGTGTTATTTCAGTGTATTGCAATTGATATTTCTTGCGGAATGTATAGATATAAAACTGCAAGTGTTTGATAGTATTGTGTGACTTCATTTAACCTAATATTATATGCATTGTATATCGAACTGAGTAATGTAACGAAAATAAGAAAATATCGTTACAAGTTCTCGTTTAATCTATGCACATCTGGCGTGGGAAAACGCACCTCCAACCACGAAGGTTCCTCACCAAAACATGGCAGCCAGCATTATCACCGGAGATTTCCAATATACCAAAATTAAGCAACATCATGAAGATTTGTACATTAGCTTCCTGGACAAAGTATACGACAACATTCACAGAAATTCTGGAGGAAACTAAGATCTTCATCAATACCTGATCACCAAGATGAACATATCGAATGCCTGTTACACAATAAATAAGTAAATGAGATACTAAGAACCGAATAACGTCACAATATGCAATAGGAGGCAAGAGTTATCCTCCCCCAAAAAAGGTATAGTGGCTTTGTGGTGGATAGCATCATGTCCGTGGGTTTTCTCGGGATATTCCCGTTTCCTCCCACATTTTCGTTCCATCAATTCTTCCATCATTGCTCATTCGCCTTACTTATCCTTCTCCCTTAGCCTAAAGGACATATCATGGGACGTTAAGTAGACATACTTCATTTTCATTTGTCCATCAACTCGGATCTCACTAAAAATATAAATTGCCAAGGTAACCTTCACCTGAACCCAAATCTATTTTGTGACATCCATAATCTAAATAAAGTACTTCCCTGAAGAAAGGGCAAACCGGGTAGAGAGCACTAAAATCTTTATATATATATATATATATATATATATATATATATATATATATATATATATATATATATATATATATATATATATATAAATGCATGTACTTGTGTATGTGCATGTATATCCCAGTATAACTCTGGAATGTTTAGAGCAATTTTAACCGAACTTGGTACACATATTATTTACAGTCTAGAAAATAGTATTGTGAGGGTGAGATACCCCTGGCACACCACGGGGGAAGTGGGAGGAATGAAATATAAAAATAATCGAAAACGACCGCTATTATTGTCGAATCCATAGTTTTCGGCTCGCCGAGATGAATATCGATGTCATTGTATTGAATTGCATGGGATTGTTGAATCTTCTTTTCCACTTTACACGAAAGTTAGAAAATGTGACATATCATTATGTTTCCCTGAGTCTTTCATATATATAGACTTCTGAGTTTCTTAGTGAGTAGCCTACTCATCTATGATGTAGAGGGTTTCGAGTTCGACTCCTGTACTCACTTGCTACAATACTGAGACGAAAATAAATAACGAGAAATTAATTCCCTATACAGTGAAGAATTGAAAAACTTAAAACAAAGGAATGTTTTAAGCTATGCATCTTTACATTAGGTAAATGCTTTGATTCCATTTTTTCCTTAATTATTCTTTGTTTACAATGTTCATATTCATGTACAAGATTGAGTATTTGCTAAAAAAAAAATCGACGCCATTGACATCAATGTAATGTTTAAATAAAGTTGATATATTTAAACTTAAAACAATTCAATAATATATGAATAAATGGATGTGGCAAGCTGATCTTTAATGAATTATGTGTAATAAAATTCCAGACACTAAATAATTTGCTGTCGTATTTAAGGTAACCGGTTATCCCAATAAATTAAACTGGTGGAAATTAGGTCTTAGATATCACATAACCTTAATTACTCTATAAACAGGTATTTTTCATTTATTATAATAACATTAAAGAATACAAGTGACACGAAATTCAGTGTAGGGTGACATGAAATTCATTGTCTGGTGTATATTAAAGATTTATTATTATATTTTGCTTTTTGCGTATCAAACTGCTAAACAAATTTACATTTGCATGACACTATATCAATTTTGAATAGCGTTTTATGATTTGCTTGGATACGAAATGATAAAAGTGAGCAAGTTTGTATATCATATACTAATAATGTGACAAGTAAATGCAAAGTAGAAAAATAATATATTAGAATAGTATATTAGGAAAAATAATAACAATAAAACGAATATACATATTTCTCTTCTTTTTAATAAGTTTGTCATTTTACAGGCTGTCAAATCTACCTAGTAACTAGTTTTCAACGTGTTCATATGATGTATTTTTTAGATTAAATTGTGATTTGTAATGCCTTTAATGGGAAAAACAATTAATTTCACAGATTTTCATTTCTTATGTAATATTGTACCCAATTTTGCTACGCGGATCCTTTTTTTTTAATTTTGAAAAATGTTTTGTGAGTCAAATATCACTCTCTTTTGCCATTTCAATTAAAAACGACAGGGTGTAGCAAAAATAATTTTTTTTGGATAATGCCATGATGCAAATAGATGTGTCATTTACGCATTCCATATCAGAACTTGCAACAAGAACAAAAAAAACGCAAAACAGGATACTGCTAAAGTTCTGAGTTTTTGCTTTTCATCTAGTTTTTGTAAGTTAAGCTGTGATTTTGTATCTCGAGAACCCATTTAGTCACTTTATTTTCAGATGCAATAACATGGGGAAGTACATGTAATCTGTTTGTTGTCAATTCTACGTTCAGCCACCAATGGCATGGTGTAATTAGTAGTGGATTGGTCACATTTTAATGATTTTGTGTAATACATTTCTAAGTATGTAATATACAAACCTCCTATATTATATTTTTGTAACGTATATATGCGTAATATGCCCATTCATATGTTTAGTTGGTTTGCATTCCCTGGTCTTGGTTGCAATGAAAGTTATTAAATAATTGATCCTTAGAACCTACTCTCACTCGTCTCATAATTGTCTCTAACGATGCTTTTGTGACTATGAATCTATCTAGGCAAAATACTTCAATATAGCTTCTACTAATATAGTTTAAGCTACACTTACTAAGATACAAGGGCAACTGTTACCCTACAACGATAAAAATCACTCTGGTTCCTTTGTATTATAATTAATTCGAGCCATTAAATAATACACATTCCATCCCGTAGTTTTATTCCATTTATTTATATATGGTTGTCTTGCCAACGACGTTCCAAAACCTTATTATTTTTTTGAAACATTTGAATATCTTTATATATTGACAATCATATTATTTAAAACACTTCTTTCTCTTCTTCTGCAGCCAGCCTAGTACATATTTATAATAACTTATGACCCAAAATTACAAATATACAATACAAATATACAATGTACTGTTGTATATTATGGCGTCCGACGGACTTTTCTTTTTATTCATTAACTTCATAAAAAGAAAAAGAATTCTGGACCGTCTACATATACATGTTAATCATTCGAGTTTTCGAATGCACCTCGTATACTTAGAAATTACAATTCATATAAATATACATATATACCATATTTAATTTTATAACAATATTATTATCATATTTATTTTAAAGTTTATCATCATTTTCATTTATTTATACATTTCAACGACGATAAGGCATATTCGAAATTTGATTTGCAAGTTACTTGATTTTAAGTCCTTTTTCGGATCCATCAAATGCTGGTTACAAGCTATTAATTATTTACTTAGGCTTCATGAAGAATATTTCGAAAAAGATGTATGTGATATTTATATAGTTATTCTTTGAACACAACATGATCGAATATAAGATATAGTTAAACAAAATATAGATTAAAATTGAAATATCGATTATAATCAGGACATAACATAATAATTAACGTCTTATTAACATCATAGAACTCGAATAAGATACGAATAACAAACGAAATCATAATGAAAGCAAAATCAATTGAATACGATCTTCTCTGATATCGAAAATCCATCCTAAGTTACATGGCTAACAAATTCCTCATAGAAAACAAAACTTATTAACTTAGCATTACAAAGATGCTTTTAAATATATTTCAATAACATGGAATATGAATAATGTGATTGATAATACAAATATCAAAGAAAACACGTAACATTAAGACATATGTAGACATAATTTGAGTAATTGCGATCATATACATGAATTCAAGGTGCGAACAACACACGAAATCATAATGATATTTAAAGCAAAATCAATTGAATACGGTCCCCTCAGACGCCACTCCAATCTAAGTTATATGTCCAACAAGTTCATTCAAGTCACATTGAAAGTCACAAATCGGAATACAGTCTTGCGCGTTATTTATATCTACAGTTCTTAGTTTCTTACGTTGAGAATTTTCGTCATCTATGGGATTTCTATGAAATCTCCATCGAACGAAATTAGATCTAATGCTTACATGCTTCTTAGGTGTACGTGATCGTAATACACTAGGATTAGGTTGAGTTACACGTGATTGTACTACCACTGTTACTACCAGGATTAGGTTCATTTACATCGCCGGTAAAATTAGGTTCAGTTCTCATTCGTTTTACTGATGTCGAGATATCGTGACTCTTAACATATCTGTATCTATTCTTTCCACAATGCTCACGGTACTCTGTCCTACCACGGGTTTTGTTCCTTCTGTGATTAGGTTCAGTTGTATCACCGGTACACATGAATTTAACATCTTCCTGCACATTGAGATCACACTTCAATCGCACATGAATACATCGAAGTTGGTCTCGATTAATGTTAGTTTGATTCAAGCTAGCAATGTATTGCATCACAGATGGATTTTCAAAACTTTGCAACATCACACCAGGATGATTGAAATTAACGCACTGCATTACGTTCTGCGAAGACACCATCAGACCGTTCGCCAACATCATTCTGGTCTTTTTGTTGAATACACAGTTCAACACCTCCAATTCAGTAGAACATCATCACTACAAGCATTGGTGGGAACGCACGCTTTCCTTCTGAATTTCACAAATATTGGAATCAACTTTCTACCTGCTACATGAACCATAGGATTAATATCATGTTGGATATACGGGTAACGCAGACAGTTAATAGCGTTCTCAAGATGAGGATGGTCATAACTTTCCGCATACTGATACATACCAGAATCTTCATTATACACAACATCAGTAGGACAATTAAAAGCATTTGAACGAAGAGAAAAGTTAGGATAATCTGATCCAATCAGTACGGCAGTATGCTTATACAAACATTCAGCTAATTTCATACAAACATTCAAATCAATAATGTCATTTTTTTGTCGATGCCAACTTTGGATCCGTCCTGCTGACTGACGTTGAGGTTTCTTCGGTAATTGTTTGTTTCAATTCTTGCCTCCGTACTGTTCGTTGATCTATACATTGGTTTAGTTTTTCCAGTTGTTGATTCACTTTAGCAAACTGTTCAGCTCGGTCCTGAGCTTGGTTTTTAATCTGTCGATATAGTTCCTCGCTACTTCGAGCTTGGTCTTTGAGTTGCCGTGATATATCTTTTAAAACTTGCAACATGTTGTCAAATGAATTTATTACTTGGTTGTCCATTATGGCTCAATCTTGATCGTTTTCTACTATACTTCGAAAACAATTACTTTTCCTTTTCACTCCCGGGTTTCGGCACCATATACAACGATAAAAAAAATCACTCTGGTTCCTTTGTATTATAATTAATTCGAGCCATTAAATAATACACATTCCATCCCGTAGTTTTATTCCATTTATTTATATCTGGTTGTCTTGCCAACGACGTTCCAAAACCTTATTATTTTTTTTTTGAAACATTTGAATATTTTTATATATTGACAATCATATTATTTAAAAAATTTCTTTCTCTTCTTCTGCAGCCAGCCTAGTACATATTTATAATAACTTATGATCCAAAATTACAAATATACAATGTACTGTTGTAACGCCCTAAGGTATAATCAACGAAAATACCTGTATAACAAGAATTCCGTACTTGGTGCGTGCTGGCGGAGTAGATATTGTTCTTGATCACCAATTAGCTGTTTTCAAATAAGCGATTTTTAAAAAATGTATTGTCAGAAATAGGAACTACAAAAAAAAAGAAAAGAAAAGAAAAGAAAAAGAAAACAAAGGAAAAGATAAGTCAGTGGCGTAAATAACAACTCGCAGACCCCATAATGCGGGAGCCTCCAAATCGTCAAAAGTGAATTGAGTTGAAAAGTGTTTAGTAAAGTATTTATTAGAGTACCACCTGCCAGAACCACCTGAGGTGACGTATTAAATATTATTAATATCGCTGACATTATAAATTAGATTTATGGGTTGTTTCACAAGCTACTCTGCTTTAGAACACTTATGAATACAGAAATCAAAAGAAAAGAACTTGTATCAGTGAGAGGTCTGGCACGATTTCTGTTTGTTAAAAAAAAAACTTGCTTAGCAAGTAGTCTGAGTAACTTATGTATTTCCCTCCAGTGTATTTAACTTTACCGGTAATATCATCAACTGCAGAGAGGTCCTCTTCAAAGCTTACATTAATCAAAAAAAAAAAATTAAGGACATTCATGACTCAATGGAGGTTAAGTGCGCTACACTGTTGGTCGCTAGGCTATTGGTTGCTTAAGAACCCCACATGGACAGGTCCCTCCGAAATGATCGATGCAGAGAAAGTTATGGTGTGAGCGGGTATATGGGGAACACAAATTATCGATCCTTTTTTCATTTATGAAACTTTAACTACGGAATGATAGCTGGATATATTATAGGATCATGTATTGCCAGGTCTGCTCTCAGAAGACGGTACATTTCTCAGTTTTTTCAACAAGATGGAGTGTCTCCCCACTTTAGTATCCGGGTGCGTCAGTACCTGAATGAACAATTTCCTGGGGCATATGGATTGGTCGCCGTGGGCCAGTTGAATGGCCTGCCCAATCACCAGATCTCACTCCAATGAACTTCTACCTCTGGGGACACATTACGGCTATGGTGTATGGTGTGAAGATTCGTGATTTTCGTCATCTTGAGCAACGTATCATGACTGCCTGTCCGCAGATTTACCCAGCTACCCTGCTCCATGTCCATAGTACTCGTAATTGGGAGAGGTGTCTCCACACGTGCATTGCCCAGCACGGAGCACATGAGGAGCACATTGTGTAACAGATAAACATTAATTGTCGTTGTCCATAACTTCTCACCAAATAAAGATACATGAAATATGATTTCAAATTTGACGTCCTGAGCAAATTCTAGCCTAAGCTAATTATCACGTGACTCACCTATCGTTTGAAATAAAAAATGAAATTCTAGATGGCGGCCGTCTGCGAAACATTGTCCGAAAGGTTTGCCCCTAACCTTTCTGTATATTTCCTACATCAAGTCCAATATAAATACATCCATAAGGATTTTAAAAGAGGTGGTAACGGACTTTTGAAACAGCCTGTATGTGACCAGAAAGTAGGAGAGAAATAGAACTTTTTTTAAGATTCCAGTTTCATATTTGTCTTTGAACAAAAGGTTGTATTAGATTCTTTTAGTTAGTAGATATATCTCAATGAAGGACAAAATGGCAAGAAAATCCAGTTAAAACTATTTTAAACAAATTTCTTTAGAAAATCAACAACTATTAACAACTGAAACACTACCAACATAAGAATAAATAAATTTACCCCTTCACATTTTGGAAGATAAGCAGTAATTATGTTAGATAATAAAACAAATAAGTTTTTCTCTGAAACGCAAGTTACTGATAAATAACATAATCTCAAATGCAGAAATATATTTGTAGCTTCTCTCCATGAAATGCTCAAGTTACCTACCTGTACACAGGGTAAAACTGTATTAAGACTGGATTGTGTACTCCTTGCCGCACACACACACACACACACACACACACACACACATATATATATATATATATATATATATATATATATATATATATATATATATATAATTGTTTACATTTCTCAAGATAGTTTGGTAGTTTACACATTGATAAAATTATCATTTTCTTGATTTGTTTACAAAGAGAAAGATGGCGAAATGACAATATTTCAGTCAAAAGACGTATTTAATTTTGATTAAGTATGATAGCAATAAATATATATACCGTTGTACGTTATCGCCACCGTTCTTGCAAGTATGTGACAATCTTATAAGCACATTATTGTATAAGTTAACAAGAAAGTCTCTTTCATGTTATCTATTATTCCTTGCAAGATTCTTGTAATCCAAACACTGATGTATGTCACCATATTAAGTACTCTCTGCCCAACCTTAGCAATGAATATTCATTTCTAGTGATCTTCTTCTTCTTGTTATTATTATTGAGCTATAAGATACCTTAGAGCTAGCTAATTATGAAAATCACTTTCTTTCACTCTTGCGTTGATTCTAACTAGTCGAAATTTAAGATTGAATTTCTGCCTGCTACTTGTGCGCTTAAAACAATGACAACCATATCTGTACGTCATCTGTCGGTTCAGGGGGACGGATCTGTCTGCACTGATCAGTATGGAAACGATTTAAAGAAGGATGCAATACATGCCTTTTAAGTTTCTATGACGTTGCTAATAAAAACGAAAAATAAACAAGTAACAAATAAGACTTCTTTGAAAAGCAAACTATTTATCTATACAATCAATTATTTGTGTATCATTGAACTCACACCTATAGAGCAGTTGGTGTATTAAAAATCAGTTATTTCCTCCTTTTATTTATATTTGAATATACTCAAATATGTAAGGACAAGGTTATAGTGTACTAATTTGCAAGATCTTACAACAAAATATATATCATATATAACTGACACATTACTCAGTAAAAAGTCAATGCATTGAATTTATGAAAGCATTTAATTATGTAACTAATGATACTTCCTTTAACAGTACAACACAATCAGTGCCTATGAACATATGTACACTCATGTCCAAAATGATTGTCGCATATCTATAACTGTCTTCTTGTAAGAGTATAATTTGATAATGATTTTGCAGGGTACTTTTAATACTCATACTATGTGTATAATCGAGAAATGTATATTTGTGGTAAATTTCATAGGAAAAGAATTATAAATACGAAAATTAGAATGGGTAAAATAAAAGGTTGCTAAATGGACAAGACAGTTTTATTTTCGTTTTATTGTTCTTGTTTACTGCTCTTTTAACATAAAATTTGCCACATACATGTTTTTGCCGATTATATCATACTAACATTATAAGAAATACCGTTCGAATTCGTTATCAAATTATATTCCTACAACAACATATTTATAGACATGCGACAATAATTTTGGACATGAGTGTACAAATTCAAATTTTGCAGTTCATTTAAAAGCTGTAGTTCAATTCATTCACCTTTTTGGGTAAGTACACGAAGGCAGTTGTGATAGTAATTTTATTTAATAGCTTTACGTGAATGGGTATTGTTTGCAACAATAATATGTACATGTTGTTAAGGACAATGGTTCGATACCGGTACATCAGAGGCCTTTTTTTTTTTTTTGGTAGCCAGACCTGCACATTTATGCTGTTAAATTTTCTGGCCATATTTGTAAATTTATGTTGTTAAGATATAAGAAGCAGGGACGCCATCAAAGATAGATTACGTATGTATTTGTGATATGTTAAGATACGATAAGTATCAAAGAAATACAAAGTTTTAAAGGAACAAAAATAGTTTAATTTCTTCTAGTAGTTATATCGAAATAAATTTTGGTGGTTGCTAAAGCTAGATTTATCGAACTGAGAACCTTACACAGTAAAAATGGTTGTGTTAATTCAACTCAATTTTAACACAGGACAGTGGTTCCAGCGCGACTACCACTATGCGGTGTTAGTTTAACACAGACCCCGCAGTGTTGGCGTTTAACACAGTGAGTGTGTTACGTCTTTAACACACAACCGGTGTTGAGCGGTGTTGAATTCCGATCTGTGTTAGTATTTTCGGTGTTGATTCGACACTATGTCAGAGTCGGTAGTGTGGAGAAAAGTGTTGAGTGTTACTTTTGCAGTGTTGCACCAACACGAAGAAAGTAACACAGTGTGTAGTGTGTTAATTATTTTGTGTTAATATTACACATGTCAAGT
Organism: Thermobia domestica; assembly: GCF_964235325.1. Lineage (NCBI taxonomy): Eukaryota > Metazoa > Arthropoda > Insecta > Zygentoma > Lepismatidae > Thermobia > Thermobia domestica. Next base: position 109,689,620 of record NC_137464.1, read on the forward strand.
ATCAATATAACATGGTTCCTGTGTTACTTCATCAGCATTTTCTTATTATTTCAACACAATCTGTGTCATAATTCAAGGTCAAAGCCGTATAAGTAACACCGTTTTGATGTTAATTCAACACTCCCTGCGTTAAAATTCAAGATCAGACCACCAGATTAACACAGTTTTTGGTGTTAATTCGACTCCACTTCTGTGTTACTACGACATCTATTTCGGTGTTAAAATAACTCCGTGTGTGGTGTTGATGTAACCATTTTTCTGTGTTGAAAAATCATGTAGTGTGCATGCTTATGCTTACCGAAGATTCTAATTTTAAAATAAGAATAGTAAACTACAGAACACTTCATATAGAAAATCTTCATAAAAATTTCTGGCACCCTCCCCAACATTTATTGTGAAGTATTTCTTGATGGTGCGAAACACAACCTTCACCAACATCTTGTTCAAGAATGATAGGAAATTCTTACCTATATCCTTATAATATGTTTGACTCTTAATCGTGATTCTACTTGTTTTCCGCCATTTTTGAAACACAGTCCCCGCTGTTGATTGGTGAGCCTTAGTGCAGTGTAGAAGTGACACAGTAATACGATGTTGTTTCCCGCTGTTGACATATTTCTTCCGAAACATTATGTAAAACAATTGAAAACACATCGCGTGTTGCATTTTGAAATTTTGTGTATATCTGGATTTGTTTAAGTATTTCTTTCTACTGTGTTTGTCTGTAGCTTCAATTCATAAGCCTTTATAATTAGATGTCCAACATATTTCGAAACCACTCAGAAAATAACATCGAGGATTCTACACTTGTGTTAATTTTAAAGGCTGTGCGTCATTTCACCTACCGGAATATGACCAACAACTCCAAATGGAGAGAGAGTTGTTCTAACTATCTGTTTGTGTCATATTTTAACACAATCGTGTTAACACATAGGCATGTCGTTGAAATAACACAACGATTTTTTTACAGTATAGGATCATACTATGGCCTCAGAGAAGGTTTTGCGTAGAACCTCAGAAAAGAGTCTTCCTATACGAAAAGAGACGTAGTGATAGAACAAGTAAGTGCAAGAAGCTATTAAGGCGAAGAAAGAAACAAAGAAAAAGTTAGATGCTTCCGGGAGAGAAAAGGTATCAAAGGCAGCAAAGAGGGCAGTGGTCAGAGCAAAAGTGCAAGCGTGGGATGAAATGTATGGCGAACTTGAAATAGCAGTTGTAGTGAAGATGTTAAAGATTAGCAAAAACTAGGGACAAGGAAAGAAAGATTACGCAAATAAAAAATTATCAAAAGTTATTGTTTACCGATGAAGAAAGAATCAAAGAGAAATGGGTCAGTTATTTTGGAAAGCTTTCAAATGAAGAAAATCCGAGGAAAGTTTTCTACCATGGAACTACAGATCATGGAACAACATCAAGAATCGCCATGAAGCTGGGAAGTAGAAAAAGTGATAAAGAAAGTGAATACAGAGAAAGCAATGGTATACCAGTAGAAACATATAAGAATTTCGAGCTAGAAGATACAGATATTGTATGGAATATGATGTAGAACAGTGCTATTCAACCGTGGGTACGTGAAGATGTTTTTGGGGATACGTAATCCTAAAATAAGCATATTTCCAATATTTATTAGCAGGAGCGTCATTTCAGATTTCTCTTGAGGGGTAAAGAGCACCACCGACATAAGACTTTCACGTTTTGTACTAGTTTATTAGTCGATAATCGATTAAAGTATATGTATTCCTCAAACTCTTGGGGGTTCCATTTCCCCCTCTTTCCCCCCTAAATGACGCCCCTGTTTATTAGATTATCATAGTTTAGGAAAATTTTGAAATGTCCCATGTTAGTTTTGTCGGATATGCAGTTTATCCTTCTGTAAATAGTCTTTTGATTGGCACACTGATTGTCCTTTTATTGGGTCTCTATTTGTCCCCTTTTTAATCAACAGAACATGTGTATTAATTTTAATAAGTTCATTTCGATTTAATTTCTTTTAAACAGCTCCAGGGGTACCCAATTGGATGACAAACTGTGTCTAAGGGTACAAGAGAAAAAAAAATGTTGAATAGCACTTATGTAAAAAGTCCAGGAACTGGAAACAAGTGCCAAGTCAATGGAGTGTAGCGTTATTGAGTTGAGTTGATTTTGAGTTTAACGTCTCTTTGAGCAGCGAGGCTATATCAAACAGGGCCTACTGATTAGCGCTGAATCTGAACCACATGAGCTTCCTTCGGAAATCAATTATTGTCCAGTTATTGTCCAGTTATTGTCCAATCAGTTATTGTACCAATTTTTAAGAACGGAGATATACATGACTGTGGAAACTAAAGAGGAATCAAACTAATGTCACATAAGATGAAGATTTGGGAGAAAATTGTAGACGGGTGATTACGGGAGGAAACATCAATTGGAAAAGAACAATTTGGTACAGTAGTTCCGTAATTATACTTTCTAACCATGGAAAAGTATCAGGAAAAACAAATAGGATTGCATATGATCTTTATTGATTTGTGAAAGACGTATGAAAGAGTACTATGTCAGAAAGTATTAAGATGTCAGAGAATGTCAGAGAAATACGTAAGGATAATCCAAGATATGCATGAGGGAGCTAAGACCCAAATAAGAAGTAATGTGGGATCAGTCTTGGGAAGTAACGTGACGCAAGTAACGCCTTACTTTTTAAGTAACGATTCCTAGTAACGCGTTACATTTTTTCCTAAGTAACTGTAACGGTAACGAGTTACAAATTTTTAACTAACGTACCTAGTTTACGTTACTTTTTTTTGCGTTATATTTCGGATGGGTAACTATAATTTTTCGGAAACAAATGTTTCTTTTCTGTAGTAAATTTCTCAGAATGGAGCAAAGGAGCATGAACTGTCAGTGACCGATAGTCAGTCAGCGACACACAGAAAAACAGATAAAATTTTAGTGCCACTTGCTGTTTCTGGGAGATGAGTACAGCCTCTGGTAAGTTACTTGTACTGATTGCAGGCACCTGGAAGATTTTGTCATAGATTTTGACAGTTCTAAATCAATACATTCATTGAGTGAACTGCAAGTGTAGTGATAGTCTAGTTTACTTTAGTTTAGTTAGTTAGTTGGTGTTTTTTTTTCTTTTTTTTTATGAAGATGGAGAACGAAAATATTTTACCGTTCGAACATTTGAAAAAATACTTTTTGTTAAAAACAAAGGATGATGGTGGACAGAATTTAAAAGCAAAGTTTCTGAAATGCCACGGCAGGAAATATTTATCAACAGCCAGGAGTTGAGGAAGCATCTAAGGTTAAGTTTAAAAAAAAAAAAAAAGTTAAATTTCTAGAGTAGACCGAAACAGCACCCACACAAACATCTGGGATTAAGCTATTGTCCAAATGTTAATCATTTTCATACTAATATTATATTATATTAGTATTTTCTTCAATTTTAGTATAGTGCTATTTTGTTTATACTTATGGAGACTTTAGAAGTTGCAATTTCTTCGAAAGAAATGTGTCAATTGCAACTAAGCAAGAAAAAAAAAGATAAGATTTCATTTTCTCAAGAGATTAAGTAAAGAAATGTATATTGAGTGTAGGTAAAGTAGGAGGTGTAATGTGTTGATTGGTTATCGTGACAATAATACAGTGATTTTCTATCATATATTCTTTCAGCTTGAATAACTAGGTTTTAAATTAGTAATCGAAACGTCAAAACTTCGATGTAAAAAAAAAATATTGTAAACTTTTTTATAGGATATGATTATCCTTATAAATCAATAATTAAGAATCGCGGTTAATATACTTTTTAATTTTTTTATTTGTCTACAAATATGTTTACAATATGCCATAGCAACTACAAATAGTGCAACACACACGCTGTAAAAAAAAAAAAAAAAAAAATCCTACAATCTTTGGATCAAAAGATCCAATTTATTTTAATCAAAAATTTTCTTGTACGCCTTATATCTGGAGAACTACATATAGTGTAGCCAAACCCAAACTATCACTTAACTCAATGTGATGTGCTTATTCCTTAGAAAATACGAAAACTCGATTTACGGGTCGTTAAAAAAAATTGTGGTCCCTTTTCCAAAAGCATTATTAATAGTTCCTAAAATTCTGCTGAAAAAATCTTTTGATGCATTTTCTTTTTATCATTCCTAAAATTCTTGGCCGAGATCGCAATCTTTTGATCCATTTTTTGAAACATTCCTAAAATTCTTATAAGCGTAAACTGCAACGACTTTTGATTACTTCTTTTACATGTACTGTATATATGCATGTAACAGGAGTGCAAATTGTGTACAAAATGTGCAAGAAATGTAGAGAAACTTCCAAGAGTGCAAGTCATGCACATTTCTCACAAGTTTTGTACACGCTTCGCACTCCTTTTGTTATACACATATATACATGGAAAAGAAGTGATCAAAAGTCGTTGCAGTTTACACGTACAAAAAATGAACATTTTTTTACAGTGCAGTATAGCATTTAAATATTAGCGCATTGTTTATAGTTGCTATTGTGAATATGTTTTATGGGTGCAATAACTAACGATATACAGTAAGGGGTTAATATAAATAAACTGTGACTGATGATTGTGAAAAATTCGAATGTGCCATAATAATAATAATAATAATAATAATAATAATAATAATAATAATAATAATAATAATAATAATAATAATAATAATAATAATAATAATAATAATAATAATAATAATAATAGAGGTAGTAGTAGTAGGGGAAATTCAAATAATAAGAATTTTTTTGTATATTCAAAGTTTCGGACCTAAGTAAAGCGTTACTTGCGTTACTTTCGAAGTAGGGTAACAGTTACTTTTCTGGAGCAAGTAACGCGTTACATTTTAAAGGAAAGGAAAGTAATTTGTAACGCGTTACATTTTTGCAAGTAACTTACCCAACACTGTGTGGAATTAACATGCCAATGCTCTGTTTATTTTGAATTAGATCAGGGCTCAACCTTAAGCCCGTACCTTTACAACGTTGTCATGAATGCTTTAACTTAATATGTGAGAGATGAAGCTCCCTGGTATATGATGTTTGCGTGCGATTTAATAGGGAAGAACTGGAAGGATAGTAGAAAGTTGGAGGAAGTATGGAAGACAAAGACCTAAAAACTAGTAGAAAGAAAAACAGAGTATCTCGGAATGAAATAAAAAAATGAAATCTTTGCGTTTAAGGTTTTATGATTATGCCTGTTAGGCTAAGGGAAAGAAACTATGATTAAAGCAAGTGAGTGATGATGGAAGAATTGGTGGAATGAGAAAATGGGAGGAAACAGGAGCACCCCGAAAAAATCCACGAGCACGATGTTGTCCACCACAAACTTACTTGGCCGGGATCGAACCAGGGACCCCATGCACCAGCAGTAAGCGCTCTACCACTGAGCCACTGTGCCCCTTACACAGAATATCTCGAGTATAACAGAGAAGGAAATGGGGAAGTAAAGTGACGGGAAGATAGATTAATTGAACCTTTTTTTTAATATTTAGGCTCATCTATTGCCAAGAATGGCAATTTGGATATCAAATAACATACAGAATTCAAGAGAAAATACGAATCTGGATGAAAGTACTTGATGTTCTCTGTAACCGCAGAATCATGGTTAAAAAAAAAATAAATAAATAAATAAAAGGTTAATTTACAAAACAGGGATTAGACTAGCAATGATGTACGACGCAGAAACATGGTCAATAAAGAAAGCACAGGAAAAAAAGATTGAATATTTACCGAAATGAGAATGCTATGCTGGATGTGTGGGATAACAAGAAGAGACAGAGTGAGGAATGAGAGAGTAAAGGGAATCAACCAAGGTTGTAGAGAGAGATTTCTAAAATGATCCCCAGGAAGAAGACTGCAGTGATATGACCATCTAATGATAGAAGAACAAACTACTATGTGGTCAGAAGAGTGATGGCAATGGTAGTGGAATGGGAAGAGAGGTAGAGGGAGACTAAGATGGAATTGGATGAACATGGTTAAGAATGATGAACAAGGAGGAAGGTCCAACAGGAAAAGAATTTCGGGACAGGGCTTTAAGGGAAAAAAAAACTCATCAGTAACGTCGACCCCACATAAGTGGGAATAAATTGTGAAAAAAAAAGAGGAAGAACATTGATGCTAAATATGAATGTGCTTTGATGTTTATTAATAAGAAAAGAGTAGTAAATATTTATAAGAGCATTAATATGTGTGTAACTGCAAATTAGTTGATAGGTAAACTAAAAAAATTAAAATATAAGCAATTAAATCTTTTAATTAAGTATGATTTTAATCTATGATGTACAACGAGTGAAGACTTGAAAGATGGGTAGAAATAACTATTATAACTTAAGAGTCTTCATCCAGGCAAAATTAAAATACCGCTAATTTTACAGTAATTATGTCATATCTTCAAATAGATAAAAGATAATCGAAATGTGGAAAAAGAGCGCCCTAGACAATATTATTTTACATGAGAAACCGTTATCACGACTCACTTATCTGCTTTCGATTTCGAGCCGTTTTGAAAATCGGCATTTATTTTCGCGTTTCTAAACATCTGAAAACGGAAAGCCACTAGGTGACTTGTGATAACGGTACCTTACGCAAAATAATATTGTCTAGGGCGCTCTTGATCCATATTTCAATTATCTTTTATCTATCTGAAGATGTCACATAATTACTGTAAAATTAGCGGTATTTTAATTTCGCCGGGATGAAGACTCTAAACAACCAAGATAAAAGAATCAATTAATTTTCAAGAACACAATTTCGAATACAAATTATGTTCAATTATTTAGAGAACTCAAATATACATGAAAAGAAGAAAAAAACTTAATACAAAAATAAAAAAAAGTAGTGGTAGCCCCAGAATGTAATGGTGTTAGTAGTAGTAATAATGGTGTTGGTGGTGGTAGTAGTGTTATATTTTCCCCACAGGAACATTTCTTAACAAATTGACACGGGGTTTGATCAATAGCCTCTCCAGGGAGTGACTTGTCTTCCTTTAAATAATGAAAGTCAATATTGAGAAAACCGAAAACGTACTGACCTTTGAAGTGGAAATGGTAGTGTGTAGAGCTGTTCAGCTATTTTTTCTTCTTTTTCTTTCTGTCTCCCTATTTTCCAATCGCCTCCATCTTCATCGTCTTCATCTTTCCCCCCTTTTCTTCATTTTCTTGGGCTTCTTTCGAGCTTTATTCTATTTGCTTGATATATATATATATATATATATATATATATATATATATATATATATATATATATATATATATGCATCTTGCTGTTTTCTATAGCATTCCTTTTACCATTCCATCATATGTTTGAAAAGAAGTCGAGAAGCAAGCAAAAATTAAAAATGTAAAGAAACCTTTTCTTTTCTAAAGGGAAAAAAGCAAGAGAGAGAGAGAGAGAGAGAAGGAGAATGAATAAAAACAAAGAAAGAAAAAGCAGGAAGCTAAATAAGTGGAAGAGTACAAAATTAAATTGCGTGTAAAAGAAAATGAAAGAAAGCAGAATGGAAATTCCATATTTTGTATGAAAGAAGAAAGAATAATAGTTTATTTTAAGGGGAAATATGTATGTGTATTTTTTCATTTTTTTTAAAGAGAAAGATGGATGACTACATTCAAAACCGATCGATATACCTTTATTCAATTTTTCGTTAGTTAGAAACCAAATGAAAGAAATAAAAAGAAAAAGAAAAGAAATATAAGATATAATATTTTTATGATTTACATCCTCTTATTTTTCTTTTTCTCTTTCAATTTATTCTTCATAATATTGAACTGGTGCTTTATGCTCCTAGAAAAATAAAGTATAGAAATAAATTACTTGGAACACTAAAAAAAAAAAAAAATCCCTGACGAAAGTGAGGTCTTTTACAATAGGTTGTCTGGTACCCAGTATTGTGTGTGTGTGTGTGTGTGTGTTCGTGTGCATATGTATTTCTATGTATGAAGATACCAAATATCGTTATAAGTTCATTGCGGGGCATAGAGTCAGGGAGAACTCCTTGAAATTTTACGCATTTATAAGGATTTCAAAGAAATTTCAACCTAAATATGCACAAGCATATAAAATGATATAACATCAAATTAAAGAAAATTTTATGTGGAATCCAAATCTACCCACAGAAGTTATGTATCTTGTGTGTAGGTGCAGTAGGTGTGTAGATGTGAAGTGTATGTTTACAACAGTTGATGATATTTAACAAAATGTTCTGGAAAAGAAACACAAATCCGTCATGCTAAATGTTCATTTAATGAATGACTCGATGTTGCTTTCAATGAGGACTGCGCTCAAATAAGGTAATCCATGTTCCAACCTTGCAGTATTGTTTCTGCTTCCTTACTTGTTGTGTGTGTAGGTGCCCAGGGTTATGTAATTGTGTTGTTCTAGTAGTGTTACTTCTGCTGACAAATTTAAAAGTGATAGTTTTACCCATAAATATTGATTTACCGTTTATAAATAATTTATTATTTATATAATTTGTAATTTAATATATAATTTATATCTATATCTATATCTATCTCTCTCTCTCTCTCTCTCTCTCTATATATATATATATATATATATATATATATATATATATATATATATATATATATATATATATATATATATATATATATTGATAGATAGATATAGATATAGATATAGATATAGATATAGATATAGATATAGATATAGATATAGATATTACTATTGATATCGGACATCGGGTAAAACGTGTGACATTACACCACAGAAAGCCTCTAGAATTAAAACATTAAGTGAGTGTGGCAAAATTAATGCTGAAATAGCCCGGATTATACAACTGCATAAAAGTACAGTTGGTAGGCAGTTGGCCATGATTCGGGAAGCAGGATGAAAAAAAAAAAGGAAGAATTAGCAAATATGGTAGAAAAATGAAATCCTCGTCTAAAAAGAACAGTGCACTGCGATGGTTGTATCTTGCAGACAGGTTTGAGTCATCAGCAAATCTTGCTAGAAGTTGGAGGGAAATATCTAATGTCGATGTTTGTCCGCGAAAAGTGAGAAAGAGGTTAAAATCAATGTGTTTGCGTTCACATAGAGCTGTAATTCGCCCGACTTAAACCCAATTGAAAATTTATGGAGTGTTTTGTAGGATAAGGTTTGTGCAAGACATCCTACATGAGAGCTGAGCTAATTCAAGCAACTAACGACGTCTGACAACACTACATTTCAATATAGAGACACTACAAAATTTAGTAAACTCCATGCCACAACGATGCAAAGACGTTATTACTAAGCGTGGACATCCAATCAAGTATTAGCTTGAGCCAAAATCAATTGGGTACGCTTCACTTAACTTCACTTACTTTCACTTCACTTAACAATTGACGTCATATTTTGTTGAATATCATGAATTGTTGTGAAGATACGTAACTTCTGTGAGTAGATTTTGATTCTATATAAAATTTCCTTTAATTTGATGTACATATCATTGTATGTTTGTGCATATTTAGGTAGAAACTTCTTTGAAGTCCTTATAAATGCGTAAAATTCCGAAAAGTTGCTTATTTTTTTCATATATATCATCTAGTGAAAAACATTCATGAAAAGTGAAACCATTGACGAATCTCATCAAGATAAAATAAAGACATGAGTTAATATAAACATACTTTCTAGCAGAGAGCTATTGTCTTCCAAAAGCTCGAAATACGAATATTGAATACACATGCAAAGACAAACAAAGAACTTGAAAATCGAAGACCATAATTAAATTATGGTATCAAAAGTATCAGATACCAATGAATTAAGGCCTGGATTGGTATCAGACAACTACAAACTTTTAGCAAATTAAAAAATAAAAAAAGCTAAAAGAGTATTTGAAAATGGTTACACTACCATATTAGTGTATTATTATTATTATTATTATTATTATTATTATTATTATTATTATTATTATTATTATTATTATTATTATTATTATTATTATTATTATTACCTGTATTATTATTTTATCTACATATTTTAAGTATTTACCCGCCATTCTATAATATATAAATAATTTCTGAAAGGGAGAACCACAAACAGCAGAAGCTCAGCCTCTCCCTGAATCATTTATAAAGGCTGTTAAATAACTGTTTTGTACTCATATACATATTAATAAATGCTATTAAATTCTGCTTAAAATCTTCTTCTATCCTCGAGAACTATGGAAACCACTTAAATTTGTTTCAGAAGTTAGAAACAAATTAGTATGTTCTTTTTCTTTCTAAAAAAAAATACCAATGTTTCAGAATCAGGGGGAGCTTGTGCAATGAATTTTAACAAGTAACAGTGGTAAAATTTACTATTTGTTGAGGAGGTAGCTATAACAATGTGCGTGAACCTGGCAGAACTCATTTTCGCAAATCCAAAATAAACCATGTATATCGTTTGTTCATCGTTTGTTCACGATTGTTCACATAAAATTTTCGTTTGTTTACGATTTATAAACAATTTATACGAAAAATAAAATGAGCGGTGCCAAGTTCACACAGCACAACCCAATTTCGGAAAAGGAAAATAAAACTTGTAGATCGTTTGTTCATACTTTGTTCACGATTGTTCACATAGAATTTTCGTTTGTTCACGATTTATAAACAATTTATACGAAAAATAAAATGAGCGGTGCCAAGTTCACACAGCACAACCCAATTTCGGAAAAGGAAAATAAAACTTGCAGATTGTTTGTTCATCGTTTGTTCACGATTGTTCACATAGAATTTTCGTTTGTTCACGATTTATAAACAATTTATACGAAAAATAAAATGAGCGGTGCCAAGTTCACACAGCACAACCCAATTTCGGAAAAGGAAAATAAAACTTGTAGATCGTTTGTTCATCCTTTGTTCACGATTGTTCACATAGAATTTTCGTTTGTTCACGATTTATAAACAATTTATACGAAAAATAAAATGAGCGATGCTAAGTTCACACAGCACAACCCAATTTCGGAAAAGGAAAAGAAAACTTGTAGATCGTTTGTTCATCGTTTGTTCATGATTGTTCACAGAATTTTCGTTTGTTCACGATTTATAAACAATTTATACGAAAAATAAAATGAGCGCTGCCAAGTTCACACAGCACAACCCAATTTCGGAAAAGGAAAATAAAACTTGTAGATCGTTTGTTCATGATTGTTCACATAGAATTTTCGTTTGTTCACGATTTATAAACAATTTATACGAAAAATAAAATGAGCGGTGCTAAGTTCACACAGCACAACCCAATTTCGGAAAAGGAAAATAACCCTAGTAGATCGTTTGTTCATCGTTTGTTCATGATTGTTCACATAAAATTTTCGTTTGTTGACGATTTATAAACAATTTATACGAAAAACAAAATGGGCGGTGCCAAGTTCAAGCAGCAAAGCCCATTTTCGGAAATGGAAAATAAACCTTGTAGATCGTTTGTTCATCCTTTGTTCACGATTGTTTACATAAAATTTTCGTTTGTTCACGATTTATAAACAATTTATACGAAAAATAAAATGAGCGCTGCCAAGTTCACACAGCACAACCCAATTTCGGAAAAGGAAAATAAAACTTGTAGATCGTTTGTTCAGCGTTTGTTCATGATTGTTCACATAAAATTTTCGTTTGTTCACGATTTATAAACAATTTATACGAAAAATAAAATGAGCGGTGCCAAGTTCACACAGCACAACCCAATTTCGGAAAAGGAAAAGAAAACTTGTAGATCGTTTGTTCATCGTTTGTTCACGATTGTTCACATAGAATTTTCGTTTTTTCACGATTTATAAACAATTTATACGAAAAATAAAATGAGCGGTGCCAAGTTCACACAGCACAACCCAATTTCGGAAAAGGAAAAGAAAACTTGTAAATCGTTTGTTCATGATTGTTCACATAAAACTTTCGTTTGTTCACGATTTATAAACAATTTATGCGAAAAACAAAATGGGCGGTGCCAAGTTCAAGCAGCAAAGTCCATTTTCGGAAATGGAAAATAACCCTTGTAGATCGTTTGTTCATCCTTTGTTCACGATTATTCACATAAAATTTTCGTTTGTTCACGATTTATAAACAATTTATACGAAAAACAAAAATAAAATCATAAACAAACGATGCACAAATGATCTACGTGGTTTATTTTTGATTTGCGAAAATGGGCTCTGCCAGGTTCACGCACATGCTATACCACTAGATTTTCGAACATGAATATTTAGACTAAGCTTACGGTATACACCTAGGGATAAGCATACGAGAATTAAAATGGTCTTGATTCAAGACTGTTTGTACATACGTTTTGGTTAAGGTAGGTGTGCGTAATTTCACCATGTTTTCAATTTCGCTACCCATCACTATCGGGAAAGTCTGATAAATGATCAGTATCGTAATTGTTTAGTCAATCAGTGCATGCTAGCTTCATTGAAATACCTGTCCACGAGAAAGGAATAAAGGGTAATCTCTATTTTTGTTTTGGTTGGGATGCTGATCTAATATTGCGAGGTTGGAAATTCCTCTAAATGTGACGTACGTTGTAAGTTTGTCAAAATAAGGTAATTAACTCCTATGCAAACAAAATCTAAGCCTTGTGCACAATAGTGCAAAAAAATAAATATTCTAACATTTGACACTAGTGTTTTCACCAAATGATGGCCTCGTAGATTGAATGCAATTTCGCCACAATGGAAACACGATGGTTTGATTTTAAACTGTGATATTTTTCTGTTTTTTGTCCTTGTACTTGCTTTTGAAGGCAATACTTTAACAACTGTGTTTGATCTTATTGTTATGTTAATTATAACAATATGTGATATTGTTTATAGTGTGAAATTTTATTTCTGATTATTATGTTGATTAAAATTATGTTCAAATTAATAATAGTTGGCACTCACTCTCGTAAGAGATAAAACACCTGTAACAATCTAATGAAAAGCTGCCAAGCAACCATGATGCAGGCTGTGAGAAGCCATGTGTTAGTTCAAAGAAGTCAATTTAAATTTGATATTTTGCAATCATCAATTTGTTGGTGTGTGTGCATAGCCCCTAAAGAGTCTGACATAAAGAGGTTTATGGAAATAAAGGAGAAAGATACAGACATCTTGATTGAAGTAATTTTTTATTAACAAGAAGAGGCAGACGAAACTGAGATAAGAGATCGTCAGTCCTAGTGTATTGGCAACTTATCTTTGATGGCACGTCAGAAAAGTGACTGTTAATTAAAGCATTACGAAGAACAAAAATCTGACAAAAGTTTTTAAACTGTGGTTTTCACTCAATCAACTTTGTAGATACACAAACAGCAAATCGTTTTTGGAGGCACAAGCTCTCTACACCTTCTTCACTTGTTTAACATAGCACTGGCATAAACTAAAAACTGCAGTTCCCACGATTATAAAATCAGAGTCAGAAACCAAGAGATATCGACGACAGAAGCTGCGAATCCCGTCACTAAACACATCTGTGAAAATGTTGCCAGTTCTTCAGGTTAGTTCTTATAAATGATGAAAACAAAAGTGAAGCAAAAAAAGAAATCATTTAGATAACAGTTACACAAAAGTTTGTTGAGTTACAGATTCCAAACTTCAATTTTGGAAACTTCGATCGACCGAGATCAAAAGAGGTTCCAAAATTCTAAGATGAAGTTCTATGATACCATACAGTTTTCTGAAAGACAATTTTTACGCCGAAAGAAAAACTTTTGTCTATGAGTCCGTGGACGAAGGATTTGACCTTTGTTGAAAAATAAGACGTTGAAATTAAGATCTATGAAAGAAAAACAAAATGATATCCGATAAGATAGCGAGAGATGAAAGATTAACCACTAAACAACAGATGGAAATGTAATGATGTATCGCTTTACCGTATTCTCATAGAAATGGATAAAAGTTCGAAGTTCGAGTTCCTTCTGGGCATCAACACACTGTGTTATGGTGCTGGTACTAACGACGAAGAAAACAAATACAGAAACATCGATTAATACTTGAGTAGTGAAATTGATGTGTAACAGTCACATGAATGAGGAAAAAAAGTCTGTAGAATCTTACCTACCATGCACGCTGCAAAAATGTCAAGATCTCAAGAGCTTGTATGGTATGGAAATGAGGATGTGATCCCCAGCCTACGAATCGCCACCCAATAGTGCTATGTTAACTCCTGCTTTTTCCATTCTTCCGCCTAATATATCAGGCCACTGTCGGGTCACGTATGGCTTGAAACCATAAATTCGGCCCACCATTATGCAGAAGGCGGCATGGTCATGAGGTTGATAACTATGAAAGATCTATCAGCAAATACAACCAATTATTTCCTGCTTAAAAGTATGTATGGGTCAAAACAGATTGCATGATGGCGATCTACCGATTGTTGAGAGGAAAATAGAAAAAAATAATCTTGAGAACATTTTAGGCAAGTTTGCAGCAGTTAAGGTAAGAAAAATAGCATTGTAATTTGTGAACCTAAAATATGTGGTAATCATATTAAAACGTCAGACATTTCTTCAAGGATTTTCTTCAGAATTTTTGAATTTTGTAGAACTACTGCGATAAACTAAATAATATTTTGAATAATGAGTTATTTTTTCTCTACAGTCAAAAATCAATCATATTTAACAAAGAAGTAAGAAGGAAAATATATTTAATATGATGCAGCGATGGAATACAGAAGATAGGAGCCAATTTTCGCCCTTACCGTAGGTACTGTCAACGCTAGACATATTTGTAAACTGTAAAATTAATTTCCTTCTTTTCAATGATTTTGGACTTCTATGCTGTTTTTTTTTTCTTCTGGATCTTCCAATAATTGGCTCAAGCTCTCTGATACATACATCAGCGTTTCTCAACCTATTTGAGCCTAGCGCCCTTTGGAAAAAATAAAATGAAATCCTCCAGTTTAACGCCCCACGATTATGCTCTTTAGATTAAGGGAGACTATGATTAACGTAAGTGAACGATGATAGAGAATTGGTAGAATGAGATGTGTGAGGAAACGGAAATACCCCGAGAAAACTCACGGACATCATGTTGTCCACTACAAACTTACCTGACCGGGGATCGAACAAGGGACCCCATGCACTGAGCTACCGTGTCCCCCTGTAGTGCCCTTTGAGTAGATGCGATTGTTCTGAGCGCCTCCCTTAATCTTAACCCAATCCACCCATGCACAAGACTGAAGTAAGACGTGGACGAACCAGGAAGAGGCTTCAGTTCTTAAAATTAGCCTTGAAGAATCTATATTATTACTTGAACTATTCTTCTTCTTCTTCTTCTTCTTCTTCTTCTTATTATTATTATTATTATTATTATTATTATTATTATTATTATTATTATTATTATTATTATTATTATTATTATTATTATTATTATTAGTTTAAACTTTTGATAATTTGTAAAATGAATAATGGCTTTAATCCAATAATAAGAAAAAACATTTCTAAGAGACCGTGAAACCTCAAACGCTCCTAAATAGTCTCTCGTCCCTTTTTTACAGCGCCTCCGTTGGAAGTAAGAACGCCCACGTTGAGGACTACTGTCCTACATTTCTCTTAGTACGTATGTTTACTTTCAGAAGTCATTGCAATGTTTCTAGGGATATAATTTTCATTATAAGGAGTGAAGAGTAACACAAAAGATGGTATGTATTAAACAGTACGTTTATACTGATAAGAAAATGAGTAGAAATAATTACTTGTATCATTTCATTTATAACATTAGGTAAAAATTTTCAAGTTCATATTGTAAAGTTCTGCTTATGCAGGTATAAGTAGACCATAGGTTGAGCAAATTACAGTCCGGAATCGTTTTCTCCCACTACAAAATTTTATTGCAAAATTCCACTATATCGTCAACAATTTGACGAAGAATCGTACCTCAAAATCTCACTTTTTTAGACATGAACAAAGAAATATAATTCCACCTGATGGTCTTGGGAAGGACTCCTCACGAAGCAAAATACGTGAGGAAGGGTAGGACACTCAATGCTCTACTGCAAACAGAGAGGGGTTAAAGTTCCGACAGAGCTTCACTGCAAGCAAAGAGAGGGAAGTAAAGATTCCCACAAGGCTCCATTGCAAGCTAGAGGTTTCGGGTTTCGGTGAGGTACTTCCAGAGCTCCACTGTAAGCCAAGAAATGAGATTCCACCTGATGGTCTTGGGAAGGATTACTCACGAAGCAAGATACGTGAGGAAGGGTAGGACACTCTATGCTCTACTGCAAACAGAGAGGGGTTAAAGTTCCGACAGAGCTTCACTGCAAGCAAAGAGAGGGAAGTAAAGATTCCCACAAGGCTCCATTGCAAGCTAGAGGTTTCGGGTCTAGGTGAGGTACTTCCAGAGTTCCACTGTAAGCCAAGAAAGCAGATTCCACCTGATGGTCTTGGGAAGGATTCCTCACGAAGCAAGATACGTGAGGAAGGGTAGGACACTCTATGCTCTATTGCAAACAGAGAGGGGTTAAAGTTCAGACAGAGCTCTTCACTGAAAGCAAAGAGAGGGAAGTAAAGATTCCCACAAAGCTCCATTGCAAGCTAGAGGCTTCGGGTTTAGGTGAGGTACTTCCAGAGCTCCACTGTAAGCCAAGAAAGCAGATTCCACCTGATGGTCTTGGGAAGGATTCCTCACGAAGCAAGATACGTGAGGGAGGGTAGGACACTCTATGCTCTACTGCAAACAGAGAGGGATTAAAGTTCCGACAGAGCTTCACTGCCAGCAAAGAGAGGGAAGTAAAGATTCCCACAAAGCTCCATTGCAAGCTAGAGGCTTCGGGTTTCGGTGAGGTACTTCCAGAGTTCCACTGTAAGCCAAGAAAGGAGATTTGACCAGTCGAAGACTGATGTTTGTCTCTGTAATCCTCTTTGTTATATAGGTGCTACAGGTGAGGATGTGGCGCTGTTGTTCCTTCAACATCACATGAACAGTGCTGTCACTGTTGTCCCTGTCGACTACAGCTATAGTAACCCTTAGTAAGACCCACATGCTTGATGTTTGTAAATATAAGCACATCTCGGTTGTTTGTAAAGACAACCTTGCGGAATATTACAATATGTAGAAATTTCGTGAACTATAAAACAATTCTGCAGCAAGTTTCATCGTCTTCTGTTAACTAAATATTGTGATTTCAGATAATAGGCATTTTGTAGTGAATTGGTGAAATTGCCTAGACTCTCTTGGGCAATTCGACCACTTGCAATATTTTTGTTTTGCGTATTTTGAAAGACACAAAGATTTTAGAAACAAAATACCTTAGACCACAGATTGATCGGGTATCATAGGTATGAAAAATGTCAAGCTATCTAGAATAACTATTATATATACCATATAAATGTTCAGAATTTTAGTAAATCACTCAAAGATTACTGCAGTGAAATTGCATGCACTTACCTTATAGAAGATGTATATGGATTTGATCAGTGATCATTAAAATTAAAATAAATTTAATTTAACCCCTCGTTAAGGAATTATGTTTCAACAACTGATCATATATATATTGGCTTTATGTATATTATAATACATGGCTGAGTAATAGAGCCATTACTCACTTCGCTTAATGAAGTTTTATAGAATCGTTAGCTAAACAACCGTTAAGCCTATTCAACTAATGGTTTAAAAATGACGAACAGAGTAAGAAAAATGAAAGTAAGGTGACTGAAATGAGGTTTAAAGATACCTGAATTTCATAACGTATATCATATGTTTGACGCGATGAAACATGAGTTATTTATATTTTTCGCTCTGATGTCACGTTTTTCTCCTATTTCTGTTGTTTGTACTGAACTCGAAATAAAATGAGACAAGGAAATAAAAATTCAGAAGAAAAACAAGAGACAGGAGAAGCAAAGAAACAAGGAAACAGTTGTAGTGGAAAAGAAGTGGTAAGAGACAGAGAAAAGAAGATGAAATAAAACTGATGAAAGAATCGGAAAAGAAGACATGGTAAAGAAGAAAAGTTTTTTGTCCTTTTCTTTTTATTTATTTATTTTTCTAAGAAATGGAAAGATCTTTTGAAGCGATGAAAAGGAGATTTTCAAAAGATTCTTCAACTGTGTGTGGAGCTAGGTAGATACGGTAATTCAGATGAAGGAGAACAGAAAAAGAGGGTGATATTTCTGTAGACTAATTAAGCTAGCAAAAGGCTCTGAAATGTCTGGAAGAAATTTATATAAAAGCAGTAATCAGACTTGAAAATAAAACGTAGATATATATTTCTCTCTGTCAACGCATATATATCTATACCTATACCTATACTTTTATATATATATATATATATATATATATATAGGAAAGAATTTTAACATTAACCAGATCTCAATTGAAAAAGAAATATTTCTTTATTCCTTTCTATGTCATTTTAATTTTTTCCTCCCGATTCTGAACGTTTGTTTCCGTTTTGTATTTCTTTCCTTGAAAAAAAGTTACTTTTCTTTTTTCGTTTCTTGTGAAAGGTGTGTACGTATAGTATGTTATCCCCCTCCCTTTTTTTTCACTATGGCAAAGTCTTCTTTACTAGATTATATTTCTATTAAATCTTTCAAGTTTGCTATGTAATAATTTATATTTCTTCTATTTGAAATCATATTTTATACTGCAATTCTTGAATAAAACTGCTAAAAGTGTGCATACTTTAAAGATATATAGCATGTAGGACCTACATAGGATGTAACGAAATTTGATCTTTTATATATAGAGTGCTCCAGAAATAAACCGAGAAATTTTGTTTAGGATCTGAAGACAAGAAAAAAGTTTAGGCCTATCTGTGTCTTTGGTTGGAAACGTCTAATTAAAGAGATTTGGCCACTTTAAGGTAAGCCATCCTATGACCAATTCTACTAATTGCTGCCAATTGACCCCAACTCCCTAATTACACGCTTCCTACCAAAGACGCAGATAAACATTTTTCTTCTATTGAAGTCCTGAAAATCTATGTTAAAATAATCGCTCTATTCCCGGAACACACGATTAAGGATTTAAATTATGACACAACATTAATTAATAACATTACCAATGGAATATTTAGTAGCCCAGATAAAATTTTCTTGCTGAATTTTAGCAAAATACACTTCATGTGGAAACTTAACATTATATAAATCTGATTTTCATTGTAAAATACTCTCTACTATAAAGTACAGCATGGATCTCACTAGTGTCACAAACTGATTAAAATTGTTAGTATTTAATTAGGAGAGTAGTAATGAGCGTAATAAGCGTAGCTCAATGGATGAACAATTGTTCATAGTTGTGAATTTATTACTATGTTATTGCATAAGATTGTTCGAGTTTCTTTCGTTTCATTTTTTTTTCATTCAAACCTTCATCAACACAAACAAACAAATGCATTCCCATAAATATTTTTTGTTTTGTTTCCTTATGAATAGTTTATTGGAAGATTTCCTATATTTTGTAGCTCTAACTTCATACACTGCTAAGACTCATATTTCAATAAGGAAGTATACTGAAAATACAATTATAATAAGTACAGTCTTGCTCAATAAATATTGGCCACCCAACTTGGTTCAAAATGCCATGTTCAAGCAACCGTACGAAGGAAATTCTAATATCTTGACTTCAAACAAAGATGACAATTCTCCCCCCCCCCAAAAAAAAAGTCCACATTTGTTTGGTTTAATTTCAACTGTGGATAAAAGTACGGGCGTTTCGAAAGCGAGGTAGATGGTCAGATTTTTCTGAATAAGACTGTAGGTATGTATGCGTGTAATATGTGTATGTACGTATGATAAGCAAGGCTAGCCCTAGACAATTTATCGCCCCGTGCAATGGCATAATTTGTCGCCTCCTTTCTCAAGAAGGAACAAATCTTAAAACTCACGATTTTAAGTATGCTACTTCATCATGAACAACGAAGGGGAGGGAAAGAACACTTGCTCTCAGTACGGCCTAAACACTACCGTTCCCACGATTATAAAATCAGAGTCAGAAACCAAGAGATATCGACGACAGAAGCTGCGAATCCCGTCACTGAACACATTTGTAAGAATGTTGTCAGTTCTTCAGGTTAGTTCTTATAAATGATGAGAACATAAAAGTGAAACAAAAATCATTTAGATAACAGTTACACATAAGTTTGTTGAGTTACAGATTCCAAACTTCAATTTTGGAAACTTCGATCGACCGAGTTCAAAAGAGGTTCCAAAATTCTAAGATGAAGTTCTATGATACCATACAGCATTTAAAAGTTTTGAATGATAATTTTTACGCTGAAAGAAAAACTTAGGTCTATGAGTCCGTGGACGAAGGATTTAACCTTTGTTGAAAAATAAGACATTGAAATTAAGATCTATGAAAGAAAATGATATCCGATAAGATATCAAGAGATGAAAGATTAACCACGAAACAACAGATGGAAATGTAATGATGTATCGCTTTACCCTATTCTCATGGAAATGCATAAAAGTTCAATTCGTTCAAAGATTCTGATTCGAAGTTCGAGTTCCTTCTGGACATCAACACACTGTGTTATGGTGCTGGTACTAACGACGAAAAAAACAAATACAGAAACATCGATTAATACTTGAGTAGTGAAATTGATGTGTAACAGTCACATGAATGAGAAAAAAAAAAGTCTGTAGAATCCTACCTACCATGCACGCTGCAAAAATGTCAAGATCTCAAGAGCTTGTACGGTATGGAAATGAGGATGTGATCCCCAGCCTACGATTCGCCACCCAATAGTGCTATGTTAAGTCCTGCTTTTTCCATTCTTCCGCCTAATATATCAGGCCACTGTCGGGTCACGTATGGTTTGAAATCATGCGGCCCACTATTATGCAGAAGGCGATATATTAGGCGGAGGTTCATAACTATGAAAGATCTATCAGCAAATACAATCAATTATTTCCTACTTAAAAGTATGTATGGGTCAAAACAGATTGCATGATGGCGATCTACCGTTTGTTGAGAGGTAAATAGAAAAAAAATAACCTTGAGAACATTTTAGAATTGTTTGCAGCAGTTAAGGTAAGGAAAATAGCATTGCAATTTGTGAACAGTCAAAAATCAATCAAATTTAACAAAGAAGTAAGAAGAAAAATGATATATTTCATATGATGCAGCGGTGGAATACAGACTGGAAGATAGGAGCCAATTTTCGCCCTTACCGTAGGTACTGTCAACGCTAGACAGATCTGTTAACTGTAAAATTAATTTCCTTCTTTTCAATGATTTTGGACTTCTATGCTGTTTTCTTTTCTCTCCTGGATCTTCCAATAATTGCTCAAGCTCTCTGATACATACATCAGCGCTTCTCAACCTATTTGAGCCTAGCGCCCTTTGGAAAAAATAAAATGAAATCCTCCAGTTTAACGCCCCACGATTATGCTCTTTAGGTTAAGGGAGACTATGATTAACGTAAGTGAACGATGATAGAGAATTGGTAGAATGAGATGTGTGAGGAAACGGAAATACCCCGAGAAAACTCACGGACACCATGTTGTCCACTACAAACTTACCTGACCGGGGATCGAACCAGGGACCCCATGCACTGAGCTACCGTGTCGCCCCTTAGTGCCCTTTGAGTAGATGCGATTGTTCTGAGCACCTACCTTAATCTTAACCCAATCCACCCATGCACCAGGCTGAACGTAAGACGTGGACGAACCAGGAAAAGGCTTCAGTTTTTAAAATTAGCCTTGAAGAATCTATATTATTATTATTATTATTATTATTATTATTATTATTATTATTATTATTATTATTATTATTATTATTATTATTATTATTATTAGTTTAAACTTTTGATAATTTGTAAAATGAATAATGGCTTTAATCCAATAATAAGAAAAAAACATTTCTAAGAGACCGTAAAACCTTAAACGCTCCTAAATAGTCTTTCGTCCCTTTTTCTTACAGCACCCCCTTTGGAAACAAGAACGCCCACGTTTAGAACTACTGTCCTACATTTCTCTTAGTACTTATGTTTACTTTCAGAAGTCATTGCGATGTTTCTTTGGATATAATTTTCATTATAAGGAGTGAAGAGTAACACAAAAGATGGTATGTATTAAACAGTACGTTTATACTGATAAGAAAATGAGTAGAAATAATTACTTCTATCATTTCATTTATAACATTAGCTAAAAATTTTCAAGTTTATATTGTAAAGTGCCGCTTATGCAGGTATAAGTAGAGCATAGGTAGAGCAAATTACAGTCCGGAATCGTTTTCTCCCACTACAAAATTTTATTACAAAATTCCACTATATCGTCAACAATTTGACGAAGGGTCGTACATCAAAACCTCACTTTTTCAGGCATAAATAAAGAAATGTAATTCCATCCACAGAGAAGAAAAAGTTATATATACAATAATTGATTATATATTGCACATAATTATTATCTGGAATGGACATATTCAGCTGCTTTCCTGTCTACGTAATTAATTGTTATTTGATTCTTTATGTCTGAAAAAGTGAGATTTTGAGATACGACGCTTCGTCAATTGATGACGAAATAGACACAAATTCTTAAATGTTTGGGTAAAATACGTGTCCCTTCCACCTTATGGTCTTGGGAAGGATTCCTCAAGAAGCAAGATACGTGAGGAAGGGTAGGACACTCAATGCTCTACTGCAAACAGAGAGAGGTTAAAGTTCCGACAGAGCTTCACTGCAAGCAAAGAGAGGGAAGTAAAGATTCCCACAAGGCTCCATTGCAAACTAGAGGCTTCGGGTTTAGGTGAGGTACTTCCAAAGTTCCACTGTAAGCCAAGAAAGGAGATTCCACCTGATGGTCTTGGGAAGGATTCCTCACGAAGCAAGATACGTGAGGAATGGTAGGACACTCAATGCTCTACTGCAAACAGAAAGGGGTTAAAGTTCCGACAGAGCTTCACTGCAAGCAAAGAGAGGGAAGTAAAGATTCCCACAAGGCTCCACTGCAAGCTAGAGGCTTCGGGTTTAGGTGAGGTACTTCCAGAGTTCCACTGTAAGCCAAGAAAGGAGATTCCACCTGATGGTCTTGGGAAGAATTCCTCACGAAGCAAGATACGTGAGGAAGGGTAGGACACTTAGTGCTCTACTGCAAACAGAGAGGGATTAAAGTTCCGACAGAGCTTCACTGCAAGCAAAGAGAGGGAAGTAAAGATTCCCACAAGGCTCCACTGCAAGCTAGAGGCTTCGGGTTTAGGTGAGGTACTTCCAGAGTTCCACTGTAAGCCAAGAAAGGAGATTCCACCTGATGGTCTTGGGAAGAATTCCTCACGAAGCAAGATACGTGAGGAAGGGTAGGACACTTAGTGCTCTACTGCAAACAGAGAGGGATTAAAGTTCCGACAGAGCTTCACTGCAAGCAAAGAGAGGGAAGTAAAGATTCCCACAAGGCTCCATTGCAAGCTAGAGGCTTTGGGTCTAGGTGAGATACTTCTAGAGCTCCACTGTAAGCCAAGAAAGAAGATTTGACCAGTAGAAGACTGATGTTTGTCTCCGAAATCCTCTTGATATATAGGTGCTCCAGGTGAGGATGTGGCGCTGTTGTTCCTTCGTCGTCACATGGCCAGTGGCGTCACTGTTGTCTCTGTTGTCTACAGCTATAGTAATCCGTAGTAAGACCCACATGGTTGATGTTTATAAATATAAGCACATCTCGGTTGTTTGTAAACACAACCATTCGGAATATTACAATATGTAGAAATTTCGTGAACTACAAAACAGTTCTGCAGCAAGTTTCACCGTCTTCTGTTAACTAAATATTGTGATTTCAGATAATGGGTATATTGTAGTGAATTGGCGAAATTGCCTAGACTCTCTTGGGCAATTCCACCACTTGCAATATTTTTGTATTGCGTATTTGAAAGACACAAAGATCTTAGAAACAAAATACCTTAGACCACAGATTGATCGGATATCATAGGTATCAAAAATGTCAAGCTATCTAGCTATATATAAAGGTTTAGAATTTTAGTAAATCACTCAAAGATTACTGCAGTGAAATTGCATGCACTTACCTTATAGAAGATGTATATGGATTTGATCAGTGATCATTAAAATTAACATAAATTTAATTTAACCCCTCGTTAAGGAATTATGTTTCAACAACAGTTATTACTGATCATATATTGGCTTTATATATATTATGATACATGGCTCAGTAATAGAGCCATTACTCACTTCGCTTATTGAAATTTTATAGAATCGTTAGCTAAACAGCCGTTAAGCCTATTCAACTAATGCTTTAAAAATGACGAACAGAGTAAGAAAAATGAAAGTAAGGGTGACTGAAATGAGGTTTAAAGATACCTGAATTTCGTAACGTACATCATATGTTTGACGGGATGAAACATGAGTTATTTATATTTTTCGCTCTGATGTCACGTTTTTCTCCTATTTCTGTTGTTTGTACTGAACTCGAAATAAAATGAGACAAGGAAATAAAAATTCAGAAGAAAAACAAGAGACAGGAGAAGAAAAGAAACAAGGAAACAGTTGTAGTGGAAAAGAAGTGGTAAGAGACAGAGAAAAGAAGATGAAATAAAACTGATGAAAGAATCGGAAAAGAAGACATGGTAAAGAA
The DNA here is from genome assembly GCF_964235325.1 of Thermobia domestica. Taxonomy (NCBI): domain Eukaryota; kingdom Metazoa; phylum Arthropoda; class Insecta; order Zygentoma; family Lepismatidae; genus Thermobia; species Thermobia domestica. The sequence continues at coordinate 109,714,097 of NC_137464.1, forward strand.
GAAAAGTTTTTTTGTCCTTTTCTTTTTATTTATTTATTTTTCTAAGAAATGGAAAGATCTTTTGAAGCGATGAAAAGGAGATTTTCAAAAGATTCTTCAACTGTGTGTGGAGCTAGGTAGATACGGTAATTCAGATGAAGGAGAACAGAAAAAGAGGGTGATATTTCTGTAGACTAATTAAGCTACCAAAAGGCTCTGAAATGTCTGGAAGAAATTTATATAAAAGCAGTAATCAGACTTGAAAATAAAACGTAGATATATATTTCTCTCTGTCAACACATATATATCTATACCTATACCTATACTTTTATATTATATATATATATATATAATATATATATATATATATATATATATATATATATATATATATATATATATATATATATATATATATATATATATATATATATATATAGGAAAGAATTTTAACATTAACCAGATCTCAATTGAAAAAGAAATATTTCTTTATTGCTTTCTATGTCATTTTAATTTTTTCCTCCCGATTCTGAACGTTTGTTTCCATTTCGTATTTCTTTCCTTGAAAGAAAGTTACTTTTCTTTTTTCGTTTCTTGTGAAAGGTGTGTACGTATAGTATGTTATCCCCCTCCCTTTTTCTCACTATGGCAAAGTCTTCTTTACTAGATTATATTTCTATTAAATCTTTCAAGTTTGCTATGTAATAATTTATATTTATTATATTTGAAATCATATTTTATACTGCAATTTTTGAATAAAACTGCTAAAAGTGTGCATACTTTAAAGATGTATAGCATGTAGGGCCTACATAGGATGTAACGAAATTTGATCTTTTATATATGGAGTGTTCCAGAAATAAACCGAGAAATTTTGTTTAGGATCTGAAGACAAGAAAAAAGTTTAGGCCTATGTGTGTCTTTGGTTGGAAACGTCTAATTAAAGAGATTTGGCCACTTTAAGGTAAGCCATCCTATGACCAATTCTACTAATTGCTGCCAATTGACCACAATTCCCTAATTACATGCTTCCTACTAAAGTCGCAGATAAACATTTTTCTTCTATTGAGGTCCTGAAAATCTATGTTAAAATAGTCGTTCTATTCCCGGAACACATGATTAAGGATTTAAATTATGACACAACATTAATTAATATCATTACTAATGGAGTATTTAGTAGCCCAGATAAAATTTTCTTACTGAATTTTAGCAAAATAGTTACACTTCGTGTGGAAACAACATTATAGAATCTGATTTTCATTGTAAAACACTGTCCACTATAAAGTACAGCATTCTGTTATAAGAAAAATGTCACTCGTGTTACTACCACTGGATCTCACTAGTGTCACAAACTGACTGAAATTGTTAGTATTTAATTAGGAGAATAGTAATGAACGTAATAAGCCTAGTTCAATGGATGCACAATTGCACATAGCTGTGAATTTATTACTATGTTATTGCATAAGATTGTTCGAGTTTCTTTCGTTTCATTTTTTTCATTCATATCTTCATAAACACAAACAAACAAATGGATTTCCATATATATTCTTTTGTTTGTTTCCTTATGAATAGTTTATTGGAAGATTTCCTATAGTTTGTAAGTCTAACTTCATACACTGCTAAGACTCATATTTCAATAAGAAAGTATACTCAAAATACAATTATAATATGTACAATCTTGTTCAATAAATATTGGCCACCCACCTTGGTTCAAAATGCCATGTTCAAGCAACTGTACGAAGGAAATTGTAATATCTTGACTTCAAAGATGATGTGGTTCGGATTCCACGTTAATCAGTAGGTCCACGTCTCATATAGCCTCGCTGCTGAAAGGGACACTAAACTAAAATCAGCTCAACAACCACGTTTATTAAAAATAAATAATAAAAAAAAAAGTATTCAGTGAATTTAGCTCTTAGCTCTCGTATTGGTTCCCCTAGAAAACTAGGTGCATTTTGGCTGGAGTTTACTTTCTTCCACATTCTGTGATTTCCTTCTTTCTTCTCGTTATGATTATACGAGTAGTGCAAGCACTATTTCGTTCTGCGAAGTTTCCTTATGAGTTACACAGCATAGCTATAAATAAAAGGCTTTTATTTCCGTTGACGAGATCACTTCATTCCCTCCATCTAAGGTATAAAGAATATTTTCTTCTTGAACATTTAAAAGAAAAAAAAAGTTGAGAACATAGCAGACTTAAAACGGATAAAGGTTTTGACATCCAATCAGAGCTCTCCAATGAGAATAATGTTCTTAGAACGCACGAAACGTTAACTGAGAAGACACTTACATACACGTGCTGCCACCTGCCCATAAAACGGCGAAGTTATATGCGTTCTACGATGGTTCTACTGTGTATTTCTTCATGCGCGCAAGAAAAAAAAATATAGAACGAGTAAAATATAAAATACAGAGCACTTATTGCATCCAGTACACCTCCCTCAGACTAGTAAGTAAGTCTTCCAACTTTTTTTTCCTTCCTCGTTGTAGAAGTCCAGGCGGAATGGAAAGAAAGCTTATTTTCTGAGCTCCCTATCCAGAGAGTGTCTCTATAAAAGATTTATATTGTGATACAGAACTTTTGTTTTCGAAGTTACTGCCGCATCTATTTCCTACTGTACCGAGGGAAGACGATATACCTTTTTTCTTTCATAAAATGGCCTTGCAACTGTGATATGTTTCAGCCATTACATCATGTGCGACAAATCATAAATAATAATGTACCACACACTGAATTACTTTTTTTTTTTAAAGAAAATAAAGTTCTTGCATAAAAATATTATAGAATTTTCTTCAAAGATATACGTGCATACAAATATTACTGGTAGTTACAGTGTCCATTGAAAGTTAGCCAGATATGTGTTGCTGTAGCCCTTAATAAAATATTTTTTTTATCTTCATAACCAAGAAGTGGAATTCAATACATTTTGTTGCAACATAACTATAACTCTTTTTTAAAAATTATTATATAACTTAAAAGAACGTAAAACATACAGACCACCGCGCTAGACTTTCTCACTCCAATTGCTTAATCTAAATGATATACTGATTCAGTTATTACTAATACATTTATTTCTAGAGATGCGAACAAAATTACAGAGGTATAAAGTGTTTCGGAGAAACTTCGTCCGAAGAAAACTCACATCCATAAGTAAACTACCCCTTGTGATTTTTTTTTTCATGAGAAATGATTTTTGCGATATACTAGGGTTATTAATGAAATATTTATTTATGAAATATAAACCAAATCTCCGGAGTCTTTTTTGAGGAAATCATCCTAAAATAACTCACCCCATGAGTAAACTATCTCTTGGGGATTTTCCAAAAGAAATGACTTATCCTATACTTTTCTGTTATAAATGAAATATTTATTTATGAAATATGAACAAAATCACCTGTCATTTTTGAAAAAAAAAAAAAGAGTCAAAAAAAATTTCATCCCAACAAATTTGTCAGTTAAAAGCTCTATATTTCCGACTAGATGGAAGAAAACCATTGTTTGTTCTATTTCGAAATCTGTCTTTGAATATGAGATTAATAATTTCCAACCCATTTCCATTCTTTCCTCCTTTGCAAAAGTATATGAAAACACTTTATTTGATAGAATTATGAGTCACGCTTGTTCTGCAATCTCGCCATAGCAGCATGGCTTTTTACCACAAAGGCCAACTGTTTCAAGTGTAATGACAATTACAGACTTTTCGGGTACAACTCTTGATAAAAATCCACAAGTAGATCTTATATACACTCAAGCCCATATCCACGGGGGTCTAGGGGGGCCGCTCCCCCTAATTTTTTTCTGCCCTCTCCCCTAAAATTTTCACGGTAGGCTTGCAAATGAACTATAATATGCTGATCAACTACAATATGGTTGGATCGGCCACCCCTAACTTCAGCCGGACCCCCCCCCCCTAAATTTTTGGGCTGGCTACCGGCCTGTATACACTTATATAGCAAAGGAATTTGACCTGTTGAACATGATATATTACTACATAAGCTCAGTCTCTTTAATTCTACATAACCTGCTCTGAAGCTTCATGCTTAAAAGATTGTAAGTTGTCTATCATTTACCGTAAACGCATTCCTAAGTTGATAAACGTTCGATCTGGAGTACCTCAAGGATCGAATCTAGGACTCTTACTTTTTATACTCTTTATTAATGACTTAACCCAGTTGTTCTCAGAGTGGGTCCAAGGACTACTAGGGGTCCGCGGGACCTAGCCAAGGGGTCCCCAACGCCTAAAAATTGAAATGTGTTGTAATAAAATCAGTGGTGCCCACCCCCCTCATGTCCATGACGCACCCCCCTCAATTGTCTATCCGTAGGTGTTCTTCCATGAAAAAAAACTTTTCGATTAATTTTTACACTCCTCAAACATATTTATATAGATTTTATCCCCCCAAATATTTCAATGACGCAGTTTGCGTCATAGCCCCCCCTTGTGGGCACCTCTGATAAAATGGAACTCACAGCTGTTATGCAGAAAATATTTTTGAGATTAAGGAACTGCAGCTGTGAGCAGTACGAGTACAGAACAATAACTATTTATCATTTCCACTGCTCAAGGATTTCATTGATTCTTCAGGTGAAAAACGCTCTGCTGAAATGCACCAAATACTTGTAGGACACTTGAGAGCAATAGCTGCAAGTTTTCGAGAATATTTCCCTGTCCCACAACCTGGCAATGTAGAAATCCATGATATAAAAGGTATGAATCTCTCTAACACAGAACAAGAACAGCTATTGGAACTATCCTGCAATACTTCCTGGAAAAACGTTTTTAAAGAAAATTAACTTTGTAGCTTTTGGTTGCGTGTGCGCTGTGAGTATGAAGAGTTGTCTAAAACAGCATTGCAACATTTGTTGCCTTTCCCTACCACTTATATGAGCAGACCTTTTCTGCTCTTTGCAGTATTAAAACCCTAATGCGAAATCGTCTTAATGTGGAATCGGACCTAAGATTGATGGTGACTAAACTTATTCCTGATATATATATAAGGAAATCCACTTGATATATATAATCAATCTTGAAAGTTACTTCATTTTCAATTGAAATTTCATTCACAGGGAAACAATCATGTATGTTTAGAATAAAATACTTATTGCATTATTTTTCTTGATCTTTTTCTTGTCAGTGTCAATTTAATTAGCATATTTTTAATAACATGTGAAATTTCAGATAGCATTGCAAGGGGGTCCGCAGATTACTTTCCGAATGAACAGGGGGTCCGCTTATCGGAAAGTTTGAGAACCACTGACTTAACCAATTCTGTCAAAACATCAAAACAGTTATTATTTGCCGATTACCTTAAAATAGACGCAAAAAATAAATCAACTAATGACATTATGAAGATACAAGATGATTTGGTAAAGGTAATTAATTGGTATATAGAAAATAACCTAAATATTAACAAATACAAATTCGTTTCCCTCATGCTTAGTAGAAATAGATTCGATTATTCCTACACGTTAGATAGCACTCCATTAATTAAAGAAGAGAGTGCTAAAGATCTTGATATTACATTCGATATTGATTTGACATTTGCACACACATTTCTTTCATAGTAAATGAAACTTCTAGAAACTTGAATTGCATTATAAAAGATGATAAGGATTTCAGGAAAATTGAATCTCTCAAATTACGTATTTTATTTCGCATACATGAGATCGAAACTGAAACGCTTCTCAAATATGGAATCCGGAGTACATCAAATATACTAGCAGAATCGAAAATTTATAATCCACATTTTTAAGATTTATCACTTTCAACCAGACTCAGAACTATCCCAAATATGATTTAGCTTCCCAACTAAACGCTAATTTTAATTTACCATCCCTGGAAAGGAGAAGATTTACTCATATTGTGTTTTTACATAGAAAATACTACATAATAGAATTGACTGTATTGACTTCTTAGAACAGATCGATTTTAGAGTGTCTCATCCAAACACTCTAGAGATCGAAGTATCGTTCTGTTCTTTTGCAATCAAGCTAATACAAATATATTAAAGAAGTCTCCTATATGGCGAATGTGTTCTTCCTTCAAACAAGGTTCACTACTTCGGACTTACAATAAATATTCATAATGACAATGCGAATAAATTAAAAATAAAACTTGATAAAATATTTTAGATATGTTATAATTAGTGTCTGGTGCATATCTTATATTTTAATAACGTACATGAATAGACTTAATAATATTCTGTTACTTTCTTATATCAATTAGATAATGTCACGAATATTATTACTGTAGTCTAGAGTACGGTAATTGTATTCTTCTTCGTTGAATAAGTAAATTACGCATATAATACTTCTAATATAATGTGCATATAAAGATGTTTCTATCACTGACTTCCTGCCAGAAAACAAAAGGCAAGAAACTATCAAAAGAAGTAAGAAAATTAAGGTATAAAATAAATTAGCTTTTAAAATAATACTATACGTGTATCTTACATAAACGTTTTTTTCACTGTTTCTACTGGTTTTTAATAAAATCACCAACTTCCCTTTTGTTTGTTCTAGTTGCTCTCTTTATGTATACACTTCGTCTACTACTCGCGTTGTTATGGCAACACATGGGAGGGAAGAGGGCAACAGATGTTGAGATGTTATGTGCTACATTGAGCAACTAACGAACCCTTTCATGATTTTTTTCTCCCCTTGCGTTTCTCTATGTCTATAGAGGAGTGCGTCTTTTTTTTTATGTAATGTGCAAAGCCATCCAGTCAGACTAGAAAATATGCGTAAGGTTGCACCTCTTTTATTATTATTATTATTAAGTTAAACAAGTGTTATGGTAGCAGACTAAAAAAGACGTGAAATGTTCGTAGTGGAATTCTTCTTGTTGATGCTAAACTAACTTTTGTTTCGAAGAAACTTGAAATGGATTTAATCATGAATAATAACAAACTTTTCAATATTTCCTTTTGAGATTGAAAGTTATAGTTCAAGCAGAGCGGTGAAAACTCCGCTTGATCAAAAGATCAAATCTTGAACCTTAAGGCTGCCTTCACACTAGGATCTTGTGAGCCGTTCGCGTCAACCATATTGTGAACGCTCATGTGAAGACATTTAATACTTCTGAGCTGCTCAAAAGATCGTGATACCTAAATGGCAGCCATGCTAGAGCCGGAAGAAGCTGCAGCTTTAATCTTGGCAATAAATTGTAAGAAAAAAAGGAAAAGAAGATATAGAAACCATGAATTCATCCCATAAATCGATCAAGACTGGAAGAATGATCATTTTATAGTCTGTTTCCTAAACTTGAGACAAGATGAAAGAAAATTTTTCAATTACTTCAGGATGTCTATATCTTCGTTTGACAAACGTTATAATAGTATAAAATGTGCATTTCATCAGAGTAACACCAAACAGAAATTTTCCCAACATCAAATACATGTACACTTTTCTCCATTTCAACTGAGTTCACGCTCAGGTGTGAAGGGCTCTCATAAGACTGGGTGTTATTTTCTTTCCCGCCCTCTCGAGCCAGTTACTGGCGGCGTGATCTTCATAGGAGCTCAGAACCGTGGTTCAGTTGCACTCAAGCGCATGTCTGAAGGCGTACATTTAAGACAATGTAATGCTAATAGCAGCTGCAGCTCATGCGAGTAGCTCACAGGATCCTAGTGTGAAGGTTACCTTATACTAGAGTTGCCTATGAGATGAGATTTGGGGTTTTCTCGTCTCAAAAAGATGTTGTGAAAGTGAAGTCTCACCATGCAAAATGTATCTGTTTTCATTGGAAGAGCACTCACGTTCCAAAAATTATATCTTGAGTTGTCTTTTGTAAATGGATGAGCGTCCAAATGAGGGGGGAAAGAAGGAGTTACCACACAAAAAAATGAAAGCAAAATATCAGAACAAGAGTAACTTTATTACTCCTATTTGTTATTTTGGACTGTCTCTATCCCATGATATGAGAAACGACAGAGAAGATCCGAAAACAATTCCATTGTATGTCATTATGTTTCTTTTTAATTTCCGTCGGCGTTCCATCAAGTCGTCTTGAGAGTTTTTTCGTCCATCCGAGGGACAAAAGTCTCAAGAATTACTTGATGGGTCATTATCAATTTTGGCAAGGAAGGATGTAGAGGGTAAAAGGTTAGAAATGGATTTCACCGATTGAAGTAAAATTTAAACCGGAAGTGGTAGAAACCAACCATTTCCGATTTTAACGTTGATCACTATCCTAGGTTATTTCACTAGTTCCCATGAGATCGCGGAAAAGATTAGTAATATGAGGTTTACCCAGGACTTGAATGGTACTAAGGCTATTCTTGAGCCATTTTGATTTAGTATTAGCAACAAACAATATATATTTTTAGCAAAACAATTTTTTTTTAATTTTCTCGAAAACTAGCACAGCGTCTCTCAAAGACTGTGTCTGAGATTTTGAATGTCTTCTAAGATCTTCCGCAAAGAAATTATCTTTAGAAGAAAACAAAAGAAAATCACCAATCGACTTGATTTCACATTAGTCTTCCAAGTTTAAAACGGGTAAGTTTGCTTTTAGCGCTGTTCATTTTTCTTTGTAAAGAAACGCTGGACATGAGAGTGTGTCTGTCAAAAGTTCGTTCGTCCACGCATAGATATGCAAAAATCGCCAGGGACAAATATCTCATTAGTTTTAAGTTTGATGTCTTCTTATATTTCTGATGGTAACACAAAGTATACAGAGTATTTCTTTCTCATATTCCTACTTAAGAGTCATAAGTTTCTTTTATGTTAATATGTTTGTGTTTAATGGAAATTTGCTTGTGAAATTTGTATCTCATAGTCGTTCTATAATTTTTAAAAAAAATGTTTTGTATGCATTTTTATGTGTTTGCTTTCTTGGATCTAGGGGGAAAATCACATGCAGGGGTGTCGCAAAAGTTTAAAACGTACTTTGGTGTCCCCCAAAAGAAATATAGGTTCAGAAACGCTGCTCTAGCAATATCATCTTTTTCAACTTGATATATTCTTAAGACTAATATACAGCATATCTGACAATATTTTTGCAAACAGAAATTAAAATTGAAGAGTTGATGATAATTTTAGGCTACATGTCATTAACCATACCATGTACTGTCATCTTACTAGTGTCATAATGAAGAACTTAATACGAGCATACTTAGTTATCAGTAATGCCTCAGCCAGTGCTATGGTTATTAATTTTTAGCTTTACAAATTAACTGTTTTTCCCTTTATTTTCTCGAAAATTTTACACATGAGCATTTACATTCACACAAATTGATTTGTTTAGCTCAATGAAACCTATTGATTGATATAGTCTCATCTTTGGACTTTTTCTTTTTACGCTAATAAATTTGAAACTTTAAATATAAAATTTCATATTTCAAACCATGCCTCGTAGCGCAATGGGAACAATGATCGTAATATTTCATGGTATATATCGAATGGAAATAGCATTTCTAAAATTTTCATATTGCATAATATTTTGAGAAATTTTTCATGTTTAGTGAAAAAAAAAAGAGAATCTTAATATAATATCTTACTATAAAAGAGAATCTTACTATAATGTAATTTCTGAATACAGTGCCTCTGGCCTGAAAATACTATATTTTTCAAGAACGAAATAGGGTTAATTTTTTTCAAACCAAAAAAATTAAACAGTGATTGAAAAAATTGTAAACAAAAAGCTTTCAAAATCTTTTTTTTAAAAGTAAATCAAAATGAAAGTGATCAGCCAATCACATTTCACGAAGGATAGCTTTCCATCAATGACATTAGATTATAAATAGTGACTTAAGTTCAAAGTGTGAAAATGTTATTGCATATTAATCGAAACTAAAAAAAAAAGAAAAAGAAGAAGAAGAAGTGGCAAAAATATTTAAACAAAAGTTTTCAAAAGCTTTTGAAAAAATAAATTAAAATTTGAAAGTGATTAGCCAATCTAATTGCACAAAAAAATCCGCCAATGACAGACTACAATCCATAAGATTTAAGAAGTAACATTGTCAATTAGAGAAATTGATTCACCAATCAGATTGCACCAATGATATTAGACTATAAGTTGTCGTAAGTTTCAAAGTGCCAAGACGATAAATTAGGCGAAAATCCCGAACTTTAAATTTTGGTAATTTTATTTTACACAATGAATGGATACATGTTAGATTATCCAAATTTCCAAAAGAAGTGTATTCCCGAGTTCTCGAGAACAATTGTTAGTTTATATTTTTTGATTATAATCCTAAGTTCAAAGTGTGAAATTATTAGATAATATATATCAGTGGGTTTCAATGATTACTTATCAGTTTCAAGTTCAAAGTTTGGAGTTAATCAGGTGTAGGGATCATCAATCAAAATGCACCAAATATTTTCTACCAATGACCTTAGACTATATATGAATCATGTTTACAAATTAAAAGGTTTAAGGTATGAAAATATGTTATTGTACATCAAAGAGATTTATTAATTGCCTATCAGGATTTATATCCTAAATTTTGATCTCAAGTCCAACATTTGGAGTTTAACATAAGCAGTGATTAGCCAATCAGACTGCACAAAGATAAATTTTCATTAATGACCTTAGACCAGAATCATTAAGGTTCAAAGTGTGAGATTGTTAATCAGAGGTTGGAATTAACCAATCAAATTGTACCAATGATATTACATTCTGAATTGTCCCTAAATTTCATATTATTAACAAGAAAAATTAGGGCAAAATCTCCCAAATTTTAATTTCGGCAACCTGGAAAGACATGGGTTAAATTATCCAAATTTACAAAAGGTACACACCCTAGGCCTAGTGAACAATTACCAACTTTTATTTCCTTTTAATTCTCAAATGTAGGGATGAGCTAAATGTATCGTATCCCAAATTTAAAAAAAAAAAAAAAAAGATGAGTGCACCAAAGACCCACTATCTTATTAAAGAAAATTAGTCCTGTGTTCTTCCATATCACAAACCTCCAAAACTACAAATTTTGACAATCTTTTATCCATGGAAGGAAACAACAAAAAACACCAAAATTTACAAAAAATAATCTAGAACATTTAATTTTTTTTAGTTTTGGCAATTTTCAAAATTTAGTGGTGGATCAATGTACACCTCCTGTAATTTCAAAAGTTGTATCATGATACCCATGATCTATTCAAGAGAAGAAACCAATGTATTCATTCATATTGTAAGGATCCCCACCTTCAGCGCAAGCACATGTTACCACAACACGTGCTATTATTTATAAACACCACAAGTAGACGAGAAACTACAACCAGGAAGACACGAAACCAAAACGACGGAGCCCGATGAGAAATGAGCCATCAGGAGACTATCTATAAAAGCGAAGCCTGAAGAGGAACCAGCTATCAGTTCGACTGCTGATCAAATAACCTACACCCGCTCCTGAGGTTGTTTCGGACTAGGAGTTCACCAAATACCTACATCCGAGGTCGCTTTGGACTGAGGATCCTAACCATAACTAAAACCTCGTGAAGCTGCTTTGGACTGAGGAGATTTTCATGCAAGTTCACCTAAGTCCTGCTGATGCTCGGGAAGCTGCTTTGAGCAAAAGGGCACCATGCAAAACACCTTTCTCCTTCATCTTGGCAACTCATAAGGAAAAACATTATTAAATTGTCCTTTGTAAATTCAAAGATAACTGTATATAGATTTGGTAACAAAATTGGTGAAGGGGAAACATCCGGACCCCCTATTAACTCTACCTTTAAAAGATTACAATATGAATACGATACATTAAAGTCTCATCTTAGTAAACCTTCGGGACCAATAATAAAAATTCCTCTCCTACTAATTCAAATTTCCTGCCAAAATATCAACCGTAGCTTGCGTATATTTTTGGCAATTTTTTATTCATAGAAGGGTACAAGGTGAACCAACCAAATTTGTAGATGTATGTATTGACGTCCTAGAAAGCATTTACCAATTTATTTATTTTTTTTAACAAATCTCAACCTTAAGGGATGTTCTATGCATCCTTAGCAAAATGTAAGGTGGCCTCGTGAATATACCGAAGTCCGACGAAAGAACTAGATTTTGTGACACTATCCTTAGTGAACAAAGCACGGATATTAACACTACTCGTATTATAGTACAATACACAGTATCTTACAGACAGACAGCTTAGACTGGTTTTGAATGTCCACAGAATGGGGAAAAATAAAAGTCACTGAAACAACGGTGAAACCATTTTCAATATACCCTTGTGATAATTATCAATATTTTATGTAAAATATGTCTATTGAAACCAAAACGTCTACTAGATTGGCTTTTTTCTTGTTTGTTTGTTTTTAATGTTGTTACCGCTTCATGGCCCCTAGAAGGACACGGCATGTCCTTGCTGCTGAACGGGACTCCAAGGAGAGATCATCCCGAAGAACCAACTGGGGTATTTTGTATATAAATCAGATCAAGATAAGCCGTTGCTAATGATTCTGGAACGGGGATCAAGTTTTAGCTGTTGGATCTTCAAAATAATTCGTTGATTGGAAACACTACAAATACCCTGCTGCACCAGGGGCTCCAAAGAGATTTGTTACGACACTGATACGAAGTAAACTTTTAAACTTCTGCTAGCTTAATGTTCTCCGCAACAATCGCAACGATTCTTCCTATTTCAAATTACATCCTTAAGCAATATTAGAAAACTTGTTGATTAATCGAAGCAACATTTTTTCAAAGGAGAATTTCCTATTCACATTGGAACAAAACAATATAGAAAAAAATGAATGTGTACTTTGATGATGGAGATAGAACTAACCGTTAGACAATCGATCTGAACGAATGTTCTGTGATGTTAACTCAATAAGACTACGTGTTGCCGTACATGTGTGTTTACATTATATTGATAACTATATCGTATATCTATAGACATATATGGAACTCTTGTTTTTGAAAAATAATGTTTAAAGGTATTTTTCGTGGAACTCTCATCGTACTTTCCTTTTCCGCCTTCATTTTGTTGAGATCCATTTAGCACATAAAAAACTTACCTAACAGTCACCCCTACTTTACCTACTTCGTTAGAATAAGCCGGTCTTCCTTCTGTTGTCTTAAGAAGTTAAAGCTTTCAAGATGATGTATCGTGCCCCCTTCTCTCTCTCCTTCTTTCGCACCCACACTCGCACAGATAAAAGCCACACGTTTAATGTACGTGATAACTAGAACATTCAGCTGTAAAGGAAAAAATCCTCAAAGTTTTGTTTACAATACCCTTCTGTCCTACCGTTAACCTAAGTTGCTTAAATGCTCCCAAAACTAACCCCTAAGACCGCTTATTCCCACCCTTTCGCACCGCCATTAAAGTTATAGTCAACTTTGCAGTGTAACACGAACTTGAGTAGCTTGGAAAGTAGAAGTGTTCTCATTCTCCTAAGACCTTCTGCCCTCCTACTACTACGTCATTTTAGTAGCTCAACAGAAGTTTCGGGAAGTTACAAACCTCACTTTAAGATTTCTTTCTTTCTATCTTTTTAAAACACGATCTATCACCATTATCCCTCTCCTTTTCTTTCAAAACAAGAAAAAGAAAATGAAGCTCACCTCAGGTATTATTAAACAGGCAAGTGCGAAGTCCCAACGTAAACATGAGAGCCATTATAGAAAATGCATTTACGATGGGAAATTTCGTAGAAGTACGGTAATGTTATTTTTATTAAGTCTGCGTATATATGTATGTATATGTGCGTGTACATGAAAGAGGAATACAATAAAAAAAAAAAGGTTCTTCCACTAATATAACTTTCTGTTCATTTAATTATAGTAATATTAAGATAGCTTCCCTATTTGATGATAAAAGCCCTCACGAACTCTGTCTCTAGTTTCTCACTTTTTAAAATATACTAGTTGAACCTGCGCTCTCTACACATCTCATTATTTACGTATGAGCATGAAACTCTTTGTCATTCTTCACAACATCTGTACATGTCCCTTTACAGACACAAGTGAAAGACATCTTGCTAAAAATCGGGAACGGGTACCGTAAAGGGGAGATTTTTTTTATTATTTTTTTCAATATCTCGCACGGTTTGCAAGATTGAGCCTACTTCCGGTTGGAGTTTGTAATTCATGTATGGTCAGTGTTTTCTTTCTTCTTGCATGCAGTATGTAATAAACAAATACATTACATTCACAATTAATTATAATGTCAGTGATATATGGTGTTCATTGGGTAAAACACCAAACAATAAAGATTCAACTTACTGTTAGAGTAGAGAGAAATGGTTATCCTTCGGTTTTCATTAAAATTTGGCCATGACACAAACGCCTGAGAGAGATACAACCCCTACATACAACTATGTGATGTTGGAGTGTATAACTAGTAGGATATGATGCTTTACTTTTTTTAAATTTCAACACTTGAGTGTACCTCTTAAAAATGTAATAGAGAAATAACTGCCATGTTTCTTTTAAAATATTCAATTAGAATTGGACAATCTACACAAAATTTGGAATTATCAAGTGAAAACGGCACGTTTCTAGCGCTGGTGGTATCGAGATCTCATTGTCGAAAGGATTGGAGACAAACATATAAACCTAGCATTTTAATATAGACTAGCTGAGCCTGCGCTCTCTACACAGCGCATCATTCACATATGAGCATGAATCTCCTTGTTATTCCTCACATCTGTACATGTCCCTTTACAGACACAAGTGAAAGACGTCTTGTTACAAATTGGCAAGAGATACCATAAAGGGGAGATTTTGTCGATTACTTTTTCAATATCTTTCACCGTTTGCAAGATTTCAGCCTACTTCCGGTTGGAGTTTCTAATTCATGTATGATCAGTGTTTTCTTTCTTCTTGCATGCAGTATGTAATAAGCAAATACATTACACACACAATTAATTATAATGTCAGTGATATATGGTGTTCATTAGGCACAATACTCCAAACAATAAAGATTCAACTTACTGTTAGAGTGGAGAAATGGTTATCCTTCGTTTTTCATTATCATTTGACCATGAAACCAACGCCTGAGTGGTATGCAATCCCTGTATACAATTATTTGGTGTTGGAATGTATAATGTGTAGGATATGATGCTTTAGTTTTTCTTAATTTTTTAATTTCAACACTTCCAGTGTACTCGTAAAAACGTAATAAAGAAATAATGGCCATGTTTTTTAATATTCAATTACAACCGGACAATCTACACAAAATTTGCAATCGATCAGTAAAACGTCATCATTCTACAGCCTGTAGTTTCCGAGATCTCATTGTAGAAAGGATTGACCACAAACATATAAACACCCACAAACGTATAGTTTAAAAGAACTCCAAAGATGGCAGCACAATTCATTTGCATTGATTTTGGAAAAGCCCTATTAAAATACAAAGGCTTTGAACAACAGTTTTTTTTAATAAACTTTATATGAAAAAGGTCTATTTAAATAATTTATTTAAAGTACACATAGTTTAAGATATGTTTTACTGTTAAACGTGAAATCACAAATAACCGTAAATCAAAGGTTTGAAATCAGAGGTTATAGGTTGGAGCTCAGGCGCTTTTGTTGCTAATGTAGCATTTTAATAGATAGACTAGCTGAACCTGCGCTATCTTCCCATCGGAAAATTGTAGAAGTAACACGATATCAAGTGGAAATATTTTTTCCAATAAATCCCTATGCGTCCGAGGACGCCTCATTGCATCTCTTGAGGCCTTGGAAGTTGTGAGCGTGCAATAGGAATTGCAGAATAATAATAATAATAATAATAATAATAATAATAATTCCTCTGTATAGTGTTGTAGTAAGTACAAAAACGCTACTAAGTAAACTATACTCGGAACAACATAAGGAACGAATTGATATTTGGTTGGAAGAGCACGTGTTGCCTTGTTGCCACATTATGAATATTCGCTGGAGCGTCCGCTGTGCTCTTTCCTTCTCAACATGTGTTACAAGGTTGCATTGTCTTGAGCCTTTGCACAGAAGCGCTCCACTTGTAACTACCACTCAGTGTTGGGTAAGTTACTTGTAAAAATGTAACGCGTTACAAGTTATTTTATTTTATCTTAAAATGTAACGCGTTACTAACGCGTTACTTGCCTCAAAAAGTAACTGTTACTTTACTTTGAAAGTAATGCGTTACTAACGCGTTACTTTTAGGTCCGAAACTTTGAATATGCGAAAAAAAATCTTATTACTTCAGTTTTCCGTACTACTATTACTACCGCTATTATTATTATTATTATTATTATTATTATTATTATTATTATTATTATTATTATTATTATTATTATTATTGCACGTTCTGAATCGATTTGTGTAAATGCAAGGACAAATTTTTACTTGACAGCTATATGAACATTTTAATGTAATGTAACATTGACTAAAATGCCATACTGCGTTATTCGTAGGAATGGGCACGAGGGAGTCCGAGGAAGTTTTCTTTGAAACTCGATTCGACTAGAAACAGACATCTTTGAGCTCGGATCCGAGAACTCTGCTTTAGTCTCGCTATCGAGACGAGATGAGATGCGAGCAGTGTCCCCTCTCGTGAGCAACACTAAAAGTATTCCATATTACTGCTTAGCTTACATTTCTCATGGCTTTCGCTTTCCAGTGTAATCAGGCCGTGATTTCAAAACGAGTTAAAACGAGCGAGCCATTTATCAAACTCGACTCGACTCGAAACTAGACGCCAAAAGCAGTGAATCGGCTCGGAACTCGACTCGAGAATATTACTTTTGACTGGACTCAAAACTCGACTTGGATTCGAGTCGAGTTTTAGCTTGACTCGTTCCCAACCCTATGCGTTAGAAAAAATGGTTGCTTATTATTATTCTGCTAAACTCATTATATAATAATAACAATGTTGCTATGTAAAATTAAAAATAAAGAATACAGAGAAACATTACATTACAAATGACAAAATGAGAACACATGAACTAGGGGGTGAATCAAAACTTGCCAATGACTCTAAAATCGATACATGCTTTTTAAAGCTAGTTGTTCGGCTTTAGGGGCTTTAGGATACGCAAACTAATCTAAAAGAACTCTAATATTGAATACCATCAACATGACATCAATAAAGTAGGCTTGCTCCTCAGAACACAGTTTATTCATATTAACCCCTTACTGAATGTCGTTAATTATGGCACCCTAGTTGTTGATAAATATTTCCCGCCGGGGCACCACTTTATTTTTAAATTCTGTTCACCATCATCTTCACCTTTTAAGAAAAAGTATTCTTTCAAATGTTCGAACGATAAAATATTTTCGTTCTCCATCTTTATAAAAACAACACCAATCAAAGTAAAATAGACTACCAGTACCATTGCACTCGTAGTTCATTCACTGAATGTATTCATTTGGAGCTGCCAAAATCTAAGACAAAATCTTCCAGGTGCTTGCAATCAGTACACGTGATTTCCCTGAGGCTGTCCTCATATTCCAAAAACAGCAAATTTCACTATATTTCGTTATATAAATAAACAAATCAAATTGTATCTATGAATGTATTTGCAAGTCTACCAACATAAAGTTCGTAAGGCGAAACGGGAAAATCCACATCGAGATTTCCCGTTCCGCCTTACATTAAGATGAAAAGTGATAACAGGTTTTACATGCAAATTTCATTGCTAGAGGTCATAAGGCGAAACGGGAAAAGGCGAACAGTGTAGGAATCGTCGGTCACTGACATCGTTCATTGTTCCATTCTGAAAAATTCACTTACAGGAAAGAAACATTTGTTTCCGAAAAAAATATACATATATTGTAGTTACTCATCCGAAATGTAACGCGAAAAAAGTAACGCAAACTCGGTACGTTACTTAAAAATTTGTAACACGTTACCGTTACAGTTACTTTGGAAAAAATGTAACGCGTTACTAGGAAACGTTACTTAAAAAGTAACGCGTTACTTGCGTTACGTTACTTCCCAAGACTGCTACCACTACGATGTTTATGATTGGTCCCTGTCTCGATAATCTTAATAACCCGGTGACGTAGATTCCCTTTTCAATACAAATTTCGATGTACTTTTAAACTGTAAATTTTTTCTAATGTTGCTTCGGGTAAAGTAAATGTTTTTGAGATAGTTTTCGATTGTGCCCAGTTCGTCATCAGATCCTTCGACGTAATAGTTGCTTTCAAGACGTATTCCTTGATGATGGAAAGTATATTGACAACACAAATTATTCCTCTAAACAGCATTTTCTAATTACTAAGTAAATAGTCACGCCAAAAAATTAGGGATTATTATTATTAACTAGCATATATTACCCGCTTCGCTGGGTTGAAATGAAAATTTAAATGCACAACTCCATATCTCATGTGTTTAATACCCGTGAAATATGCTTGCAGTAAATGTTAACATTATATCGCCTGTCATTTATGTTAACCCGCCGAGTGACACGGTCATGTGGGTTGCATATAAATACGTTTATTTTTACCTATGATGAACTAACAAAGGATTTGTACGTTATGGACACTTGAATCGTCAATTATCTCAAGACACTGGTAATTAAAAATTAAAGTGATATGATAAAAACAATCTAGGGTCCAAATCCTAATAACCCCCCAAAAATGAAAGAAATTGGTTCAGCCGTATTAGCGTGATGAGGGAACAAAGGATTTGTACGTTCTCTTTTATATATATAGATAATAATTGATTTTCTACAATATTTTGAAATAAATACATGAAAAATGAGAGCTGGACTGATGAACATTCTAAAGAAATTTTTGAATATTAAAAACAAAGGAAGCAATTTTTCTTTTAGTTGCAACAGACCAAATTAGTGGTTCTACATTACACAGAGAGGAAGTGCGCGTAAAACAAGTGGTCACAATCAATTGATTGAACAATTTAACTTCCAAGTAGGGTTGTTGGATATCTGGATTTGGATGTCGAAAATCTATGTACTGTACATGAAGTGTCGAAACTTCATTGATATCTCGAAAAATATCGAAATATTGATGAGTATTTTTTTTTTTTTTTTTTTTTGATATTTGGGAATATCGATCGATATATTGAAATATCGTTCAATTCTACTTCCAAATTCTATTTTTGTTCTTCATTTGAGCTCCAGAAAAGAATCAACCAATCAATCATAAGGATAGTTTAAATCAATCATTTCCAAATGGCCAATGTGTGACGTAGTAGCGCGCTTTTACAGTCTAAGAAAAGCAGAGAGAAACACAATGAGGAAAGGGGGAGGGGAGGGGATAAGAGAGCAAGAGTTGGCAGTGCACACTTAGTCATGGATCCACAAATAACGTACCTACATAACATTTGACTATGCTATCAATGCTCTTCTCTGTCAGTTGCCAACTGTCTTTTGTGAACATCAAGTTATCAACAACTCCTTCCCCTGTCTGTGCTTTATCTAGAAGAAGAGTGGCGCTATGACTTCACAGAGCACTCAATTAGAAAAGACTGGTATATACATATTATTCGAGATTTACAAAACTCTTTCCATTTTCTCCAAGCTTGGTTTGGAGGTAGATCCTGATACCCTTAATGTGTGCATATGGATTTTTTTCACGCAAACCATTTGCTCCCGAGTTATGAGCAACCAGTTGGAGTTTGAACTTAAAATTTCCACAAAATAATTTCACTAATTGTTGATAATTAAAACAATAATTAACGAAGCTTAGATGCAACAAATCTGTTAAACGTTAATTTGAGTTTGAACATCAACTTGTTAAACTTTAAGGAAATGCTGTGTTAAAACCATTAGCAGCTTTAACTTTAGAAGAGGTTACATCTTGGAGGAAATAGGCCTACTAATTCTACTTTTCAGACTTTCAAAGATTATTTTTACACAGTACTGTTCATTCAACAGAAGCACGTAAAGTGCTGTTTCAGTAAACAATTTGTTTTCCCAGACGTAGTCTAGCTCTTTGCGTCAATTCCTTTTCCCTCGAAAGCTTTCAGAACTTTCTTTTTTTCACTACGCACGAAATTCTTACCATGTGAATGGACAGTAAAGGGATGAGATAAATAAATAATACAGTAGAACATATGGCGTAGTGAATCGCACTTTATTTAAATATTTCTATCTTTTTATAAAAGTGAGACATTGCTATAGAATTGAATGGTGTAGGATGACCAAAACATCTGGGATGCGGTTTAAAAAATAAGAAACAAGTAAATTATAACCGGTTTGCCACCTCTCAGATGGTTCAAGTGAGTTCAGTGTTGTCAGGTCTATAGATTTTTCGTAGCGATTTGGAAAATATTAATTTATGGTACGATCTGAAGATGTATATAATACATTTGTGCCTGTAAAGCTTGTATGAATAATATGATGTGTATTAAAAAATCCACTGTTTTAGTAGATCTGAGAACCACCGCGTGCCAGAGGTTTTACAGCTGGGAAGCATTCCTTGTAAGTAAGATTGAATAGTACATACATTATACAGTAGGCTTCTTCGATTCCACGAGATGTGGTCACTTGAATGAATTAATGAATGTTTTTCAATTCTTGTTTTTTCTTGCGCTCTTGTTAGCTACAGGAAACTTCTAGCCAAGTACACAGAACAAAACAAACTTAATATATTTTATTTATTCAGTACAGTTAGGACTAGTAAATAGATTTCCAACATTGTAGAAATAAATACAAATTATGTGACATAATTGAAATTAAAGAGCTTTGTAACTTGATTGGAAAACCAATTAACAAATACAGAATGCACTTAACCTCCCCCCCCCCCCCAAAAAAAAAGTTATGGGGATGACACTATAATTCAAAATTAATTTGTTTCTTGTAATGAAATCACGTGGAGTCAGCATATCATCATCAATTGACCAGTGGTAGAATGAATTTCAAACCGAAAATTAAATTATTTTTAAATTACTACTTCTTTTTTTAAACTTTTTTCCTTAATTAATTTCTTTTGTAGCTAATAGAAGAGTTTATAATTGGCTTCTGTTTAATTGAGTTGAATAAAACTCAATTAAAGGAGAAATACTCCAAGTCAACGCCGTGGATTTGTATAGCAGACACACAAAGAAATAAATATTTAGTTTTAAATACAATATAAGATTTATTACTAAGGAAGTACAGCTATTTAATAATGTAAACAACCAGCAAAGATTTTTTTAAAAAATTTCAGGGAGTTCTAATTCTCTATTTTAATTATTCAAGTAGGATGAACGGTTATCATTCGTTGTAATTAGACTTATTTTCCTCTTGCTTTATTACATAAGCCTAATTATAGGGTATGAAGGAGAGCTGGACTCTCCTAAAACACCGTTATTCCCCTGAAGTTTCGTAAGTTGACAATAACGTGTTATTTTATCGTTGTTTAAGCAAAGTAATTTTGCGTATGCTTTTTGTATATTTACTACTGACTATTTCGTGTCCCCCTCCTCTTTTGTTATTTCCCTCTTATAGCTGTGAAACCTGGATGTCGTAAAGTCACTGCTACACCGTGATAATGGGCACATCTATTGCGCATAACTTCATTATTTCCTTTTTTTTTTTTTTTAACTAATAGGCCTCCCATTGTCTCAACTCTCGGCTAACATCATGTGACCTTTAATTATGTGAACAGCAGTTCATTGCTACCATCACTTCATCTCTCCTATAATGACAATAATTTAGTCAATTCATAAAAAAATATGAAACCCATTCGTAATACCTTCTTACCAAACTTAAATTGATGACACGGGCCCAAGAAAAGGCGTTACCATCTGTGATCCGCCCATCTATTTATGCAAATGAAATTACATTTTTAAAAAAGTGATAATGGGTGTGGACTCTCAAATTGCGCCATTCAAATCTGGAGATCAGAAATAGTTAACTAAAACAAGAAGTAACTGCTAACTAAAAAATAAATAAGAATAAATTAATAGAAGTAACTGCTATTAAGTTGCCAAGAACAGTGCAAGGATTATAAGGGAGCGGATGCTCAGCATTAGTGTTGCTCATGAGACGAGGGGAGACAAACCTTTTATCAAAACACAAAAATGAAAATGAAATCTTTAAGTTTTACATCCGACGGTTATGCCGGCTGGACTAAAGGAGACGATGATGATGAGAAATGAATGAAATTGTGAAATGAAGAAACTGGGAGGAAACGGGAGAACACCGAGAAAATCCACGCACTCGATGTTTGTCCACCACAAAGTTCACTTGGCGCGAGTTGGGATCGAACCAAGGACCCCATGCACCAGAGATGAAAGCTCTATCACTAAGCCACTGCGGCCCTCATCAAAACACGAGACGAAACAGGCCTCTTTCAACAAAAATAGTTAACACTTTTCGAGACTAGACAGCACTTTTACATCCTTTCTCTACGAGACAGCCTTTTCCCGACATCTTTGCTCGACGAATCTCCTCTTTGGCAAACATATTCAGAATGTAGCCAAGAACAACAATAAACGTTATTATCTATAATAAGATTCTCTGCGAGGTCCTTCCAATTCTGAAAACTAAGGGAGTATTGCAAGCCCCCATTCCTTTACGCTCCCCCCCAAAAAAGTAATTATTTCAATACTTTACATGTACTACATGGTGTCAAATACAATGAACTTTCATATTTGAAACCAAAATTGATTCGAAGTTGGCAACAATTTAAGTTTTTTTCGTCTTTTTCCAACCCAAAATATCTAGTTCCATGCACCAAAGAGCAGACATCAAGAGATCACGTTTCCTTCTGGCGACTGCCTGCATGATCCTTCTCTCTCTGCCGATAGATCCACATTTTTTTTTCTTTCTCCCTACTTTTGTGCATGTAACGGCTGTTAGCTTTTCCACATCATGTTCGGTACGTGGTCATTCATGACAGCTAAAAACCACATGGAAGCAAGGAAAGAACGAAGGAAGAAAAAATTAAGAACGAATCAAACAAAAAGAGGAATCAGAAACGACATCTACCATGGCAGGCAGAGCAGGACCACGACAAAGACAAAAGAGTTCTCGATAACATGATGGCTGATCTTCCCCTTCTATCGACAGATCTTCATCACATTTTTTTTTTCTTTCCTTTCCTTTCTCGTTTGGCAGAGGTGCTCCTAAGAAGACAACGGACAGTAACAAAATGTGTATTGAAAGACTATATTCTGAGACAGCGAAATATGAACTATCTGTAAAGAAAAAAAAAAGAAGAAAAAGAAGAAAGAAAGAAATTTAAAACTGAGAAGATTAAAATGTTTAAAAAAAGAGACCAAATTTAATGTGAGTAAATCCCTTTGCTTTTATTACTTCTTATAATGATTTCTAGGCATGATAAAGAAAAGTTTCCAAAGGTAAGTAAAAAGGAAAAAAATATAGGCCTAGATCTCTCATCTTTCAGGATTGGCCATGAAATTTCAAGTACTGTATATAAGTAAAGATTCCATACACTTCCTTGACTTTAGACTTATCACGTTCTTAGATTTTCCCAGGTACCCAGGCTGGGCAAACATCAAAGACGCATTATCATTGATAAATGCCCCGTCCCCATCGGGGATCGAACCTGACAGTTTAGTTGGCAAGACGTTTTACCGACTATGCTACACTGGTTCTTTCATAAGTGAATAGCATAATATTAAGTTTTCTTTCAATTTTTTTTTCTTTAGGATCTTCATGAGTTCCGGCTAGAATATTCAATATACTGCGTAAGTTAAAAGGACAGTACTAAAAGTTCTTTGTGAAGTTGCGCAACAGATTTTTTTACCAATACAGACTTTTCTTCGTTATCAAAGAATGCATATTCAAATCAATTTATGAGGTCATATGCTTCTATACCTATTACAAGGGTGCACCCATGTGGAGTCCACCAGTTCCGGACCCCGCCAAAACTTCCTAACTCAACATATATATAACAAGGAAATGATTCATGTAGCATGGAAGTTTGATCTTACACTTCATCTGTAGGATCTACTCTTTCTTCTATAAAAACAATTTAGTTTTATAATTTTTTCAAGTGAAAATATAGGTGGAAGTATTCATATTCATATTCATATCGTCTTTATTGCAGAAACTTCAGAGGACATCTAAAGCATTACAATTGTCAGATCTTAAAGTTACAGATTAAAATGCATATACAATATTTACAAAAGGAAAAAATTGGATACATAATATTTACAAATATGGATACAGAAAAGAAAGAAAGAAAGAAAAAAATATATATAAAGATATAACTGTAATGCATATCAATTGTAATTCCAATACAAAGAATAACGATCACAACACAATACAATAGATAACTACTCGTACTATACATGTCTATTTATTTCTCTCATAGTTCTTCAATTTTTCACTTTAATTGCTTTGTAATTTCGTAAAACTCTTCTATATCATATACTAGCAGCGTTCACCCCGCTTCGCTGCGGTCACCCCGGAACGCAATAAACTTTGTTACTTAGATAATTTTTACTTTTTCGCTTTCAAATTGCAGTAAATGTTAACATTATAGCGCCTGTCATTTATGTTAACCCGCCGAGTGACACGGTCATGCGGGTTGCATATAAATACGTTTATTTTTACCTATGATGAACTAACAAAGGATTTGTACGTTATGGACACTTGAATGGTCAATTATCTCAAGACACTGGTAATTAAAAATTAAAGTGATATGATAAAAACCATCTAGGGTCCAAATCCTAATAACCCCCCAAAAATAAAAGAAATTGGTTCAGCCGTATTAGCGTGATGAGGGAACAAAGGATTTGTACGTTCTCTTTTATAATATAGATTGGATTATCTAATAAGAGTGATTTGAGTTTACTTTTAAAAGTACCCACTTCAGTATCTCTCAGTGCTTTTGGGAGAGAGTTGAATAATTTTGCGGACGTGCCAATAAAACTCTTTTGTGTTTTGGTATAATTGTAATACACTGCCATTATATTATCTTTGTATCTTTGTATTTTGCTATTACTTATTGTCTTTTGGTGTGTAGAATACTACCCGCTCAATACTACATAGACGTAATGGCTTTTAGTATTGGATCCCTTTCCAAAGCTTTGACTCAAGGGGGCCGATCCTGGGGGGCCGGAGGGCCCGGAGCCATCAAAGCTCATGTAGGTCCCCCTATTGTATTCATGAATATACAATATTTGGCATAATTTGAATGCAATTTGTCTTAAAATCCTTACATATATACCTTCTGCATCTGAATGGACCCCCCCCCCCAAATTTACAGAGAAATCGGCGCCCTTGCTTGGACTCCTCTTTAAAAAAAATAATCTGGATGCAATGAGAGAAAAAGTATGTGACGTACGTAAAAACCTAGGTTACGTGCGTAAATCCTGTAGTTTTTAGACTTAATGTATATACAACCCTATGTAACATCTTGCAGCAAATGTATAACTGAAAGTGTATGTTTTATTCGTACTTTCCGTATAAGTGTTCCGAACAAACGTAGGCTACTTTCCATTCAAAATAAAGAACTGCATATAGGTGGTTAGGATCACACAAAACTCACTTTCTGATGGACATAGCTGACGTACTGTATGTATCACATAGCTAACGTATGTAACATATTTATACGTATGTAAAATAGGGAATACTGTTAATTTCAGACATCCTGCAGCGGCATAATGAAACATCTAAGCGGGAAAGAGACAGTACGTATATAGCGTATGGATAGCGTATGCTCCGTACAGATTTTCGTAGTAAACATAAGGATTTCGTAAATTTGTACAACATACCGCTGCCTGGATAATGGATTTTTTTCAGTTTACATAGACGTAGTAGCCCATAGTATTGGCCTATCCCCGCAAAGCTTGAACCCCTGCCAACAAAAATTTCGGGTACGTGCCTGACCTATTAAGACTATTAAGACCTGACCTATTACATACCACTCCACCTATTCAGATACAACTGATACTAAAGCACAGTATACCCTCATCAAACTTTATGAGACTAGAAAAACTATATAGTACGGAGTATGGTGAATGAAAAATAGCTCAAAATAATGAGTAACTTTTACATTTTAATTTTTATTTTAACCATAGGAATACTGCCCAAAGATAAGATATATATATCGATCGATAGATCACATCGAGCTAAATAAAATGGCACACTTGATGGTGAATTCTAATGCGCAGTTTTCGAGAAAATTGAGGAAAAAACTATTTTTATGGCGTTAGAAAGTATCTAATCTGATACAGTTCATAAATTACATGCTGGTGGAATTTATTTATTTACTTAAGTATGGGGGAAAATTGCTAAGTAGCTTATTTTATTTGTAATTGTTTATTTTTTCCCAACGGTGACAGACATATTATACTTGTAACCTCTAATCATTTTTATTTTGTTCACTTTGACTTAGAAAATAATGGTATTCATTTTGACTTTTAAGTTCTTAAATATCAAATTGAAAATACAGTAGACTTGCAATTAGTCGAGGTAATTGGGACTGAGTCTACCTCGGATACACAAGAACTCGGATAATACGGAGATCAACTGTTATTGGGTCCAGTAGTATGTATTGTATATAAGACAAAACCATTTTCTATACAAAAACTTATATAAAAAACACAATATTGTTATATACATACAATACCACACAAAATACATCCTGTTTCAAAAAGGATGTACGTATTACGAAGAATTATGTTGTCTAAACTATCGATCGCTGCGCCTCGGCTCGGCTATTGGAGAAACCAACACATAGTCTAGTTAATATTAATAGCCGCTAGATATCAGTTGTCTTCTGTTTTGACCGTCATATGTTTAAAATGGCTACTCCGCAGCAGAAATCATTTTGTGTTCTTGAGTTTGCGAAGTACAATTCCCGTGATTACAGTGTAAAGACGTTTCAGGTTGAGGTATCAAATTGATCCTCCGAATCGGTGGAACATTCGCAGATGGTATCGACAGTTTGTAGATACAGGATTTGTATGTAAAGGAAAGAGTCCTGGCCGCCCTCGTGTTCCTGAAGAAAATATTGCACGAATTCAAACTGCTTTCCAACGTAGTCCTTCAAAATCAACCCGTCGTGCCAGTCGGGAGTTACAAGTGCCGACAACAACAATTTGGCGTGTTTTGAGACGTCGGTTGGTTATGAAGCCGTACAAGTTACAGCTGTTACAAGCTCTGCGTCCTGATGACAAACACAAACGTGTGGCATTTTGTAACGAGATTCTGGATGCTACTGACAATGATAACACTTTTGCACAACGCATCGTGTTCAATGATGAAGCGACTTTCCGTGTTAGTGGTCAGGTAAACAAACAAAATGTTCGAATTTGGGGCCTACAGAACCCACATGCAGTCATTGAACATGTACGAGATTCGCCCGAAGTCAATGTGTTTTGTGCGATTTCCCGATCGTATGTTTACGGTCCATTCTTCTTTAAATGAGACACGGTTAACAGTCAGCAGTATCTCGCTATGTTACAAAACTGGTTGTTACCGAGGCTGCACGAAGACAACTTCATTTTTCAACAAGACGGGGCACCCCCTCACTGGAGTCGCCAAGTGCTTGAATATCTGTGAATGAAACTCTACCGAACCGTTGGATTGGTCGTGAAGCAGCTGGCGACTTAGCATGTCTCAACTGGCCTCCACAGTCACCGGATTTGAAACCCTGTGACTTCTTTCTGTGGGGTTTCGTTAAAGACAACGTTTTTGTACCACCACTCCCGCAGAACCTGGAAGAGTTTAAGAACCGGATCCGCACTGCCATAACATCAGTGACGCAGGACATGCTTGCCAGAGTATGGAAGGAATTTGAGTATCGATGTGATATTGTTCGTGTCGCTGATGAAGGACATGCTGAACATCTGTAATTTGAACTTTGAACTGTAATTTGAACTTGAGAGGTTCGTAAATATGTGTGTAAAATGTCATATTCGTATGTCTTAAAGTTTAATAAATATATGCATTCGAAATACGTATATTATTTTTGAAACAGGGTGTATATTTGTTTAGAAAGTCAGTTATTGTTTTCTGGCACATCTTTTAGCCTCTTTTTGATGCTACGATGTTATTGCTATACACGATGACAAATGCCTAATCCCGATGATTAGGATTTAGTGATTGGGCAACACTACAACCACCTCTCAGCCACCTCTCACAACAACTGTAATCTGCTTCTTTCTTTTCTTTTTTTCTTTTTTTTCTTTTTTTTTTGTTTTTGTTTTAGACTGTCTTGGTTAATGCATAGGTTCGAATAATATGGAGGCTACTGTAACTTCAAAAATAGGTACAAATTAAACATAACTTTCTTACAAGGCTGTCTAATTATAAAAATATCAAAAATAGGTATGCCAACATATCTATACCGAAGTGACAATCAACTTTTAAGTCGAGAACAGATAATGTTATGTTGCTCTTATTTGAAGTAGATTACAATATAGACCTGTACAGACACGTAGACCTGTATAGACAATATAAACATGTGGTACACGAGTGCATAATCATTTAAAGGGAAATATTTGTTGTATTGCACAATACTTCACGCAGCAAAGAGTAAAACTAAATGAAGATTAGAAATTCAAGGTCTCCCACTTCTATTTTCTATTTACACACTACTCTTGTGAATATCATAATTGTGTGTCTTATCATTTTAAACAGAAGCTGTTTTCCAAATGTTACGCAGATAGAGGAATAATTAACTTTAATATGATTGTAGTTTTGAGCAGTGATGGGCCAACTACGAACCGTGGGCCAAATGTGAACCCTTGAAAGATTCTATTTGGCCCGGTATATGATTCCTAATCTGACAAATGAGAGAAAAACATGAATTTTAGGAATTACCCAAAAATATGGAGCAAAAAATTGCGATCTTGGGCAAGAATTTTAGGAATGATCCAAAAACATGCATCAAAAGATGGCGATCTTGGCCAATAATTAGTTTTTCGATCAAGGGGGTACAAAACTTTTGAAGGCCCCTAAATCGAGTTTTCGTATTTTTTTACGTAATAAGCACATCATACTGAGTTAAGTGATAGTTTGGGTTTAGCTACACTATAGGCCTATGTAATTCTCCAGATATAAGGCGTATAAGAACATTTTTGATTGAAATATATTGGATCTTTTGATCGAAAATGAAGAACAGAATTACTTCGAAAGAGTTGTATTAGAAAGATACTAACGGAGGAGCATTTAACTACCTGAAAAACAATGCATCTTCAGTTTGAATCAAATTATGAGAAACTTCGATCATGAATAGGGCTTAGTGTTATAAGTATTCTGTAAAATGTACAATTGTTGTTTTTAATAAATTAGACTGGCCATCCTAAAGTTTTCTCTCTTTTTCTTTGAGTCTCTCTTTAAAAAAATTTTGGTACCCATGATTGACTTACAGTATCAAATCCCCTTTCCAATCTATTCTTTATAAAGTTAGATAATATTGATTTTCCATTGATTTTCCAATACTCAAATGGAACGATGTAAATAGAGTTAATTTCTTTATTATTATTATTATTATTAGTAGTAGTAGTAGTAGTAGTAGTAGTAGTAGTAGTAGTAGTTGTTGTTGTTGTTGTTGTAATGGTAATAGCAGCTCTATAGTAATAATAATAGTTATAGTATAAGTACTATATTATAGACTACGTAATCAGGGTCGGATCCAGGATTTTCTGACGGGGGGTGTACCATAACTCTTTCTTTTAAGCCCCAAACGGATACATGACGGCAGAAATTTTTGGAAAGTGTTGCTATTTTTACTGCTAGCTTCTCATTTAGGATAGTGTATATTTACAACGAAGGAGGGTGCACGTGCATCGGTGAACCCCCCTAAATCCGGCCCTGTATGTAATAATAGTAATAATGATAAAAATCAATTTATATTTTCCAAATTCCTATCAACTTACTAAATTACTATTATATACGATCTACGTCAACGTTTACAAATTACAATTTAGGTTTTTTCCTTCTTATATATTAAAAATCAAGAAGATGGGTTGAAAATTGAGATCGCCAGGCTGCTCTGAATTTTGCTAGAACACAGAAGGTTTAGATGTAACATATCCTGAAGGTGATAGGGACGTGGTGGCTGTGATGAAGAGTCGTTGCAGTAATAATAGCTGCAGTAATCCCAGAAGGGATCCATTGAAAATACCTTTGATATAATGAACCACATTAACATTTACATGAAGTCATTGAATAACCTCTAATGCGGCTGCTATTTGGTGTAGTGCTACCCTTGGTAATTCCACACGAAGCTTTTATCCCAGTGCAATTTTTCCACTAATGTTATTGCCGTTATTTTAGTATCAATATATCACTTTTTTTTAATGCATTGCGTTCATACCGCACTACTAACCATAGCATTTCTATCAGATTGCTCTTTCTCTCTTATCTGGCCCCAAACATAAAGCTCACTCATAATATTTAAAGCATTTCTCTTTGTGAAAAAGAAAAAGTACTATATTATGTAGAAGGATGACTTTTGTTGCATTTTTTACTTAGGAAAAAAAGAAAATAAAATTTTCAGTAGAAACCAGCAAGCTTATTACTTTTTAGAAGTTTACATTTTCAAAGAACATATCTACCTAGGTATAAAACACACTTGCAAATGCAATACATTTAAAAACTAACACGTACAATTCAAGCACTAATAAATTGTTAAGAATTTTCTATTAAAAACAGAGGCACACTTAAAGATACGCCAATAAGTTGAAGTGCCCTTCCCCTTCAGTGTTCTCTTCTCTTTGAAGCACTTTGCTCCCTCAACTTAAACTATTAAATTGAACATGAAATTGTAACATTTTCACGAATGATCTACACGAATGGTTCTCAACGTGGGCGCTAGATACCAGAAGGGGCGATAGACTATTTAGAAGGCGTCTGATGGAAGCGATAAAATGGCTAATGAAAGACAAATTATCGAAGCAAAATTTCCTTTCAACTTATATATGAGGTGTGTTCAAAAAGTATCGAACTTTTGGTTGGCAAAAATATTTTTTTTTCCTTTTTATTTGGAAATCCGAAACACTAATCCCCTTCAAAATATTCTCCTTGGTAATGCACACATTTCTCCGAGCGTTCCCCCATTGTTGGAAACACTTCTGGAACGCAGTTTTTTTGGAATGGTGAGCAACCGTACCATCGCATTCCGCATGCCTTGTCTTGACTCAAATCAGATTCCTTTTAGTAGCATTTTCAGCTTGGGAAATAAGCAAAATATAGGGAGCCATGTCCAGTGAGTAGGGAACCTGAAGACACACAGGAATGATAAATTTGGCGATGAAAGCCTGAATCAAATTTTGAGGACACTCTCCTCATGCCCAAATTCTTGTTCAAAATTGAATGTACTGATCCTATTGTGTGATTTCTACTTGGGTATCGCCAAGATTTTGACAAAATTTGATACAATACCGCTGCTCAAGGTTTTTTCCGTCTTTTTACAAAAAAAAAAAAAAAAAAAAACTGAAATTCGAACGACCGCTCACTACACGTCTTTACTAATAGTTGGCCAACTGCCAGTAACTGACGCGACGCTTTCTGCGGGCGGTAAACAAATTCACGACTGCGCGTTAGAGCCCCTCTAAATTACATATACACTGAAAAAAAGTCATCCGTGCTTCATTGGTTTACGGGAGAAAATGTTAAGATACGTTTTGAACACACCTCGTATATCCTTCAATGTTGATTTTAAGAATTGAAGCCTTTTTCTGTTCTTAGACTGCTCTGTCCAAGTCTTACGTTCAACTTTGTGTATTGGTGGTTTGGATTAAGATGACGGAGATGGGGCGCTCAGGATAATCGCATCCACCCAAGGGGACGGTAGACTCAGAAGTTATCTACACCACCATCCAGAATGCTGAAAATACTAAGACATGAAAACAAAAACACACTCACACACAAAATTAAAATTATCAATGGAAAGAATTCCTCTTTCCAAATGATAAAACAATATTTAAAAAAAAAGTAGTGAAGTCGAAGGTAAGAGAACGGAGGAATAAAACTCTAGCTTCATCGAAATTACCATTATTATTTTCGCCAGTTTCTTCACAAATTCTTGGCATCTGTAAATTAATTTGTTAAAGATGCGCTATTCAATTGTTTCCATTCGGCCTGTAATTCCCAACTGTTTGACGCTAGTCAGAGACCGATTTTTCATTCTTCTATTAGTTCATCCCTTACTAACTCGATTGGAATCAAGTTAGGAGATTGTGATGGTCACTACATTTTTTTTCTGTTTGTTTGTTTAAAGTCCTTCTTCCTGTTTTCGTTCGAGAAATCCTCATCCAGTTTAGACGCATGCTTCCCACTGTTGTCTTGTTGATAATCAGAACTAGGGTCAATCATACTTTGCGCAGGCAATATAGCATGGTCTCGAAGAATTTTCAAATATCATTCTTCTTGTAATATCCCATCTATTGCCACCAGACTGATAGATTTATTGCCTCCAAAACACACCGGAATCATTATCCTACCTCCTCTGTGCTTAATACTTGGCAAAGTACACACTGAAGATACCTTCTCGTTTGCTGACTGAAACACAAACACCTTTCTATTAGAACCAAATAACTGAAATTTAAATTCATATTCCAAGGAATGTAATTCCATCGGTCTCTACTTCAATTTTTGGGTATTTTTGCTTTACTTCACTAATTTTTATCAAGTTTAGCTAATAATTTTGATTTCTTAGCGGTTACACAACCTCTTGAACCACCGAACAGTAAAAAGTAAGAATTGTATTTAAAGCAGCGGAAGATTGTGAAGCAGTTAAACGTCGATTCTTTTTAGATGCAACTACAACGAAGTGCTCCTATTGCGAAGATATCGAGTCTTCCAATTCGATGTCTGTCTTCATTTATAAGACTATCTTGTTTTCTAACAGGAATATAATGAACACCCTTAAACAATATATTAAGCTTGTTAATAACTTGCCACCAAGTATACTCTTCCTCACGTAGAGTTGCGTTGAGTTGATTTTGAGTTTAACGCCCCGTTCAGCAGCGAGGCTATATGAGACGTGGACCTACTGATTAACGTGGAATCCGAATCACATGAGCTCCCGCCGGGAATCGAATCTGGGCCTCCCACGCCAAAGGCGCGTACGCTAACCGCTTAGCCACGGAGGAGCTTCTTCCTCACGTAGAGTCCAGAGAGTAAGTTCAGTCCAGAGACCTTTGTTCAACAGTAAGCAGCTTTTGCATTTCCATTATGTACAATGTACAATGTTTTATAATGCACTTGTAGCATTATTTGAAGTGCATTGAGGAACAAATGTTCACTATATGGGGAAATGCAACTCCTTTTGTTCACGAGTGTACTAATGCAACTGGTGAGACCAGAAATATGTGAAAGTATTTACAAGTGCATCGTTTTTTGACAAGCGAAGTGGTTGTGACTTATAATAAGTGCTGGTAATAAAACATGTGTACAGACAAAATATTAAAATTTTCAAGAATATATTCAAACGAGCTTCTTGTTTTCCATTTTGTTTAGTATGCAGACACAAAACAAAATAAATCCATATCTTCTAGGGTTTTTATTTTAAAAAACTAAACTACTATTTACACGTAAAAATGTGACTACTTCCAATTTTTATGGCGGTAGTTTACGTACATCACCTCCAGTTGAAGCTCGGTGTCTATGCTACTGTTTTAATATTAAAAGCTCTTTACGTTTACCTTTCTTTTGATTACTACTCATTAGTAGTATTCTTTAATATAATTCACCTGTTATTAACTTGGAAGTACTTTTATTTCATTATGAATTTTGAACCATCTATCTATTAAAATGCTACAACAGCATTTAAAAACGCCTGAGCTCCAACCTATAAATTTAGCTTTCAAATCTTTCATTTACGATTATGTGTGATTTCACGTTTGACAAAGACAAATACTTTAAGTATTTGTACTTTAAATAATCTAAATTAGTTAACTATATCTTTTTCATAAAGTTTATGATATAAAATTATTGTTCAAAACCTTTTTATTTTAATAAGCCTTCTTTAAAATCAATGCACGTGAATTGTGCTTTCATCTTTTGAGTTCTTTTAAACTATATGTTGTGGACGTTTATATGTTTGTGGTTAATCCTTTCGACAATGAGATCTCGGAAACTACAGGCTCTAGAAAGATGACGTTTTCACTGATCGATTGCAGATTTTGATTAGATTGTCCAGTTCTAATTGAATATGTAAAAAACATGACCATTATTTCTTTATTACATTTTTAAGGGTACACTGGAAGCGTTGAAATTGAAAAAAAAAAAAACTTAAGCATCATATCCTATGCGTCATACATTCTAACACCACATTGTTATATATTGGGGTTGTATATGTCTCAGGCGTTTGTTTCATGGCCAAATAATAATGAAGAAGGAAGGATAACGATTTCTCGAGTCTAAGATAAATCTTTATTTTTTGAGTGTTTTGCGCAATGAACACCATATATAACTGACATTATAATTAATTGTATATATTATGTATTTGCTTATTACATACTGCATGCAAGAAGAAATAAAATACTGGTCATACATGAATTAGAAACTCCAACCGGAAGCAGGCTCAAATCTTGCAAACGGTGCGAGATACTGAGAAAAAATAATCGAAAAATCTCCTCTTTATGATACCCCTGGCCGATTTTTTATGAAGACGTCTTTCACTTGTGTCTGTAAAGGGACATGTGCATATGTTGTGAGGAATTTGAAGGAGATTTATACTCATATGCGAATGATGCGCTGTGTAGAGAGCGCAGGTTCAGCTAGTTGATTTTTAGAATGTTCAGTTTCAATGCTCGTTACATTAAACACTGTTTCATTTAATAGCTAGTTAGCTACCGTTTGTATTGAGTTGATGCATCTATTTTTCATCTATCTTGTGATTGGTTCCACAAATTTACATAAGTTAAATAAGAACATACACGAAACGCGGCCTGCTGATGCCCCATCCAATTCTAATCATTATCATCACGAAACGTGGGCGTTTGAATCCCGGCAACGGATTTTACAGTTTTTAATTTAACGTGCCACGTTATGCACTGAGGCTAAGGAAGACGGTGAGAAATCCTATGTACATGATGTTTGTTCCTCCACAAAGCGCATTTGGTGGGAGTTGGGAAAGAACCAAGGACCTCATACGCCAGAGATGAGCGCTCTAGCACTGAGCAACTGCCCTCTTCCAGCGACAAGTAATTATATTATTATTACAGTATTTATTTGCGTCTTATATATTTTTAAAAGCGTTAGACCCCCATATAATGTCTTCAAACACGTTTCAGAGCATCATTAGCGTACAACACAGATTCATTTTATAATTTACTTAGAATCTTACTTTCATTCTTTTGTCTTCGCATAAAGAATTTTAATACTTAACAGAGGCAATCATACATATATTGTCTAATAATTGTGGGATGAAAATTAATTACTAAGTAGTAAATCTTAACTTTTTAATTATTTGGCTCCCATAAGAGAAAGATTTTGTACACGACTATATCTTAAGACCCATTACTTGAAATTTAAATTCAGTGTTACCGAACATCTCGCTACTATATTCAACTGGTCTGTAAATTTTATAGTTGTCCATGTAATGGTGTCGGAACGGAGCGAAATGATAGTTTGGTAATCATTGTGATGGTGGAACAGCGAGGTGACTAAGAGCGCCTTTATCAGTAAATTTCAGTCATCGTTGCCTTAGCAGCCAGGGAATCTTTTACTGTCGCATTTAATCAAAAAGACGAGATTCGAAAGAAGTCAATACTGCTGAATGGTGAGCATTTTCTTTCTTTTTTCTTTTTTAAAAAACTCATAATTTAGTTTGAAGATATTGACTTAGTTGTGCCTGTATTATACTTATGTGTTTGTAATATTTGACGTTTGGAAAAGAGAAAAAATATTCTAAGTCTTTTTTAGTTTTGTATAGCTATATAAGAAATTATGCACACACACACACACACACACACACACACATATATATATATATATATATATATATATATATATATATATATAGGGAGAGAGAGATTTAAAGGCAGTAGATGTTGATACTAACCTTATCTACTAACATTAGTATAAGTTACGTGTATAAATAGAAATAAACACATATATACAACTTCCAAAATACAATATGTCAATTTCTTTGAACGTAATATAACTTCTACAGATGTTAATATATGGGGTCAGTATCAACGTCTACCGAATTTAACTGCCATCAGGTAAGAATCGATTTAATTGCTTAATGGATTCGTGTGCTAATAGTTCAAAATTTACCTATGACGTTGCCATATCGTTAAATTTTAGTTGGCCCAAGCGCCTGAAGGAGGCCCCGATGATTATACCATTATATGACATCTTCGTTTTACTTTGACCTGTAAAATATTATTCTATGGTCCATGGGGGAACACCAGATATAAAGAAAACAATATTATTTCTTAATGTAAAAATACATATTGAACTGTATACAGTGTTTCCTTTCTGTCTGCAGTAAATTTCTGACATCATCATTATTAAGTCTTCACTGGTACTTTGTAGAATTATTATAAATAATTTAAAACCACAGTTAAGCTCTTTGGCACGAGCCTCAAAGCGAGGGCAGTCACGAACGAGGTCCCGGTCAACAATATCCCTCACATGTTCAATGGACGATACATCAGGCAACCATGCAGGTCAGAGATGCAGCTGTACCTATTCTCCCTCGAAGAAGTTCTCCATATTTCGGAATACGTACGGTTGGATATTATCTTGCTGAAATATGGTATCTTCAAATGTCTGGAGAAAAGGTATGACCTCAGTCTCTACAACATCACTAATGTAATGATAAGGCTAGCCGCGATGTGCAGAAGCCGGTATCACGTGTTGTCTACAATGGCCTCCACGTAATCATATCTGTTGTTCGATCGCTATGATAGATTGTAGCGACAACGATGGCGTTTAACGCGTATATGTAATCTTCAGAACAGGACAGTCTGATGCTAGACTAGTCCGAAAACACAACCATCTGTTAATCAGCATTGCTCTCGCATTCATTGTAGCTTGAGACTTTTTGGTTATGAGTCAATGGAAGCCGACGCAAAGACATGCGTACAGTATGTCAGTATTCAGCAGAAGCTATCGAACCGTTGCGCAGTGGAGTTGAACTATCGAATTTGTGGCAACACTCCGCCCTTAAAAGAAACTAGAATTTCATTAAAGTAATGCATGGAATGTATTGTTGATTGTCCAGAGGAAGTAACTTTGCTTAGTTGAAGCATACGAAGAAGCGCGTCCAGAGGAAGTAACTTTGCTTAGTTGAAGCATACGAAGAAGCGCAAGTTTCATATGTCATATCTAAACGTAGCAGTGCTTACAGTTATCGTTCGCCATGGCGTTTAAGCGCGCTCTCCGGAACGATTCGAGAGCCCATGTTTCTTTAGTGCTATTAGTGATAATTCCAGCTTGAAAAGATCGTTAATACCATCAGGTAATACGTATTTTAATCTTCAATTCGTGTAATCCCATTTTGTGTGTTTTACTCTGATAATTTAAAACAGAAGATTGAAGAATATTATTTACATGTACGTTTTTTATTTTAAAAGTTTCTTTTATATCAAACCATATCACGTCTTTTAAAGAAAAATGTTGACTTTTGTGTGATACATGTTTATTCCAAACGTTCCAAGGGAAGCTGCGCATAATTTGCGTTTTTTTTTCAATATATTGCATTTGAATTTACAGGTCGACGCACAGACACACACAGAAAATGACATTGAAAACGATTAGATAAAAAAACATTAAATCCTTCAATACTGAAATTTAGATGTCGATAGTTCACGCACGTATTAGATTCTTCGGGTGTCTTCTACATCTTATCTAAAAAGAATCTTAAAAATGGCAAGTTCATGCTGAAAAAGATAAAATAATTGTGATCTAAAACGAAGAAATGCATTCAAGACAAATTCAAGAAGAAAATAAACTTACTATTCGAAAAAGCAAGATATAAAAGCACCAAAGATGGCACCACTTCCAGACGATTCTTTCCAAACCAAGAAATGGCCACAAATATCTGTGACATTCATGTCGATATAATCAGAAATTGTGCTACAAGCTATTTCCAGTGGTCAGCAAATAGATGTAGAAAATTTTTCACTTAGTCTCCGAATTCAGCAAATTTTTGTGGAGAAGTACCCTTCGGTAACCTTGCTCCCAACTGAACAAAGAAGGTACTCATCTGTGGTTTGGCTGTAATCAAACGCGCGCTGATTCCAATTAGGCAACTGACCGACATGTTTCGTCAGACCCGATAATTTAAAGCTTTGCCGAAAATCCAGAAGAAACAATTTCAACATTTGAAAGATAAGTAAGTGAGATGACATTATTACCAGAAGTCGATTCAGTTCAAAACAGTAGTTGTGAGTCGTAGATTGATTCTGGATTTAAAATTTCAGCTTAAATAGTTCATAATTAAAAATGAAATGAAATCCTTAAGTTTCACATCTCATGGTTATGCCAGCTAGGCTAAAGAAGACGATGATGAAGAGAAATAAATGAAATGGAGGAATATAGAAAGTGGGAGAAAACGGGAAAATCCCGAGAAAACCCACTCATACGGTGTCTATCTATCACAAAACTTACTTGACACGAGCTGGGATCGAACCAAGGATCCTATGAACCAGAAGTGAACGCTCTACCACTGAGTCACCACGGTTTCTAGTTCACAATAAGAGAAGAGTGAGTTTAAACGTTTTAAAATTGTGTTCAAAAGTTTTAAAAAATGATTAAAGTATTTACCAATGCAAATACGTGTTTTCATTACCACTTTAAAAGGAACGAGTCTCATAGTTTTTGCCATAATTTTCAGAGTTGACTGCACTATGCATCGACGCAAACAAATACACTTCTGTTCCCATATTCAACGCCAAGCTAACACACGGATGCTGAGGGTCAGTTATGCTCATAGGTAAAAGATGCATGTTACCTAGTAGTGTGATCACATTGAGTGATCCCTGTTCGGTCGTTGCTACGTGCAGTTCTCTTCTGTGTATTGGTTCCACACACGTGTCACTATTTTGGCGACATACCCTATACGCAGACCAATTGTGTGGCAAATGAGTGTACTTTCGTAGGTCCCCCGTTCGAACGTACTTGTCTGTTATATTGCACCCAAGAACATCGACAAGACATAGTGTTGCCAGCCCACACATTTACTATTTGTCTGTTCACGCCGATTATAACTAGGGATGGCCAGAACCAGTTCCTTGTAGAACCGGTTTTCGGCTCTGAACGGATCCGGTTCCGGAACCGGGTTTTTCGGATCCAGGTCTGGAACCTGTTCTGAAAACCGGATCTCCAAGAACCGGTTCCTCGCGGAACCGGAACTTTGTAGCCATCCCTAAGCCAAACCCGAACTGGAGTAGGTTGTGTACAGTATGCTAGATGAAATGGTGGAAGCGACAGACAGGCGATCAGGTGGAGGCCCTTGTCTTATTTGGCTAAATAAACTGGGTAACTGGCAAACTCATTTGGCTAAACATCCACTGATGAACAAAAAAATTTTTCTGGGAAGCACAAGCGGGTCTGGGCGGGGAGGGCATAAGCGCGTGGTCCTCTTTGCAGTGTTTTGAAGGTGAACTTTGTGCCTCCTTTACGGGTCTTTGGGGGACCTTTGGATCCAGGTATGGAACCTGTTCCTAAGGCCCGGTTCCGAAACCGGGTTTTCGAATCCAGGTATGGAACCGGTTCCTAAGATCCGGTTCTGGAATCTGGTTTTCGGATTCAGGTCTGGAATCAGTTCTGAAAACCGGATCTCCAAGAACCGGTTCCCCGCAGAACCGGAACTTTGTGGTCATCCATAGGACAAAGAAATTAATTACAGAGCAAGAAAAATCAAGAATTTGATTCTCGAGTTGAGATTCATTTAATTGCTAGTTTAATAACGGTGTACTAAACTACATGATTTCATTACAGGAGACTTATTTTCAAAATTGTCAGTCCTATATAAACGCTCTATCCAGCAACACACGTACAGAATTGAGGACGTTGTTGGGCCTATGTGTACAACTTCTCGCTGAAGTTATAATTGTTTATACATCACTCCCAGTGGTACAAATTATGTGAGTTTGGAAGCATTCTCGTCATTCTGAAAAAAAAAAAAAAAAGTATTCTAGATACTTCTAAGAATTCTTCCTTCCATTATTTTATGTTTGTATCTACTTATAATACCTAATGGAATAAATAAATAAATACAAAGGCTGATCGGTCTTAACCGGAAGAAAACTGAGCTTCCTAAGACATTCCACCTCGCCAATGGGACGACCACTGGTAGGAATCATTGCAGGACGACATCAATGTTTCCACTGTAGCAAATTTCATTGCAGCTACATCAGGGATACATTTTCTCACACCTACTTAAATGTTTTCCAGAGGCTGTTTACCGTGCGGATCTAATGTTATGAAAGACGACGTTTAAGAAGCTCAAAGGTATAATAATTCATGGGCTTACCAACTGGACTTTTGAAAGGAATATCCTCCAATGAAAAAAATTAATGAATAAAATTTATGGTTGTACAGCACATTAATTAAATCTGCTAGTAAAGTAAGAACGTGGAAGGAAACGGGAGATCATCGAGAAAATTCCACGGGCACAATGTTGTCCTCCACCACAAACTCCCATGGCCTGAGATCGAACCAGAGGCATCTAACATCAGAGGCAAGCCACGGCGTCCGCAATCTTCGAATAGAATAGCAAGGACCCAGTTGTAGCTGCCATGCGCCGGTAGAAAGCCAGAAAAGTCTTGGTCGTGTAACCTTGAAACTTCTTTCTGATGCAGTTTCACACGATGAGTATCATCGCCACACAATCCTGATAATTCGTTTGTGTAAGGTGAGGATAGACTTGTTCTTAAGTGCCATTGATATTGACTTTTTATTTCGACCATAGGAATCTTGTGCTTCCTTCACAGTACTGACTATAGCACATTTCAACAAAAAAGAAAAAAGAAAGAAAAAAAAGAAAAATGGAATAATGAAATTTGTTGGTTTTCCTTTCCTCGATTATGCTGGGTAGGCTAGAGAATACGGTGATGATGAGAATTAATGAAATGGTGGAATAAAGAAAGTAGGAAGAAAGAGGAGAACCCCGTGAAAACCCTCGTAGGTCCACCACACAGCTCACTTTGACGCGAGCTGGAATCGAACCAGGAACCTAACACACCAAGGGTGAACGCTCTACCACTGAGTGGAAAACTTTCCATTGATGCACAAAGTTCATGAACACCTCTATGAGTGATGGCCCAAACTTTTCCACAGTCACTTAAATTCTTGCTTCGACCATCGTGACTACAAATTTTCAGCGGCCACCAGCTAGATGACGCTCATGCAAGCTTTTTTTTTTTTTTTTTTTTTTTTTTTACCTTTTAGAGCTCGTATGCTGGTCGTAGGGACGTTTGCAGCCTTAATCTGTAATGGATTGCACGATTAAGTGTTGACTGAGCCATCGTAATCCTTTGGCCATAGCACACTGTGGTAATGGATTCTCAGTGGCCGCCATATCCCGGATCTTCTTTAGGACAGATTTTGTAAGTTACACTGACGCTTGCTTTAGATATGATTTCATGGTAATGTGGGTTGTGGAGGAGGTTGGTATGCTTAACCTTCAATTATAATACTAAAGTGGCCCACCTTATCACAAAATCATAGTTCCGACACTGTTCTACTATGGGAAAAGAACTATGATGCACCCTGTTCAGAGACAATTCCTTTTCTTCGGTAATACTTTGCCAACTACAACTCCTTCGATTTGCTACACAAAAACTGATAACTGTGAGCTATTGCATGTGTGCTCACAGTTTTGTTACTCTGTACAACCCAGTTGTCCCGATGGAAACGGATCAGCATCTGTATTTATTTATTGTTTCCTTCACACACTTGTTGGGAAGCTAATTATTAACAAAATTACTTGTAAGTAAATACTTTTTGTATTAATCCAACATGGTTAGTAAGTACTAAATACATTTACCTTATTGTGAAAAAAGATCAAAACACATTACGTAATTTAATTAAAATGCTTGTAATTAGATTGGAAAACTAACAGACGCACAAATGAAAATTATATAAGGATGACACCGTGTAATTGAAAATTAGTCTCATGTGATGAAATAATCTGGCCAGCATATCATCATCATTGACCAGTACTGAAATAAATCCCAACTCGAAAATTAAATTATTTTAAAATTAGTAGTATATTTTCCTTAGTTTGTAATTAATTTCCATGTAGCTAAATATCAAAACTAGCATCTGTTTAATTGGATACAATAAAACGCAAATGAATAAGTCAGGTTAGTTAATGCTTGATGTACACAAATCCTATTAATTTTACTTAAGTTTAGCTTTCGTCATTTTTTTCCCCTTGATATTCTAAGAAGTGCTTGGTATGACATAAAATTTCTATATATGTATATTATACAAGATACACACACAGCGAGAGAGAGAGAGAGAGAGAGAGAGAGAGAGAAAGAAAGAAAGAGAGAGATCAGTGGCAGAAGGGGTGTGGAAGAGTTAGAACGAATGGTAGTGTGGGGAATAGATGAAGCTCCGATCATAACATCAATTTCTCGTTTTAGCAAAATGGATTGAAGTGAACTCCTGGGGATTTAGGTTAGTTGAGCTCAAGCGAGATAGACGAGAGGGAGGGAAGAGAAGTTGCTTAGCATATATAACCCTTCTCTTCTCCTCTTGCTGTCTCTCTCTCTCCCTCTCTCTCTCTCTTTCTCTCTCTACTTCCTCCTCTATCAGATATCAGAAGATTTTTTCTCCTTTAAAAAAAATAGAAGAGCTTTTTGATGAGTGCCTGTGATAACAGTCAGGAAATGAAGGCTTGGAGATTTGTTTGAGACTTTCAGTCGGCTTCGTTTGTAGAGTGTATGTGTGACCTTTCAAAAATATCAATGTCAATGTTGCCAGGTCATTATAACGAAAAGTTGAACGATTTTCTTATTAAATGTAATAATATTGCATCTTTCTTGCTATAAATTGAAATCCTGCATAGTACAGAAAGACAATTCAAAAAGTTATTTTTGTGTTTGTACTTCAAACGTGCTGTTAATTGTCATCATTTCTTATAACGAGCTATTTAATTGATTTTTTCTGTCTTTCAATACATTAAATTCTCATAGTTAATTAATCCCGAAAGGAACTTTTTTTTTTTTTTTTTACGAAAAAGAAGTTATAATTTCATTAATATGGCCATGATGATGTACTTACAATTTACACACATCTTTTTAAAAAAAAAATCGTAGGAAGGAACTACAATTTCAGCATCATCGTAATTCTCAAACAAATTTGCTCTTTCTCTGATTCATATAGTTCATAAAGCTCTATCATAAACATTATCTTCACTCAAATAATTTGCAAACACTAAATGTCTCAACCTCCCCATCCTCGCCCTGCCTTGCAGGAATTCATTCTCACTTTACTCGCGGATTTTGAATTTACTCGCCCAAATTTTGCGTTGTAAATGGGTATTCCTAGAATAATCGATTTACTCGGAGAAATCGCTTCAAGAAACACAAGTGTGTCCTGTTCCCAATTTAAGCACCTATTTATTCCAGAGTAACAGCTTGATTTATTTTGGAGAAACTCGTCCTATGTTGTTGTTGTTGATTTAAGAGCTTAACGTTCCTTTCAGCAGCGAGGCTATATGAGACAGAACCTACTGATTAACGTGGAATCCGAACCTCATGAGCTCCCGCAGGGATTCGAATCCAGGTCTTCCACGCCAACGGCGCGTACGGTAACAGCTTAGCCACGAAGGAGCTCAAACAGTTCTATGTGTATTAAATTCCGCTCTATTATCGTAATACTAAATCTGAGAGTAGATTTGATTAGTATTAATATTATTATTTTGTATTCTATTTCCCCTTCTTTTCTCTTCCCTCAGTTTTCCTTTTAACCCTTGTCCACTTTTATCCTTGATCGAAACCTCTCTTGGCTACGTCCCTGATTGTGAGGGTTGTAGACCGTAGGCACTTAGAATCTTTAAGAGAACTAATATAAATTTTGACTTTATTTATATAAAAGATATAGAGATAG
This sequence comes from Thermobia domestica, assembly GCF_964235325.1. Classification (NCBI taxonomy): domain Eukaryota; kingdom Metazoa; phylum Arthropoda; class Insecta; order Zygentoma; family Lepismatidae; genus Thermobia; species Thermobia domestica. The sequence continues at coordinate 109,757,880 of NC_137464.1, forward strand.
AGATATTTTTAAGATATATAGATATATTTTGTAACTTAACGAATAGAAATTTGTATTTACTACTAATCTTGGAGATACTGCATTTGATAAACGTAATATTGTTTTCACTACAAATTTTTAATGAGTTAAAACTTTTAACTGAGATTTTTTAAAACACCTTGCAAGTAATAAAGACTCTAGGTTAGGTACTTGTTAGGCGAAATTCATAACACTTATACAGGGTATCATAAATACTTTCCTCTAAATATATTAATTATTACTAATCAAGAAGGAAGAAATATATATAATTTTCTTTACATAACCTATTAAGGAATACACAGGAAAATTTAGTTGACTTTGCTAAATTATGAACACTAACTTCTAGGAATTATTATTTAGCGAGAAAACTTATTAGTGGATCGTTGTTACAGAGGAGAAACGGCTCAATGAAGTTATAACATGATTAAATCACTAATATGTTTTAATGTATTCTGTTTCTTTCTTAACATAAGAATAATCCAACAATGATACATTATGTTTGTCCCCAAACGCAATAAGAACAATTTATCTGCATCTGGAATGTTCAATTTGACAAGTGACGAAGAAAGAGAGAGAGAGAGAGAGAGAGAGAGAGAGAGAGAGAAATCACATCAATTTTTAGGTAAGATTCTAGGTTCAAATAGAAAATGTTTCAGTTCTCGTAAAAATCGAAGTATATTAGTTATTCATAGAAATGACAATTGTTTGAATCGATTATAAAAACAGCAGACAATTTACAACAGTTAATTTCACTTACTATGATCATTGTGCTTTATTCTTTAATTCCCTGATGTTACTACTGACTTTAATGTACAAAATAATCTGTCACCGCACAACATAACCGAGTCATTTTTTTTTTTTTTTTTTTTTTACAGAAATTACAATTTTAAAAATTAGAATTATAAGCAACAGGTTATTTAGTTATGACCTTACATAATAGTATTACAAAGATACAATTTCTTTGACACGTTTACAATTTTACTTCAGTCTCATTCATAATTGTTAAAATGAATTATTTAGTTTAGTGGAAAAGGACTTAAACATTCTGTGCCCGAAATGTTAACATTGCTTGAAGATTGCTGTTTTCAGGTCTTTTCGGAGTTGTTTGACTTTTTCGAGAGTCTCATGTCATTCCGCAGCCTAGGTAGGTCCATAAACCACTTTTCTGATAGACCTTTTGTTTATGTATTATGGTATTTGCAATAAACTTTATTATGCCTGATGAACAAGTATCTGATTTAACGCAAATTTGATTAAAAGCTTGAAAAAGTAAGATAAAGTGGATTTTTTCTTTAATCTGTTTCAGGTAATGTGTTTATGGATAGGCGAGAAAGAGTCTCTCATACAGCATAATCTGGAAATATTGTACAAACTAAACACACTACAAGCAATTTCCATATATTGGTTTAGAAAATGGGTTTCCATCCAGATGTTGGACGAGTTTATTGAAGCATGTAGAATAGATGACCAGCGGTTGGTGTACTAATGCATTGAGCTTGTGAACCCGAATGATTGATGATGACCTCTAGGAAAGAAAAGAAAGGGGAAAAAAACATAACCATACGGGAAAAAAGTTATGTAAACAACAAAGCACAATATGAGAAAATGAGTTTCGTTGCTGGGTAAATAAGCTACAAAACAAGGTAGTTTTCCTTCCTTCTCTTCTTTCTGAAACCCCTTTTGTAATCGGGTGTTTGAGTTCTGAGTACATACATAGATACAGTATATTTATTGCGGCCATATATGCATGTAAATTTGTTTTGTACACGAATGAATAAATACGCAGAGTATGGAGTAACTCGTGCATGAATTTCTGTATAAACTTTACACAATTTTCATTTGAACTATGTAAAAAAAAAAATCCCCATTAGAAATATCAACGGATTAAATATAGTTTCAACGAAAACACTGTTTATAAAAATTTCTTCAAAAAAATATATGTTATGTTATTTAAAATAATAGCGGTTTTCTGTTTATATTTCAGCTATGTTTTAATGTCTTAACGTATTTACATGTAATTTGAAATACAGTCGCCAGCAAATCTGAATAATCAATATCAGAGGAGTGTCTAGGCAAGGGTATCACCAGGTCCAAACCCCTCGTCTCCAAAACTTGACATGTTCACTTCCTTAATAAATATTATGCTTGTTTTGTAGAGAGATGATTGATGTAGCCTAAAGATTTAATCTTACACTTCATCTGCTCTCTTTCTTTCCTTATAAAAACAACCTAGTTTTATCATTTTTTCCCCCCCGAGAATAACACCCGTTCAATACTACATAAACGTGGTGTCTGAAGTTTTTGACTCCTCCCAACAAAAATTTCTTTCACCTGTCACCTGTCCACACTTAGAGAAAATAAAATTTAGAGAAAATAAAATAAAGGAAACAGGAGAGGTGAAATTTAGCAAGATTCTCTAGCACATACACAAGATTTTCTGTATGAGGCTACGTGCAGGTTTGTTACTTAGTTAGGATCAATCTGTACAACCACAAATAGAGTGACATCATGTGTGTGTCCTCCATCGACACGTGCACGATACAGAAAGTCATGATAAACATTATTTGTTTGGGTACCGATATTATATACTCCCATTTCTGTGTACGATCTAGATTTTCCTTTTGGTTGGAAATAAACATAAGAATTGAGTGCGTAGCAACATCTGGAAAATTTGCGCGGAACATACGTACATCAGGGGCGGATCCAGGACGGACTTCTGGGGGGGGCGGTTGGTAGTAATACTGATACTTAGAGCTACTTTTAAGAGCTCCAAACTTTTTATGGATGGGTTTATTTATATATAAAATAAGAAAGTTTACTCTTCTGGGGGGGGCGATCACCCCTATCGCCCCCTCCTGGATCCGCCCCTGGTACAGTCCGCGGCATAAAATTTGTTACAAAAGTTCTAAGTCCAAATGAATAACAAACTCTTGCCCAGTTTTCTTATGCATTCCCGCAATACATGTATCAATCGATTAGTTGCTTCTAGTATTTATTCCAACTCCTCCCCGTCCTCCACCTCTCCTTGTCTAAAGCAGTGTGTGTTACGTAGTACACTCTTTCCATTCAGCTGAAAAAGAAACAGAAATCAAGTTTACAACATTATAGCTTTAAAACAGTCTTTTCCATTCGTTTGTTCTGAAATATTTTTAAGAGCCTAAATTAAAGGAAAGTCACGCAATCCTCCCAGAGCTTCATAAATATCTTTAGTTTCATTCTTTTTTTTCTTTAAAGAGTGCAAGCTAGTAAGATGCTCCCTAAGAAATCTATGGAAATTGCCAAGAGCTGTAAAATATCTATGGACAGAAACGAGTTTTATTCAATGATTCATTGAATTTCTTTTCAGTAAGTGCAAGCAATGTTTCAGGGGCGTCATTTGGGCAGGACAGGAGGGAGTAATTCCCCCTCTCTTGAGCTTCATAAATACGTATTTTTTGATCAAATGTATAGTAATACACTAATAAAAAATGAAAATCTTATGTCGCCGAAGAATCTCTTCCTTCCCCCCCCCCCCCGAATAAAGTCTAACAGACACTGGTTTTAACAACAACTATAGAGTTACGATAGCACATTGCTAAAGAGCTTACATTTGGTTTCAAGAGTCGAAGGTTTGATCTCAAGCCATATGACTTCCTGGGTGACATTGAGAGAGAGAGAGAGAGAGAGAGAGGGATTCAAGTATGGAGACAGAGAGGGATGATTTGTGTACACAGATTTAGAATTGGGGAAAAAATGATCGGACAGCATTCGTATTATGACGAAAATTCTGATTTTGTGAAAGATAAGAAGGGAAGTTTTCGAACTGCGAGGATCACATTAGGCAGTTGTCGAATTAATGTGGAGAACTCTTTTTAGAGCATCAGAGAATTACGAAAGGAGAGAAAGATCTTCAGAACTGAGGAATTAAGATTTTAAAAAATCTGGTTTCGGCGACGGGTTTCGAACCACGAACATTGTGGTCATCGAACCATGACTTTATCCATTCTGCTACGGAGGATTCTATTACTCGTTCACATACGTTTCCCTTAGCTGCGTTGAAAGCTACCTTAAGGGGATATTCCAAAAGTTGACTCGGTAGATGCGCCGTTCAGTTAGAACGTAAACCTCTTGTAACTTAGTTACAATGTGCACAATGAACTTCCTCTTCTTCAGGACACTTTTTAAAGCTTTAAAATTTGTTACTATTGTTTTAATTAAGTGACATTTGATAGAACCATCTGATAAAGTAGTGCCAAGCCCTGTGCGTCATTGTCTGTTAGGTGAATGGTTAATGTAAGTTACTTTTACGTGGATGGTCCGAGCTTCCAATCTTGACCATTCTTATTGATTATTTGATTTGAGCTACGCTCATACTGTACGGTATATATTCCACAAGTTCAAGTTTGAAGTAATGTAGCCACAGCTAGTTTAATTCTAAATAATTTTCCAATATTATATTTGTCACTAAATTTACATGGCACTCCTCACTTGTTTGTAGCCCTGCATAAATGCAAAATTGTTTTAAAAGTATATTTTACTTTCAAGTTTTATTGATTTTTTTAAATTGTCCTTCAAATTTATTTTATAATTATTTTCTATTTCTTAATTATAACATATTTTCTATTTATATTGTATTCTATGTTACATGTTTATTATTTATATTTTATGTCTTACCTTTGAAGAGGAGCTTCTGACAATTCAGAGCAGCAGGGACATACACAGGATGCAGGCCTTTGCAATCAAGAGCTTTTGCCCCCACGAAATTACTACCTTTTTTTGTAAATTATATCTAATTTTAGAGATGATGATAGCAGGGGCGAATTCAGGGGAGTGCGTTTGGGCGGTCACATCACCCAGAATAGGGAACTTTTTATATTTTTTATTTTAAAAATAAAACATATCCTAAGTATTTTTCATCTTTGTATTATAAACTTAAATTAAAACCTAAAGTAGATAGGCCTTACTTTCTTAAGAAAGGTAATTCTGCAGAAGAGCTACTTCTCCTTTTCTAAATTTGTTTTTTTCTTTTCTTTTCTTTCTTTCTTTTTTCTTTTCTTTCTTTCTTTTTTTTGCAATCCGCTCTTACCTTGATTTGACTTCGAACGACCGCCCCTCCCAAACAATCATCCTGGATCCGCCCCTGGATGATAGACATTTTAGTAAAATATGCCCTCAATCGCTGAAATAAATTCTTATCAAGCTTTCGATCGCTGAAATAAATTTCTGTCTACGGCCCTGCAAAACAGTGACGATTTTAGGGGGTGATCAGTTTGTAATGCCTCCCTGGAGCAACGACACTTCCCCAGAAGTCATATCTCCGATAATTCAGAATGTGATTTGTGCATTATCACTTTTCACTCTCAGTGTCATGAAACGCACCAAAAAGGAACTGTTCCGAAGTATTTACTGGTTCTCCCTATGACCCCATTTCAATATGGCCAACCTTGAACATATACACGTCTGAAATATCACCTTTTATGTCAGTGATCCCGAAAACTATCCATTCGACACAAATATAGGATATTTTCGATTCTTTATTCCTGTCACCCTCCCATTGTCAACTCGAAGCCAACCAAGGCTTATTTTGAACTTACGCAGCATCCACAGTGTCACTTTTCATTTTTGCACATGAATTCGACACTAATTTCGTTCGTATTTGACTACTTTTACATGCTACCTTCACCTCTTGGTAGGGATTTTTTCACTATCTCGCCCCCACAACTATGGAGAAATTTCAACCAACTAAGTGTAATTATAAATTATCATCTGAAACACAACAGTACGGGTGATCTTTTTCGGAGAGGAATTCGTTAACTACTGTTTCAATATCAATGTATTGGTTTTTTTTTTTTTTGCTCTGCATGCTAGAGATTGCCAAGATGATGCTCTCGTCACAGGAAAAGTGAGATACAGTTATAAAAGAAAAACGAAACGAAATATTTAAGTTTTACGTCCCACGTTATGCCGACTACGCTAATGGAGACAGTGATGGTGAGAAACGAATGAAATCGTTTAATGAAGAAAGTGGGAGGAAACTGGAGAAACCCGAAAAAACTCATGCACACGATATTTGTCCATAATAAAGTTCATTCAGCGCGAGCTGGGATCTAACCAACAACTCCATGCACCATAGGTAAAGTTATAAAAGAATAGGCGTCTAAACAAATACGGAACACTACTATCAATGAGAGTTATATAAGATTAGATTTTTATTTATTTCATTCTAAGTTGAAATTTCAATCAATCTTGTTCTTCATTACTGTTCGGAAACTTAAAGTTGTTGCTGCAAGGACGTGATAAATCTTTTCAGTAGACTTCGCAGTCCCCTCCACAGCTTCTTTTTCATGTAAGGCTAAAGTAGTCTCATTTTAGACATCGAGGAAAAATAGTGGAATTACGAATTTTCAATGGGCCCCGTTTTACTCTGGGCTCCCTCAACGCACTGCCGTTAGTTACGTCACTGTTCAGGATGCATGATGCAGCTTCTGCTTTTAGGAATACTTTCTAAGGCAGTACGAGTTTTTTTTTTTAACTGCTGTGTGAATTAAGTTGTATTTGCTAGAAGTGTCGGTTAAAGGAAACTAAATATCCTACACTCAAACACAAATAATCTCTTTCGAAACTCTAATGGAAAACGAAACGAATCGTCCTAAATATGCGCTTTTGAAGAGAAAAAGAGCAAAGCAGTAGTTGCACATACGCTTAATGGTGTTTCTTGGATACAAATTTATAACTTACAAAAGTCATGTTCGCGTCATGGTTTGATAGATGAAGGGTTAGTAAAATTAACTCTTACGCTGGTGGTCGTGGGTTCGAATCTCTGCTCTTCTTGATACTTTTTTTTCTCTTAGCTACACTTAATTTGTGCATTCCAAACCTCGAAGTTTGGTTTAAATTATTTATGAAAGCAGGTAGAGAATTAATTGTAGTCGAAATTAGTTTCAAATATGAGATTATAATTACATATTTTGTCTTTAACTTATTACGTATCAATTTTTATATCAAATTTTCCAGTCTTTATTTAATTCATCTTCCGGTGTAATACAATGAACATTTGCAGAGCGCCGTCAGTCGGACGAAAGTACTATATTCCATTGTTACTCTAATATACCTAGGTATTTGTTCATATATATTTATAAATTGTTTACTAAGTAAAAACTTATGGCGGTCCACATTATGTGTCATATAATAGACCGTACGAAGGCGGACATAGCAGAAGGCGTATTGCAAATATTCCTGGTGATAAAAAGTAGGGGTCTTCTTCACTAGATTCGAACCACTGTTACAGGCGGCTTTGGTTTACATAGCAAGCATAATACCACTCGGTCACCAAGTCTCGCACGTTAGCCTCTTTATTAATGCAGAACATACTGAGACACTTACATTCACCGGTGTCGCGTAATGTATTTCATAAAATTTTGTTAATAAGTGGGTCGAATTAGGTAGCCCTCGAGAGGGCTGATGGTGTTGTGGGCGAGCATTTATTAATAGTGTGTATAGTCCCCTTGGGACTCGATTACAGCTGCCATACGTCGTGGCATTCAATCCACCAGGCGAGAGATATAGCGTTGGGTGCAACAGATCAACCACGCATCTTCAACACACTCTCAAAGATCATTAGATGTTCGTGGAGGGTTGTTCGACCAGGTTTCCCGCAATGTTCTTGCAACAGAGGCCGACATATTTTCAATAGGGTTCAGATCTGCTCCATGAGGAACCCAGTCAACTATTTCGACATCAGATTGCCTCTGCAACCATGTCTGAACCACATTTGAATTATGTATCGAGCTATTGTCCTGTTGCAAATATAATATGCCGTCACCTACATGAGCTTTTATTTCCGGAAGCGTTTCATCCAGATGTTCCACATACTTGTGGGCGTTTAGGCGACCAGGAATCCTGTAGATTCCTCCGAAATTTGCAGCCTTGCATATCCATGCCCAACAGTGGACAGTTACATGTCCCATTCGACCAGAAAGGGAAACGTATTCAGAGGCATACCTTTTTCCAGGGGGCGGTACACACGCTTCGGCCCAAAGTTTGCACTGGAAAATATTTTTTCGTCTGTGAAAACGACCTCGTCCCCACACGTGCAATATTTAACTGTGCAAACGGCAGACGGTCTTCTGTTAGTCGCTCCTTAACAGCTGCCCTGTATGATCTCAAACCAAAGGATTTGAGTCTACGACGGACAGTCGTAAAATCGCCTGGGAAATTGGTTTCCTCTCGTAACTGTCGGGCAGACATGAAAGTGTGCTCACGGCATTGGGCAATTACACTCTGGTCTTCTTCGGCAGAGGGAACTCTTTGTCGCCCACTTCCTCTTTTACGTCTTACATCTCCTGTTTCCTCATATCTCCTCCACCACCTCCGTGCTGTAGCACGGTTAACGCCATATCTCGCGCCTGCCTCGCTATAGTTCATGCCCGCATGCTCAATTAAAGCAATCACGCTGCTTTTAACAGAAGCTTCGTAGTGAGCCATTTTCACACCAGAAGCAAAATGATAGCTTTGCTTAGGTGTTTGAACGGAACGTGCTTCATGTGACGTCACGTAACAAGAGGGAGTTTCGTACGCCCTCTGCTGGGTGTTTCGTGACGGAAAAAGTGCTTTTAAGCAGTTCATGGCGACCGCTTTGAAATCAAATGTAAAGTATGAGAATTAAATTTGTCATATCTGTAGTTTGGTGTAGAGACAAAACAAAATTGGAAACCAAAGGGTTAAGAACAACTCAGATTACTAATATAAAACAAGTCAAAGATTATTAACTTGTATTATCATACAAGAAATGCGAGAATTTTGTAACAAAGAAAAATAACTTAGAAATTTGCAACTTAAGACCAAAAAAAAACTAACTTAAACTCACTAAAGGGTATGAGTAGGGGGATTAATGGGGACGTCAGCAATGAGGCTATATGTCCCCTTCTCGATTAACGCGAGGGATGGATTTTACCATTTCACTTTGACGGAATAACGTAGAGGATGTAGAGGAGGGGAAAGATACATAACAGCTATAAATATAAAAATAAATGTGACAATGTTCGGTGGTGAATAACTCTTGAACTACCCGATCGTTCTCAATCACATTTTGAACATAGATGAAATTCGAACCTGGGAAGCTTTTTGTTATTTCATTTTGATATTAGAACTTGCGGAAGAGGGGGGAGGGTAAATATGTGAAAATGAATAAAACTTAATAACTCTTGAACAATCCGACTGATCCCAATCAATCAAACATTCAATATAGATAAGGTTCGGACCTGGGATGTTTTCATTTTTTGCCTTGATGCAATGTAGGGGAGAGGAAGGGGAGACTATGTAAAAAAAATAAAAATAAAAATAAAAATGCTGTCTTGGTGACTTCATCACGCTTAAACCACCGAACTGATCTTAATCAAACTATCAACATAGATGAGGTTCAGACCTGGGGTGGTTTTTATCATATCCCTTTGATGGTAGAACGTAGGGTAGGAGGAGGGGAGGGGAGATATCTATAAAAATGAATAAAACTTAACAAATCTTGAACTACCTGACCGATCTCGATCTAATTTTCAACATAGACGACGTTCGGGCCTAGAAACGTATTTGTTTTAATATTTTCACTTTGACGGTAGAACATAGGAGAGGATAAGAGAAGGGGCGATTAACATATAAAAATAAATAGAACAATTCTTGAACCATCCAACAGATTTCGATCAAATTTTCAACGTACATGACATTCGGGCCTGGGATAATTTTTGTCATACCGTGCCCCCAACATGGAGAGGGGAGAGGGATACATAAAATCATCGAAAATGACCAATATCAAAGAGTGTTTTAGTAATAGTAAAACCATAACATATTACTATTTTTCTTTAATTTAGCCCAGCGAAATCGGGGTGCGACTTAGATTCGAGGACGTCTTAAGTTCGAGTAGTTATGGAGAAATAATTAAAGATATTAACGTGTTATTGAATTACTTTGCTAATAATAATAATAATAATAATAATAATTATTATTATTATTATTATTATTATTATTATTATTATTAGTATTAGTATTATTATTATCATTGAAGATTTGATCATTCAAATATTGAAAGATCAAAATATTCAAATACCTTAAGACAATTAAACGTGTGTCATCGCCGACTAATGATCACCAAAAATTCTAAATTTAAACAAAATATTCACACATAGTTCCGACTTGAGAACCTCCAGATTATTAGCTAGCGCCTTGAGCACAGATCCACGCTCTATATGCGCTAAATCGTATGTTTTATTATGTTTAAATTAGATTTCCTTGCCTCCAGTTACAAAATTCTAAGTTAGTATTATTCGTTCTTTCAAAATTTCTTTCAATTTTTTAATCATATAAGTCAATAATCTTTGGCATAGTTTATATTAATAACGTGGTTGTTCTTAAACCTTTCGTTCGCTATTTGGTTTCTTCTCTACATCAAACTACAGATATGATACGTTTAATTCTCATACTTGTCATTTGGTTTCAAAGCAGTCACCATTATCTGATAAAGCAATTTTGTTCGCCACGATTCATGAGTTTTGTAACAAAACACGTCAAGAAATGAGTTAAATGAAGGCTGCAAGAGTTTATATCAAAGTTGAGTATTGTGAGCTAGTGACAAGCATGTAATAACGTCTCGTATTTGAAAATAATGTTAGCTACTTTTAATTCACTAACTGGTATTAGATTTAATTCAAGCTTAAAGAATAGGAATGAACAAACTCAGTGTAGCTTAAAGAAACAAAACGTAAGAAGAACGGACGAGATTCGAACCCTAGACCACCAGTACAAAAATCCTGTTCACTAACCCCTCACCTAACAAGCCATCAACTTCTATAAGTTTTAAATTTGCAAGCAAATGATACCATTATACGTTTGTGCAATCAATGTTTTGCTGTTTTCCTCTTCAAGAACGTAACATGTTTACGACGATTCGTTTCGTTTTCCATTAGAGCTTCTAGAGAGATGATTTGTGTTTGAGTATAGGATCATTTGTTTCCTTTAACCGACAGTTCTAGCAAATAGAACTCAATTGAAACAGCTGTAAAAAAAACTAGTACTGTCTTAGAAAGTATTCCTAAAAGGGAGAAACTCCATCGTGCACCCTGAACAGTGACGGGAGTGCGTTGAGCGAGGCCAACAGCAAAATGGGGTCCATTGAAGATTCGTAACTTCACTTTGAAGGGTTTTAATTAATTTCACACTTTTTTCTCAATGTCTAAAATGTAACTACTTAGCCTTACATGAAAAGGAAGTTGTGAAGGAGCTATAGACTGTGAAGTCTACCGAAAAGATTTATCACGTCCTTGCAGCAACTATTTGCAGCAACTATTTCAAGCAAAAAGGAATAAGTACATCAGACCTAAGTTTTCAGAAACGCTAAAAAACCTTCCCGAGGCTTATTTGTATTTGTTTCAACACGTGTATAACTGATTAATTGTAGCAAAAGAACTGACAAACTCTAAGACAAGAAGAAGATTCTTGTATTGTAGCACTGCAATTGGTGAGAAAAGCTTAAAAGTGGAAAAAATATTTTTATGTACTTATTCCCTTTTTCCAATCAGTGGTTCAATTATGAGCCTATATTTTTGAGGTGTTAAAAATAATAATAAGAAGAAGAAGAAAACTTATTAACTCGTAGGTTACGCTCGACTCTTAATTGTGTATATGGAATAATGGAACGTGGGGTTATACAGAGGATTTTGGATTTCTGTTGGCGATCAATTAATCTTTACCCTAGTAGGGAATACTGGTTGGTCCGGATTTCGAACAGTAATGAAGATCAAGATTGATTGAAATTTCAACTTAGAATGAAATAAATAAAAATCTAATCTTATACAACTCTCATTGATAGTAGTGTTCCGTATTTGTTTAGACGCCTATTCTTTTATAACTTTACCTATGGTGCATGAAGTTGTTGGTTAGATCCCAGCTCGCGCTGAATGAACTTTATTATGGACAAACACCGTGTGCATGAGTTTTCTCGGGTTTCTCCAGTTTCCTCCCACTTTCTTCATTAAACGATTTCATTCGTTTCTCACAATCACTGTCTCCATTAGCGTAGTCGGCATAACGTGGGACGTAAAACTTAAATATTTCGTTTCGTTTTTCTTTTATAACTGTATCTCACTTTTCCTGTGACGAGAGCATCATCTAAGCGAGTATTCAGTGAATTAAACCACTATATTCATAGCACAATAGTACAGAATGAAGTTTAGCTCTTTGGCAATCTCCAGCATGCAGAGCAAAAAAAGCCAATACATTGATATTGAAACAGTAGTTAACGAATCCCTCTGCGAAAAAGATCACCCGTACTGTTGTGTTTCAGATGATAATTTATAATTATACTTAGATGGTTGAAATTTCTCCATAGTTGTGGGGGCGAGATACTGAAAAATCCCTACCAAGAGGTGAAGGTAGCATGTAAAAGTAGTCAAATACGAACGACATTAGTGTCGAATTCATGTGCAAAAATGAAAAGTGACACTGTGGATGCTGCGTAAGTCCAAAATAAGCCTTGGTTGGCTTCGAGTTGACAATGGGAGGGTGACAGGAATAAAGAATCGAAAATATCCTATATTTGTGTCGAATGGATAGTTTTCGGGATCACTGACATAAAAGGTGATATTTCAGACGTGTATATGTTCAAGGTTGGCCATATTGAAATGGGGTCATAGGGAGAACCAGTAAATACTTCAGAACAGTTCTTTCTTGGTACGTTTCAAGACACTGAGAGTGAAAAGTGATAATGCACAAATCACATTCTGAATTATCGGAGATATGACTTCTGGGGAAGTGTCGTTGCTCCAGGGAGGCATTACAAACTGATCACTCCCTAAAATCGTCACTGTTATGCAGGGCCGTAGACAGAAATTTATTTCAGCGATCGAAAGCTTGACAGAAATTTATTTCAGCGATTGAGGGCATATTTTACTAAAATGTCTATCATCCAGGGGCGGATCCAGGATGATTGTTTGGGAGGGGCGGTCGTTCGAAGTCCAATCAAGGTAAGAGCGGATTGCAAAAAAAAGAAAGAAAGAAAAGAAAAAAGAAAGAAAGAAAAGAAAAGAAAAAAACAAATTTAGAAAAGGAGAAGTAGCTCTTCTGCAGAATTACCTTTCTTAAGAAAGTAAGGCCTATCTACTTTAGGTTTTAATTTAAGTTTATAATACAAAGATGAAAAATACTTAGGATATGTTTTATTTTTAAAATAAAAAGTATAAAAAGTTCCCTATTCTGGGGGATGTGATCGTCCGAACGCACTCCCCTGAATCCGCCCCTGCTATCATCATCTCTAAAATTAGATATAATTTACAAAAAAAAAAAAAGTAGTGATTTCGTGGGGGCAAAAGCTCTTGATTGCAAAGGCCTGCATCCTGTGTATGTCCCTGCTGCTCTGAATTGTCAGAAGCTCCTCTTCAAAGGTAAGACATAAAATATAAATAATAAACGTGTAACATAGAATACAATATAAATAGAAAATATGTTATAATTAAGAAATAGAAAATAATTATAAAATAAATTTGAAGGACAATTTAAAAAAATCAATAAAACTTGAAAGTAAAATATACTTTTAAAACAATTTTGCATTTATGCAGGGCTACAAACAAGTGAGGAGTGCCATGTAAATTTAGTAACAAATATAATATTGGAAAATTATTTAGAATTAAACTAGCTGTGGCTACATTACTTCAAACTTGAACTTGTGGAATATATACCGTACAGTATGAGCGTAGCTCAAATCAAATAATCAATAAGAATGGTCTTGATTGGAAGCTCGGACCATCCACGTAAAAGTAACTTACATTAACCATTCACCTAACAGACAATGACGCACAGGGCTTGGCACTACTTTATCAGATGGTTCTATCAAATGTCACTTAATTAAAACAATAGTAACACATTTTAAAGCTTTAAAAAGTGTCCTGAAGAAGAGGAAGTTCATTTTGCACATTGTAACTAAGTTACAAGAGGTTTACGTCCTAACTGAACGGCGCATCTACCGAGTCAACTTTTGGAATATCCCCTTAAGGTAGCTTTCAACGCAGCTAAGGGAAACGTATGTGAACGAGTAATAGAATCCTCCGTAGCAGAATGGATAAAGTCATGGTTCGATGACCACAACATTCGTGGTTCGAAACCCGTCGCCAAAACCAGATTTTTTAAAATCTTAATTCCTCAGTTCTGAAGATCTTTCTCTCCTTTCGTAATCATCTGATGCTCTAAAAAGAGTTCTCCACATTAATTCGACAACTGCCTAATGTGATCCTCGCAGTTCGAAAACTTCCCTTCTTATCTTTCACAAAATCAGAATTTTCGTCATAATATGAACGCTGTCCGATCATTTTTCCCCAATTCTAAATCTGTGTATACAAATCATCCCTCTCTGTCTCCATACTTGAATCTCTCTCTCTCTCTCTCTCTCTCTCTCTCTCTCAATGTCACCCAGGAAGTCATATGGCTTGAGATCAAACCTTCGACTCTTGAAACCAAATGTAAGCTCTTTAGCAATGTGCTATCGTAACTCTATAGGTTTGTTGTTAAAACCAGTGTCTTTTAGACTTTATTCGGGGACGGGGGGGGGAAGGAAGAGATTCTCCGGCGACATAAGATTTTTATTTTTTATTGGTGTATTACTATACATTTGATCAAAAAATACGTATTTATGAAGCTCAAGAGAGGGGGAATTACACCCTCCTGTCCTGCCCAAATGACGCCCCTGAAACATTTGCTTGCACTTACTGAAAAGAAATTCAATGAATCATTGAATAAAACTCGTTTCTGTCCGTAGATATTTTACAGCTCTTGGCAATTTCCATAGATTTCTTAGGGAGCATCTTACTAGCTTGCACTCTTTAAAGAAAGAAAAGAATGAAACTAAAGATATTTATGAAGCTCTGGGAAGATTGCGTGACTTTCCTTTAATTTAGGCTCTTAAAAATATTTCAGAACAAACGAATGGAAAAGACTGTTTTAAAGCTATAACGTTGTAAACTTGATTCCTGTTTCTTTTTCAGCTGAATGGAAAGAGTGTACTACGTAACACACACTGCTTTAGACAAGGAGAGGTGGAGGACGGGGAGGAGTTGGAATAAATACTAGAAGCAACTAATCGATTGATACATGTATTGCGGGAATGCATAAGAAAACTGGGCAAGAGTTTGTTATTCATTTGGACTTAGAATTTTTGTAACAAATTTTATGCCGCGGACTGTACATAGACGAAGAGTACATTATACAAATTTTGTAGTATGAATCTAGTTTAGAAAGGTATTAAATGGTGCTTTATTTTATTGTACACTATATTTTTGGGTTGTTTCAGGTTTGGTTTTTCAGGTTTTCTTAGTTTCTAAAAGACGTTTCTGCATAATAATGTATTATTGTGAAGTCTTGTGCTATAAAATTATGTTATTATTGTGCTTCATTTAATACAAGAAAAGAATATACGTCCATTTTAAACAATCAATGTGAGAAAATAGTGTTGGTACCTTATAAATATTCCAATATACAGGGTGTTAATGAACTATACCGACAAACTTAAGAGGTGATTTCTTACATCAAAATAAGAGTTCATATGGACTTGTGGGGAAAAGTACATAGTTTCGGAGCTAGGGCTCTCCAAAATTGCGAAAAAGCCAAATTTCAACAGGCCCTACTTCGAATTCCAGATACTGTGAATGGTAATTCTTATTAGCGTAAATGAAGTCACGCATAAGCAAACCAAAAATGCATATTTCATTAAATTTCAGTGGTCCCAGACATGCCATCAACCGCATTTTGAGATATGCTCTGACTTTATGATTGGTCCAAAGCAGGCAAACGATAAGCCTGGATAGCAATGAACACAAAATCCTTTGGCGCGATGTCGGAAGTGTTAAGGATCGTCAGCAGCACGGCTTCTCGTACTCGAGAAAACGCATGCTGTAATGTTTTCTTTCACGCTTATAAGTGAAGGAAACGTGAAAATATACCGTGACGAAATACATCGCATCACACATTATTCCGAGCACAAAAAAACATGGAGCTGCCGGTTCCTAACACTTCCGACTTCCCTCCGAAGCATTGGATGTCCATTGTTGTCAAGAGACATCCTTCTCTTACCTTCTGTATACTTTGAACCTTCCTTGAAATCAGGGTATATCTGAAAACTCTATTGAGAGCATATCTGAGAATTATACCCTGTAGGGAATACCCTGTATACCTATTGAAAATTAACGAAATATGCACTTTTGGATTGTGTATGCGTGGCTTCCTTTACGCTGATAAGAACCACCATTCACAGTTTCTGAAATTCGAAATAGGACCTGTTGATTTTTTTTTTATTTTGGACAGCCCTATCTCTGAAACTATGCACTTTTCGCCACAGTTCCATATGAAGTTTTTCTCTTATTTTGATGTGAGGAATCACCTCTTACAGTTTGTTGGTATAGTTCATTAACACTCTGTATATACTGTATACAGGGTGGCCCATTTTAATCTTTTCACTGAAATATCTCGCAAACAGTTGAACATAAATGAACTGAACAAAAACTAAAATAGGCAATACCATGGGGCAAATCGGATGGTTGTGTCGCGGTGCTCCTAGGGCCGCTCTTCAAGGGGTCCAGCGGCCCAACTTTAAAATTTTGAACAGAAACATGGGGCGAGTGACACCTCTTTCGATAGATGTTTAAAAACTAAAAAGCGATATGCAAAAGATTTTTCATATCGATCACCGTATTCAAAATGGCAGTCAATATATGTTACCAGTATCAGATAAACGTGGAGTACCACAAATATGAGAACGGTTGAACATAAATGAACCAAACACAAACTCAAATAGGAAAGTGTTGCGGTATCTAAGTAAATTAATACTAAACCGCTCGGATAGAACGTTTTGTGGTGTTTTCTCAGGTTAAATATAGAATTAAAGATTTGGATTTCAACTAAACAAATATAACAAATTTTATTAATAAGCCAAATGCGGAAACAAATGTAAAAATAACTTCTTAAAAAAGAAATATTTAATTCAAATGAATGTAAACGAAATGTCAAGTAATATCGACTATCCGCGAACTGCACAAAATAGCAATTTAACAAAAAGTTTACTAGATAGCATGTTATCTGAATGTACAAATTAAGTTTCAAATTAATGTTCCTTTCCAGTCGGCATGCCAAATATAGAAAAAGACATACATACCAAAAGTCTTCTTGTATTAACATCTAATAGTCCAATTCAAAGTAACTTTCCTTATGTCAAACTGGTACGAAATAAACTTTCCTTTTATATATTCACTTTTCACACAACTAAACATTGAAACAATTTACACATAACTAATAGCAATTTCTTTTCACTTTTAGAGATTCACTGTATGCCAAAATTATGCCTAAATTAACAAATAACATGCTTCCATTCGATAAATTATGCCTACAAAAGAAAAGTAGGTGTTTCGATACGTACCCCGTCTTCATAAGTGAAGAGGGGAGGTTAGATGCACAACCACGAAAACTCGTAGAGGGCACCACCTTCCACAAAACAGTCATGAGACAGGATAGCCAACTCGTAAGCTTCTGGGATAGTTACCTATCTCAGAGGTTTACTTCTGTTGGAACTTCTTTACTTTTTTTTTTCTGAACAAATAAATTTAGTCACACAACAAAATATCTCGGGGGGCGCACAAACTAATCCTGATCACTTCACTGAAAAATTTATTTGTTCACCAAACACTTCCACTAGATCTTCTTCGTCACCACTAAGTTCAGATTCTTGGACAGTTCCAATCCGTATTCCATGTGTATTCCAAGGGCCCTTTTCACGTAGAAATACTAAGCTGTTCGTTTGTAGAAAGTTCTCCATCCAATAAATCTAGATGACACTTTTAGAAGGTGGTACCACTTCCTCCTAAATCTGGATCGAAAGTCTCTCATGTTTGTTTGGCGACACCCCAGGTTACAAAAGCTGTGAAATAATAAACACAAAACAGTATCTTTCTTATATAAACATTTCCTTAAAGCTATGAAGATGTATATCTGACAATGTTACCTCGAAATATTTCTTAATATGGCATGCATTTTTTTTTCTACAATATTTACAATATGTACAAAAATTCTAAAATAAACTAAAGAAATGATTACATTTTTAACTGCTATTACTATTTGATGTTACTGCTGCTGCATTGGCATTTACAGAGTTTCTTCTTTCATAATATTTCTTAAGGAAATTTACATGTCTTTTAACCTTGATATCGGGATTTTCTACTAATCTAGCCCAGACTGTGTTCTTTGTCGGTAAATCCAGAATTTCATATGGGCCTTTATAGATTTTATCTAGCTTAGGATTGTATTTCTTAAGCAACGATGCTTTAGTTATATTCTTAATCAGTACTTTTTGTCCTACAGCAAACTCAGAAGGGATTCTTTTTCTTTTATAGTTTTGTTCTTTCCTTCTCCATGACTTACTGATGTTATCTGATATTATTTCTAACATTTGCTCTTTGTTATTACCATTTTCAAAAAGATTTACATTTAAAGACCATTTACAGTCTAAAGGACTAAAAAGTTTTCTCCCAAAATAAACTTCTGCTGGAGAAACACCAAGTTCGCTTATAATGCTAGAATTTAAAGTGAATTGAATTTTGTCGAGAAGTTTTGACCAGCTACTCTGATTATTATTTACATAACAACGTAAAATTTGTTTAACTATAGCATTCACTTTTTCCACTAAATTAGGTGAAGGATTATAAGGACTAGTAGTAATATGTTTTATTCCTTGGCTAAATAAGTATGTTTCAAAGGCATCGCTTACGAAATAAGAAGCTCGATCCGATACTAAGTTATTTATCCACCCATAATGACACAAGATTTTCTCTAATTTACTTATTATTACTCTGGAATTTAACTGACGTAAAGGTTCTAAAAATGAATATCTACTTGCACTATCTGTAAGTATTAGAATATACTTAAAACCAGAACTACTAGGAAGGGGTCCTTGAACGTCAATATAAAAAGTATGATTAGGCATAGTAACAGTTTTAGAATAGTAAGTTCCTACCATTTTCGTGTTTTTCGGTTTATTTTCTTGGCAAATTTTACAACTCTGTACGTAATCTCTGATATCTTTAAACATTCCTGACCATGTAAATTTTCCTGCTATACGTCCTATAGTTCTTTTAATCCCTTGATGAGATCCTGATCCTAGAAAATCATGATGATACTGCAAAATAGTATTAATCATATTTTTCGGAACAACTGCTCTGTAACCTTTGTTTATTTTACCCTTCGTTTCTTTTAGTAATACACTATTTTTAATTAAATAATTCGGTACTGTTTTACCTTCCTCTATTTGTGAAATTATGCCTTTCAATTCAGGATCTTGGCGCTGTAATTCCTGTAAAGAAATGTTTAAAGAAGGAAGCTTCCAAAAATTAATAAATGAAAGAGTTACTGTTTTTTCTTTATATTCTGAAATTTCTTCTATTTCAGGGGAAGGAGAATGAAAATAAGTAGTGTCGTATAACCTACTGATAAAATCTGCCTGGCTGTTGTGGGATCCCTTTAAATGCACTATATCAAACTGAAATCTACTGATTTTTTCTATAAGAGTACCATACTTCCTCTGTCTACCATGATTTTTTAATATCCAGCTTAAGGCTTTTGAATCTGTAAAAATTGTGAACTTTCTATGTAAATAAGGCTCGAATTTTGAAAGGGCTAAAGCTAATGATTTTAATTCTAATTCAAACACATTCTTACTCCAGTCAGTCTCTGGTACAACCTTAGAATAAAAATAAACTGGTCTAAGATTACCATTTTCGTCATATTGACTTAATATACCGCTGTAGTTTTTTGTGCTGGCATCTACATGAATTACAAAAGGTGAATCAAAGTCTGGCACTTTCAAAATTACATGTCTTTCTATTTCTTCTTTGATTTTATCCAAAATCTGATTTTCTGCTTCACCCCACTTGAATGGTGTTTTTTCGGATCTTAATTTATGTAAAGGTCCAAGTAATTCTGAGTAATTTGGTAGATATCGCAAGTAATATCCTAAAAATCCTATAAGTTTATGTAAACCACGCCTGTTCTTCGGCGCAGGTAAATTTCTTAACACCCTTACTCTGTTTTCATCTATACACATGTTACCATCACTAAATTCGTAACCCATGAATTTTACCTTTTTCTTACACAGTTTACTTTTCTTGGGAGAGACAGTTATTCCCCATTCTCTACATCTTTCTAAGAATTTTTCTAAAGTTCTTTTATGTGACTCTATATCTGGACTGTGTATAATAAAGTCATCCCATAAAATATCTAACTGGTCGCCCAATAGATCTTTAAATATATTATTAAACAGATTTGCTAATACAAAGGGTGAAACACAGAGACCCATAGGAAGTCTGCGAAAAGCTAGAAGTCTATTAGGAGTAGCAAAAGCAGTATACAATTTAGATTTTTCATCTAACAGGCACTGGTAAAAAGCGGATTTCCCGTCCAGGACACTAAATATACGGTGTTTACCTATGTTTCCTATGATACTTTCACAATTAGGAGCTGGAAAAGCCTGCATAATCACTTTTGCATTCACAGAAGAGTAGTTGACTACGAGTCTCTTACTATTGTCACGGTTATTAACTAAAAAGCACGGTGAGATATAGGGTGAACTCCTAATCTCTTCTACAACTCCCTGTTTTAATAATTCGTCTATGTAATTATTCAATTCTTTCATCTTGTGTTTAGGTAAAGCATAAGGCTGCTGAATGCTAGGCTTATCATCTTTTAACAAAATTTCATACTTAAAATTTTTGATAGTACCTAATTGATCTGAAATTACATCACTGTATTTAGTTAATATTTCTTTGACATAATCACATAAACTTTCATCAAAAATATCAGTTTGAATATTGTTATTACCTTGGGTTTCATTCATGACTTCATCCAACTCATTGTCATGAATTGTGTGGTATACTGGATTGAACACGGGCTGTCCCGCAGCAGGGGAAAAATCGGTAGCCTCCTTTTTTCGCTCTCCTATGCCACCTTTCCTCGCCTGTGGACGCTGAAGATTAGTTCGACTGGTAGATGGTTGTTGGTTCAAAGGTCCAAGGTTGTTTGTCCTCTCCCCAGCAATGCCTAGTGCGCCTGTCGACATGGCTGTTGGATTGGCAACCCTGGAACGAGAATTCCGAAACGAGTAGTTTTCCGTTGTTGAAACACTGTTTTCTTCCAGTTTAAAGTTCACAGTAATACCATCCTTACCCAATAATAATTTTTGTTCTTTATACTGAATACACGCTTCATGTTTTTGTAAAAATTGTCCTCCAATTAACAACGAAATGTCCGGAGAGTCTATCACAAGAAACCAGTCGGTAAATTTCCTATTGTTAATAAAGAAATGAATTTCCACTGCTTCTTTGACTGTAATAGGTTCTTGACTCATGGATGTAACTACATGATTTACTGTCTTTCTTTTAGGGGTACACTTTAACTTTATCTGTTCAAGTAATGTTTTACCAATATAGTTTGTACTACTGCCCGTATCTATGTAACAACGCACAGGAATGTGACACACGGAAACCATAATTTGTACCATATAATCTTGCCTTTTGTCCGAAATATTGTAACACTTTCTATTTTCTACCAAATTTTCTTTTCTTTTTTCTTTTCTCAAACCACACTGACGCCAAAAATGATTTTTCATTCCACAAGAATAACACTGTCTATTTTGACTCTGATTGACTCTAATATTAGGTACATTTAAACCACTAGGTACTTGTGACTGCAAGGTCGCATTAGCATAATCTACATTATAAGTAGTATAGATTTAGTATGGTAAACATCAAAAGACTTGCCGCGCCTTGATAAGATAGTTTATCGCTTGTTTAATTAAGGATAAGGGGGGAGTATCGAAGGAGGTGATGAAATAGGGTCAGGTTTTTTTTTCCTGGAGATAGATGACGAAAGGAAAGGTTGAATGACCACTACGAAGGTCACATTGGATGGTCCCTACCGCATGGCCCCTGTGCAGGACCACAATGGATGACCCCTGGAAATGACCCCAGGACCCATAGCCCCTATGCAGGACCCATAGCCCCTATGCAGGACCTATGGCCCCTACGCTTCAATAGAAGCTACCTATTAAAAAGCAAATAAAAGGAAATGGTTTCCTTCCCTGCTTGCAGGAACAGTGAATGACAGCAGGCCTCATGGCCCCCTGGAAATGACCCCAACCCATGGCCCCTGAAGATTGCCCCCTGTGCAGGAACCATGGCCCCTATGCAGCACCCATACGAACAGAATGTGAGAAGTGAAAAATATAGCAAGCCATACTCATTGCTAAAAAGGTGGGAGCAGATAAAAGGAAATGGTTCCCTTCCCTGCCTTGCAGCTTATGTAATGGTTCGTAATATGTAAAATATTACTCGTTGGTAAAAATATGACTCCCAGGACCCATAGCCCCTATGCAGGACCTATACGAACAGTATGTGAGCATATATAATTGATTAGAAGCTACCTGTTAAAAAGATGTGAGAATGTTTCGTATGGCAAGCCATACTCCATGTTAAAAAGGTAGGAGCAGATAAAAGGAAATGGTTCCCTTCCCTGCCTTGCAGCTTATGTAATGGTTCGTAATATGTAAAATATTACTCGTTGGTAAAAATATGACTCCCAGGACCCATTGCCCCTATGCAGGACCTATACGAACAGTATGTGAGCATATATAATTGATTAGAAGCTACCTGTTAAAAAGATGTGAGCATCCCTCGACTTGAACAAAGTGAAAAGTTAAAAATAAGCCCCTCCCCCTCCTACAAGTATACTATGAAAAGAGTAATATTTATTAAAACATTATTTTTACTTGTGAGCTGAAGACTGAGTGGCACAGACGTCCTTCCTTGAGAGCCGTTGAAATTGAAATGAACGAGCAAGAAGGCGTTTGGCGTGGCTTTAGTGACGTCAAGGTTAACTTTGTACCGTATCAGAATGATAAAAGTGATTATAGACTTTACTTATTTACACGAATCACAGATTACTGGCAATCATCTACAAACATTTGTATGATTTGAACTTAATCAGAACTTTGAATAACAATCACGTGCAAGGTTAAAAACCTTTATTATTGACAACCATGAGTGATATCTAACAGAGTTAATCACAGATGGATCACGAGTTTATGTGTCTAAGTTTAAATGATATTGACGATAGAGAAAAAATAAACCGATAATTACGAGAACTGATGGGTTATTGAACGCTTGCCCTATTACAAACTGAACTTGTATTTGTAAATATATATAAACAATTTGGAAACGTTATTACTTAGAGATAACCAGAGAATGGCGAAAACATTTATTTTGTTATTAGAATTTAATACTAAAAAAAATAAACTGCAACTTTAGAGATTAATACCTTGAACTGCACAATTATTATTATTATTATTATTATTATTATTATTATTATTGTATGGATTTAATGTTCACGGTGAGAACATTGAGCATGCACCACTTATATGCAATAAAGCATATGGACTTATGGGTAAAAAAAATGGTTCCACCTATACTAAATAAAGTACTTATATATAAATCCCTATGTTCCCTTTTTTATATATTATAATTATTGCTACTGATAGTGTCTTTTATAGTAATTAATTGTATGATTTTACGTGTGTGTGTGTGTGTGTGTGTGTGTGTGTGTGTCTGTGTGTTTGCTATTTTTAAAAAGTTTGGACGACCAGCGAAAATTGTAAGTTATTATTGTAGTTGATGTATATATTTACACATATTCACTGACGCGCCTTTTGTACATTAATATTTAAACCTAGGGCTAACGAACAAATGTAAAATTGTAATTCACTTTAAAAGTATATCACATAATCGTTAACGTGCCACCACAGGCATTTACATTGAAACGTGAGAAAAAAGTGATTAATTGTAAAATATTTTGGCATTAATGCTACGCGTTTGTTTAGAATGCTATTTATGTTGAGCGCTTACACAAAAATTTATTTTTATTATAGCAAACATTTACGGAAATAATTTTAAAATACCATTTTCCCCTATCACATATTGGTTACGCCTTTGTTATAATTACACTTACGCGAAAGCAAAATAAAAATCAGTGTGTTCACCTAACACATGTTGGTTGTACTTTTTAAAATTGCACTAACGCGAAAGCAAAATAAAAATTACTGTGTTCACCTAACACATATTGGTTGTACTTTTTAAAATTGCACGTACGCGAACATAAAATAAAAATTACTGTGTGCACCTAGCACATATTGGTTGCACTTTTTACAATTGCACTAACGCGAACATAAAATAAAAATTAATGTGTACACCTAGCACATACTGGTTGTACTTTTTAAAATTGTATGTACGCCCACCAACTTACATTTAAGAACGCATTATAAAATAGTTTGTGTTATATATAACTTCCGCGGAAAAATTAGTTGCTTAGCACAAAAATTAAATTGCCTATCCATTATTAAGCTAAGCTAAGATGGCTATACTTGCTAATGTGCATTAGTGGAAAACCACATGTTTTTTTTACTAAGCTAACCTAAGATGTTTATATTTGCTAATGCGCCTTAGTGGAAAACCACATTTTTTTACTAAGCTATTGTAACGTAACCGTCGCTAACGCGCCATTACTGGAAAACCATATGGTTCCTTACTAAAGTAACTTAAACTGGTTATACCTGCTAACGCCACCTATGGTAACGTAACCGTCGGTAACGCGCCTTTACCGTATAACCTAACTTAACGCAACATTATTCACCTTTGATAATAATGTATAAAATAATTATTATTTTGTTTTAACTTGTTGCTACGCGTTTGCTAATACTGAATAATTGCTTGGAAATGCACACCGACTTTGCCCTACCCTGAACCACTTGTTTGCGCGTATGTTTTGCCCTGCCCCGCCCTGCACACTTGTTGCCGCGGATGTTTTTTTTTGTTATATAAATGGACATTGACTGCCACGGCTTTAAAAACTAATTAATGTAATTATTGTACGCATGCTTCCCTATAAATGCAAACACGTTTTTCACATGTACACCGTCTGCTACACGATTAGAACTAATAATGGACTTGCAATTTTTCCGAATGGACTTGCACTGCTATACGTTTAAACTAATAAATGTAATTAATGCATGCATGCTTCCGTATAAATGCAGGCACGTTTTTCCACATGGAAATCGACTGCTACGGCTAGAAATTAATAATTATAAACATGCTTCCGTATAAATGCACGCACGCATGGGATCCAATTGCCACGCTTTTAAAATTAATTACTGCTATATTTTTATGCACCTACATTAACAAATACTAAATATAATTGATTTTAAAACACGGAAAACAACATTAGCCTGCATTCGGCTAACATTTACTTGGTTGAAATACCATTAAATAGTGTAGAGTACCATCATTTGCTTAACGCACATAGTGACGAATACGATTTTCATAAGTATTTATAAAATAAATGTAGAAAAAAAAGATTATCAATTTGAAATATTTCATTTCTATTATATACTAAATAATTTAATGCTAAAAATGATATTAAACTTACCTTTATATATAATCTTCTTTTGAATTACATCTCGAAACCACATTTTGAACTATACGTACTCCTATATGCGCGTGGACAGGAAGTGACTCAACTTCCTGTAGCAGTGTTGGTAAATCTTAATACTTTGTGTTTAGTTAGAGAATGGTAATGGAAGATTTTTGATTTAAAGAGATTAATATATAAGAAATTATTATGAAATGGGGAATTGTTTTTGGTATACTTTATTTACAAGTGCAGAAAAAGTATATGTGTTGCCTAGTTTGTAAAATAAAAATAAATGAAAATGCTTTAGGTCAATTTGTATTGTAGCCTGTAGGAATATGAGCCGATTTACTACCCTTTATGATATTTAGACTGCAAGCCACAGACTATAATGTAACACATTTGCTTATTTTATGTACTTTGCGATGGATTATTTACGCAAACTAGAATGCGAAGACAATTTAGTAAGACACAATGTGTTAGTAACAGACAACTTAGTAAGAAACATTGTGTTAATGAAAGACTATTTAGGGCAAACTAAGAATAGTTAAGGTTTATTTAGGTGGTAATCAGGGGTTAGTTACGGAATACTAAAGATAATCAAGGACTATTTACTGGATAATCAAACGGGGTATACTAAAGATAGTCAAGGGGGGTAGTTACGGGATACTAAAGATGGTCAGGGACTATTTAGGGAATTTTTACAGGGGGAATACTAAAGAAAGTCATGGGGTATACTAAGAATAAAAAAGGACTATTCAAGGAATATTCAAAGGATATTCAAGGACTATTTAGGGGATATTTAAGGAATATTTAGGGGATATTAAAGGAATATTTATGGTATATTCAAGAACTATTTAGGGGAAGCTTAATTATAGAGTACAGAATGAGGGCCTTTTCTTTTTTGTTATACTTAGTTTGAGAATGAATATTGCGGTGGGGCACAGTACAGAATGAGGACCTTTTTTATTGGTATATTTAGTTTGAGAATGAATATTGTTGTAGGCAGCAGTACAGAATGAGGCCCATTTGTTTTGGTATATTTAGTTTAAGTATAAATTTTGCGGTTGGCCGCAGTACAGAATGAGACCTTTTTTTTGCGATACTTAGTTTCAGAATAAATATTACGGTGGGGCGCAGTACAGAATGAGGACCTTTTCTATTAGTATATTTAGTTGAGAATGAATATTGTTGTAGGCAGCAGTACAGAATGAGGCCCATTTGTTTTGCGATACTTAGTTTCAGAATAAATATTACGGTGGGGCGCAGTACAGAATGAGGACCTTTTCTATTGGTATATTTAGTTTGAGAATGAATATTGCTGTAGACTGCAGTACAGAATGAGGTCCATTTGTTTTGGTATATTTAGTTTAAGTATAAATTTTGCGGTTGGCCGCAGTACAGAATGAGACCTTTTATATATATATATATATATATATATATATATATATATATAGAGAGAGAGAGAGAGAGAGAGTTTTAGAATAAATTTTGGGCTGGGCTGCAGTACAGAATGAGGGCTTTTTCTTTTGGTATATATATATAGTTACAGAATAAATTTTGTGGTGGGTTGCAGTACAGAATGAGGGACTTTTTCTTTTGGTATATTTAGTTTCAGAATAAATTTTGCGGTGGGCTGTAGTACACAATGAGGGCCTTTTGTTTTGGCATATTTAGTTTGAGAATAAATATTGTTGTGGGGCAGAATGTTCCTTAGCTTATTTTAGAATTGGAATAAGGCAACATACAGGTATACTGTTAACGCAAATGTGTATAAAATGGGCTTTAGGATATTTTAGGATTGGGATAAGCCTACATAGATGTATACTGTCAACGCAAATACGTATAGAATGGGCTTTAGGATATTTTAGGATTGGAATAAGCCTACATAGATATGTACTGTTAATGAAAATGCATGTAGAATGGGTTTTAGAGTATTTTAAAATTGTAATAACCCTACATAGATATGTACTGTTATTGCAAAGGGATATAGAATGGGAATCGGAAAAAAATGCGCAGAGACATGTTGTTTTATAATTTTGCTTGCAGACGACTTAATACTATACTGAATGCTTTTGAATAAGACCGCTAAGTGGCAATACTTAACATATGAATGCATGAAAACATGGGTGAACTTGTTGATGATATATATATATATATATATATATATATATATATATATATATATTATCATAATATTTTACTTGGCATTATTTTGTATGTCTAGACATATATGATTACAGTACTAAAGACGGAGTCTTGTTTTTGTACATCCATTAACGAAGAACTTAAGACATGAACTGAGGTTTTGCGCGCGTTGAAAACCCGGATGAATTGACCTTTGTACGATTAGATAAACTTGTTGAACGACGAAACATCATGTGACGATGAGTAATTTTGACCGTTGATACATGACTAAACATCATGTGACTATGAGTAATTTTGACCCTTGATACATGATTAAACATCATGTGATAAGTAATTGGGGTCATTGACGTATGACTAAACATTATGTGATAAGTAATTTGGGGCTACAACCGTATGATTAAGTAACATGTGATTGATAACTAACCACGTTTGATTATGCATAAGGTGAACACGTGATGGGATGTTCACCAACAGATGAATAAACAATATATGACACTGCCACAAGTAATGTTGATTTTGCGTATTGTGAACATGTGATGGGAACGCTATGATAAGATATTATAAAATAAACTGTTGACGTACTACGAAATAAGATAGATAGGGTATTGAACTTATATGATTAAAGATCCTTGTTACTAATTAAGATTGCCAGAGCGTTGAATACACAAGCGAGAGATTACCAATGATAAATAAAACTGAATTTAACATTATAGATGTTTTGAACTTTGAAAACTTGTTGTTTTCGAAATAATATTTGTTTTAATAGGTCGGTTTAAAATATCATGTGGTTTGACTACAACATGATAGCATATTGTTTACGTGTTTTTGTATATCATGTGCTTATGATGACGGGTTGTTTTTGAAATTATATTTGAAAAAATATAATGATCATGTGATATGACGTTGGTGATAAAATGTTTCCTTATATACTGGGGGTTTGAAGAGAAGTTGTTCATAGAGGCATCAACGCTGTAGAGTCGATTAAAAGTTAAGTAGAGAGGCAGATTTGAGATGGATTCTAATATTGAACCGGCATTGAAGAAGTTTAAGTCTTTAGACGCTCCGGAATCTCCAGAAATAATTATTGAGGAGGAGATTATTCATCTTAGACATGAACCGGTTTTAATTCCAACATCACCAGTGGGATCACCTTCATTATTGAGAGCATCAAATACTGGATCATTGTTTGGTACAACATTAAAAGTACCAACAATGAAATGGACGCTGGATGTTGAGAAAGAAGAAGAAGCAAGACAATCACCACCACCAGCGATATATGTGGAGGATGAGGAAGCAAGACCCCCATCGCCGGATTTATTTATTGAAGAGGAGGAAGAAGGAAGAACAGCAGCACAACCACCATTGATATATGTGGAGGAGGAGGAGGAAGAAGGAAGAACACCAGCACAACCACCATTGATATATGTGGAGGAGCAGGAGGAAGAAGGAAGAACACCAGCACAACTACCATTGATATTTGTGAATGAGGAAGAAGCAACATCAGCACAACCACCATTGATATATGTGGAGGATGAGGAAGCAAGACCCCCATTGCCAGATTTATTTATTGAAGAGGATGAAGAAGCAAGGGTTCCATCATTATATGTGGATGCGGAGGAAGCAAGACCACCATTGACAAGTTTATTCATTGAAGAGGAGGAAGAAGCAAGACCACCAATGTCACATGTAAAGGAGGAGGAAGAAGAAGTAAGGCCCCCATCGCCAGACTTATTTAGTGAGGTGGAAGAAGAGGAAATTCTTCGTTTATTTGAGGAATTGGACGAATGTAAACCTGATACACCAATTGCAAGTGTGACACCGTCACCACAAAAAGAACCAATGGATTTATCAGTGCGACGAAAAGAAAAGTGTGAGTGCGGTTTTGATATTGTGGACAAAAACTGTGTACATAAAAGTATTTTAAATTGGAAACCTGAAAATGTATTATTGTGTCAAGGCTGCAACTTTAATTATTACAATCAGCTTGGGCATCATTGTTTGCTGGCTAACCAACTGTCATTAGAGGCGGAAGCATGGCTTATTATGTCAAGGGAAAATGTAAGAAACGACGTTTATATTATTTATCTGATTTCACATGCTAATATGTATGTTAATGAACAATTGTTTAAGAAACAATATAATGAATTATTACAAAATCCGAAATACATTGAGGAATTACCCAATATACTATTGGAAAAAGATAGAAATGTAACATTTAAAGCATAATTTTTGTATACATATTTTGTTTTGTACATATATTATTTCTTTGTATTATTATTTTGCTTGTATATATTTTTCTGTTAGTGAAATAAATATTTAACCAAAATTTTATTTTTGATTTTTATTTATTATTAAAAACTTTTCCTGAATAATAATAAAAATAGGTAATATTATTGGATATAAGAATTGGTATTTACAATGAGCTTTAATCCGAAGAAACTTATTTTTCAAATACACAACTTGTAAATTATAAAAAGTTATACGTTAATTAGAAATGCAATATGAAAACTAAAAACTTTTTCATATACATATGGCATAAAAATTTCAAAACAAGTTTAAAACAAAATGAAAATAAAAATACAAGTTTAAAAACTAAATGCAAAAAAAAACGCAAACGAAAAAAGTTTTTTACTTGCATGCATTATAAAATGCACAAGTAAATTTTATGACATGTGAATTTTGTCTTGTTATATGCACATGTTAAAGTTTTTTTTACTTGCATGAATTAATTTTCACAGAATACTTTAAGTATAATAATATTGTAAAACGCATTTACACAAAACAAAAACACATTTAAGGAAATAATAATAAAAAAATGAAAACAAGTAATATACACTGATAAAATTTTATTCACAATAAGATATACACACAGATACATTTGTATTTTTAATAATGTTAACATTCTTTGATATATTGTTTAATACATTTAAGATTTATATTAGTATATGAACATTTACATATTGGTCAGTTTTCACTAATTTATACACATTGTTTTATTATTTGTAATTGATTAACAGAAGAGTTTCCATTACAACTTTTTAAAATGTGGATTATATAGTAAATCTTTTTGTAAAAATAATTTGGTAATTAATTCAATGTTGTCTTTGTTTAATAAAATGTTATATAATGTCCATGTAAATTCCCAATCATCAATTTCAGTATTAGAATGCACTGTTGCAAATTGTTCATATAACTCATCAAAAGTTTGTGCGCTTACCATTGTACGCCATGCATTATAGCATAACATATTATAGTCCGAAGTAATACAATCGTGTTCTTCTATTTTGCTTCTGTTTTGAAAACATCCGTAACACAAAAGTTCTCGATGTGGTTTCCAACGGGCAATACACATTAACACACAGTGTTCTTTTATAGAAAAAGAAGAACAATGATATTCGCATTCCTTGTATCTATTTAGGAAAATACAACGATGTTTACAATAACGATTTTTGAAACACATTTTTGTCCTTTTCCAGATATGCTTCTCTTAAATCAAAAATATGATAATCATTTAATGTAATTTCTTGATATGAATAGTTAAATTTGTTTATAAGATTTAGAATATTGTTGGTATTTATATATTTTACATGAATTTTCAAATATTGTTTTAATATTTGATCACGTGTTGATTTTTTAATTAGAAAATTCCACACAACAGTATTTAATTCCTCATCGGTTTCAGTTAAACATTTATGCACAGTTTTATTTTCACTACGATTTGCACAACCTTCACAAAGTAAAGGTTCAGAAAGTTTATAATTTTCTAGTAATTGTTTTACACAAATTTCACTTACGTTATTAGGAGTACAATTACACTTTACTTCATTGAATATAAGATTATCATTAGAAATTGTATCTTGACTTGTTACTTTCTCTTGAAATGGTATTTCACTTAATTCTCTAAAACTTCTTCTATACACTTGTTCGGGTATTGGCTCCTGTGTTGGAAATATTATGCGACATGTATCATCTTCTTCAGGAATTTCAGGATCATTTGGATTAACAAGTATAATTTTCTTTTTGTTTTTCAAGTTGAAACTGTTTTTCACGTGGTGAAATATACTTAGACTCTACAGTATTACTTTTGGATAATAAAAGATTAGTTTGAATTTCACCTTTTTGTTTTTTATTATAAGAAGTTGAAAATGGTTTTATATGTAGTGATGTATTTCTTTTTCGTTTTGCACTAGCTGAAACAGACGGCCTTTGACTGTACATTTTATCACGGTAGAATCCGCTTTATATCAGTATGAGCCATGACCTGATTTATAATCACAAACCTGCGCAGAAGATTGAGCATGAAATCTTATGAGCATAAGCCTTTTTACATAAGATTTCATGCTCAATCTTCTGCGCAGGTTTGTGATTATAAATCAGGTCATGGCTCATACTGATATAAAGCGGATTCTACCGTGATAAAATGTACAGTCAAAGGCCGTCTGTTTCAGCTAGTGCAAAACGAAAAAGAAATACATCACTACATATAAAACCATTTTCAACTTCTTATAATAAAAAACAAAAAGGTGAAATTCAAACTAATCTTTTATTATCCAAAAGTAATACTGTAGAGTCTAAGTATATTTCACCACGTGAAAAACAGTTTCAACTTGAAAAACAAAAAGAAAATTATACTTGTTAATCCAAATGATCCTGAAATTCCTGAAGAAGATGATACATGTCGCATAATATTTCCAACACAGGAGCCAATACCCGAACAAGTGTATAGAAGAAGTTTTAGAGAATTAAGTGAAATACCATTTCAAGAGAAAGTAACAAGTCAAGATACAATTTCTAATGATAATCTTATATTCAATGAAGTAAAGTGTAATTGTACTCCTAATAACGTAAGTGAAATTTGTGTAAAACAATTACTAGAAAATTATAAACTTTCTGAACCTTTACTTTGTGAAGGTTGTGCAAATCGTAGTGAAAATAAAACTGTGCATAAATGTTTAACTGAAACCGATGAGGAATTAAATACTGTTGTGTGGAATTTTCTAATTAAAAAATCAACACGTGATCAAATATTAAAACAATATTTGAAAATTCATGTAAAATATATAAATACCAACAATATTCTAAATCTTATAAACAAATTTAACTATTCATATCAAGAAATTACATTAAATGATTATCATATTTTTGATTTAAGAGAAGCATATCTGGAAAAGGACAAAAATGTGTTTCAAAAATCGTTATTGTAAACATCGTTGTATTTTCCTAAATAGATACGAGGAATGCGAATATCATTGTTCTTCTTTTTCTATAAAAGAACACTGTGTGTTAATGTGTATTGCCCGTTGGAAACCACATCGAGAACTTTTGTGTTACGGATGTTTTCAAAACAGAAGCAAAATAGAAGAACACGATTGTATTACTTCGGACTATAATATGTTATGCTATAATGCATGGCGTACAATGGTAAGCGCACAAACTTTTGATGAGTTATATGAACAATTTGCAACAGTGCATTCTAATACTGAAATTGATGATTGGGAATTTACATGGACATTATATAACATTTTATTAAACAAAGACAACATTGAATTAATTACTAAATTATTTTTACAAAAAGATTTACTATATAATCCACATTTTAAAAAGTTGTAATGGAAACTCTTCTGTTAATCAATTACAAATAATAAAACAATGTGTATAAATTAGTGAAAACTGACCAATATGTAAATGTTCATATACTAATATAAATCTTAAATGTATTAAACAATATATCAAAGAATGTTAACATTATTAAAAATACAAATGTATCTGTGTGTATATCTTATTGTGAATAAAATTTTATCAGTGTATATTACTTGTTTTCATTTTTTTATTATTATTTCCTTAAATGTGTTTTTGTTTTGTGTAAATGCGTTTTACAATATTATTATACTTAAAGTATTCTGTGAAAATTAATTCATGCAAGTAAAAAAAACTTTAACATGTGCATATAACAAGACAAAATTCACATGTCATAAAATTTACTTGTGCATTTTATAATGCATGCAAGTAAAAAACTTTTTTTCGTTTGCGTTTTTTTTTTGCATTTAGTTTTTAAACTTGTATTTTTATTTTCATTTTGTTTTAAACTTGTTTTGAAATTTTTATGCCATATGTATATGAAAAAGTTTTTAGTTTTCATATTGCATTTCTAATTAACGTATAACTTTTTATAATTTACAAGTTGTGTATTTGAAAAATAAGTTTCTTCGGATTAAAGCTCATTGTAAATACCAATTCTTATATCCAATAATATTACCTATTTTTATTATTATTCAGGAAAAGTTTTTAATAATAAATAAAAATCAAAAATAAAATTTTGGTTAAATATTTATTTCACTAACAGAAAAATATATACAAGCAAAATAATAATACAAAGAAATAATATATGTACAAAACAAAATATGTATACAAAAATTATGCTTTAAATGTTACATTTCTATCTTTTTCCAATAGTATATTGGGTAATTCCTCAATGTATTTCGGATTTTGTAATAATTCATTATATTGTTTCTTAAACAATTGTTCATTAACATACATATTAGCATGTGAAATCAGATAAATAATATAAACGTCGTTTCTTACATTTTCCCTTGACATAATAAGCCATGCTTCCGCCTCTAATGACAGTTGGTTAGCCAGCAAACAATGATGCCCAAGCTGATTGTAATAATTAAAGTTGCAGCCTTGACACAATAATACATTTTCAGGTTTCCAATTTAAAATACTTTTATGTACACAGTTTTTGTCCACAATATCAAAACCGCACTCACACTTTTCTTTTCGTCGCACTGATAAATCCATTGGTTCTTTTTGTGGTGACGGTGTCACACTTGCAATTGGTGTATCAGGTTTACATTCGTCCAATTCCTCAAATAAACGAAGAATTTCCTCTTCTTCCACCTCACTAAATAAGTCTGGCGATGGGGGCCTTACTTCTTCTTCCTCCTCCTTTACATGTGACATTGGTGGTCTTGCTTCTTCCTCCTCTTCAATGAATAAACTTGTCAATGGTGGTCTTGCTTCCTCCGCATCCACATATAATGATGGAACCCTTGCTTCTTCATCCTCTTCAATAAATAAATCTGGCAATGGGGGTCTTGCTTCCTCATCCTCCACATATATCAATGGTGGTTGTGCTGATGTTGCTTCTTCCTCATTCACAAATATCAATGGTAGTTGTGCTGGTGTTCTTCCTTCTTCCTCCTGCTCCTCCACATATATCAATGGTGGTTGTGCTGGTGTTCTTCCTTCTTCCTCCTCTTCAATAAATAAATCCGGCGATGGGGGTCTTGCTTCCTCATCCTCCACATATATCGCTGGTGGTGGTGATTGTCTTGCTTCTTCTTCTTTCTCAACATCCAGCGTCCATTTCATTGTTGGTACTTTTAATGTTGTACCAAACAATGATCCAGTATTTAATGCTCTCAATAATGAAGGTGATCCCACTGGTGATGTTGGAATTAAAACCGGTTCATGTCTAAGATGAATAATCTCCTCCTCAATAATTATTTCTGGAGATTCCGGAGCGTCTAAAGACTTAAACTTCTTCAATGCCGGTTCAATATTAGAATCCATCTCAAATCTGCCTCTCTACTTAACTTTTAATCGACTCTACAGCGTTGATGCCTCTATGAACAACTTCTCTTCAAACCCCCAGTATATAAGGAAACATTTTATCACCAACGTCATATCACATGATCATTATATTTTTTCAAATATAATTTCAAAAACAACCCGTCATCATAAGCACATGATATACAAAAACACGTAAACAATATGCTATCATGTTGTAGTCAAACCACATGATATTTTAAACCGACCTATTAAAACAAATATTATTTCGAAAACAACAAGTTTTCAAAGTTCAAAACATCTATAATGTTAAATTCAGTTTTATTTATCATTGGTAATCTCTCGCTTGTGTATTCAACGCTCTGGCAATCTTAATTAGTAACAAGGATCTTTAATCATATAAGTTCAATACCCTATCTATCTTATTTCGTAGTACGTCAACAGTTTATTTTATAATATCTTATCATAGCGTTCCCATCACATGTTCACAATACGTAAAATCAACATTACTTGTGGCAGTGTCATATATTGTTTATTCATCTGTTGGTGAACATTCCATCACGTGTTCACCTTATGCATAATCAAACGTGGTTAGTTATCAATCACATGTTACTTAATCATACGGTTGTAGCCCCAAATTACTTATCACATAATGTTTAGTCATACGTCAATGACCCCAATTACTTATCACATGATGTTTAATCATGTATCAAGGGTCAAAATTACTCATAGTCACATGATGTTTAGTCATGTATCAACGGTCAAAATTACTCATCGTCACATGATGTTTCGTCGTTCAACAAGTTTATCTAATCGTACAAAGGTCAATTCATCCGGGTTTTCAAAGCGCGCAAAACCTCAGTTCATGTCTTAAGTTCTTCGGTGATGGATGTGCAAGAACAAGACTCCGTCTTTAGTACTGTAATCAAATATGTCTAGACATACAAAATAATGCCAAGTAAAATATTATGATAATATATATATATATATATATATATATATATATATATATATATATATATATATATATCATCAACAAGTTCACCCATGTTTTCATGCATTCATATGTTAAGTATTGCCACTTAGCGGTCTTATTCAAAAGCATTCAGTATAGTATTAAGTCGTCTGCAAGCAAAATTATAAAACAACATGTCTCTGCGCATTTTTTTCCGATTCCCATTCTATATCCCTTTGCAATAACAGTACATATCTATGTAGGGTTATTACAATTTTAAAATACTCTAAAACCCATTCTACATGCATTTTCATTAACAGTACATATCTATGTAGGCTTATTCCAATCCTAAAATATCCTAAAGCCCATTCTATACGTATTTGCGTTGACAGTATACATCTATGTAGGCTTATCCCAATCCTAAAATATCCTAAAGCCCATTTTATACACATTTGCGTTAACAGTATACCTGTATGTTGCCTTATTCCAATTCTAAAATAAGCTAAGGAACATTCTGCCCCACAACAATATTTATTCTCAAACTAAATATGCCAAAACAAAAGGCCCTCATTGTGTACTACAGCCCACCGCAAAATTTATTCTGAAACTAAATATACCAAAAGAAAAAGTCCCTCATTCTGTACTGCAACCCACCACAAAATTTATTCTGTAACTATATATATATACCAAAAGAAAAAGCCCTCATTCTGTACTGCAGCCCAGCACAAAATTTATTCTAAAACTCTATATATATATATATATATATATATATATATATATATATATATATAAAAGGTCTCATTCTGTACTGCGGCCAACCGCAAAATTTATACTTAAACTAAATATACCAAAACAAATGGACCTCATTCTGTACTGCAGTCTACAGCAATATTCATTCTCAAACTAAATATACCAATAGAAAAGGTCCTCATTCTGTACTGCGCCCCACCGTAATATTTATTCTGAAACTAAGTATCGCAAAACAAATGGGCCTCATTCTGTACTGCTGCCTACAACAATATTCATTCTCAACTAAATATACTAATAGAAAAGGTCCTCATTCTGTACTGCGCCCCACCGTAATATTTATTCTGAAACTAAGTATCGCAAAAAAAAAAAAAGGTCTCATTCTGTACTGCGGCCAACCGCAAAATTTATACTTAAACTAAATATACCAAAACAAATGGGCCTCATTCTGTACTGCTGCCTACAACAATATTCATTCTCAAACTAAATATACCAATAAAAAAGGTCCTCATTCTGTACTGTGCCCCACCGCAATATTCATTCTCAAACTAAGTATAACAAAAAAGAAAAGGCCCTCATTCTGTACTCTATAATTAAGCTTCCCCTAAATAGTTCTTGAATATACCATAAATATTCCTTTAATATCCCCTAAATATTCCTTGAATATCCCCTAAATAGTCCTTGAATATCCTTTGAATATTCCTTGAATAGTCCTTTTTTATTCTTAGTATACCCCATGACTTTCTTTAGTATTCCCCCTGTAAAAATTCCCTAAATAGTCCCTGACCATCTTTAGTATCCCGTAACTACCCCCCTTGACTATCTTTAGTATACCCCGTTTGATTATCCAGTAAATAGTCCTTGATTATCTTTAGTATTCCGTAACTAACCCCTGATTACCACCTAAATAAACCTTAACTATTCTTAGTTTGCCCTAAATAGTCTTTCATTAACACAATGTTTCTTACTAAGTTGTCTGTTACTAACACATTGTGTCTTACTAAATTGTCTTCGCATTCTAGTTTGCGTAAATAATCCATCGCAAAGTACATAAAATAAGCAAATGTGTTACATTATAGTCTGTGGCTTGCAGTCTAAATATCATAAAGGGTAGTAAATCGGCTCATATTCCTACAGGCTACAATACAAATTGACCTAAAGCATTTTCATTTATTTTTATTTTACAAACTAGGCAACACATATACTTTTTCTGCACTTGTAAATAAAGTATACCAAAAACAATTCCCCATTTCATAATAATTTCTTATATATTAATCTCTTTAAATCAAAAATCTTCCATTACCATTCTCTAACTAAACACAAAGTATTAAGATTTACCAACACTGCTACAGGAAGTTGAGTCACTTCCTGTCCACGCGCATATAGGAGTACGTATAGTTCAAAATGTGGTTTCGAGATGTAATTCAAAAGAAGATTATATATAAAGGTAAGTTTAATATCATTTTTAGCATTAAATTATTTAGTATATAATAGAAATGAAATATTTCAAATTGATAATCTTTTTTTTCTACATTTATTTTATAAATACTTATGAAAATCGTATTCGTCACTATGTGCGTTAAGCAAATGATGGTACTCTACACTATTTAATGGTATTTCAACCAAGTAAATGTTAGCCGAATGCAGGCTAATGTTGTTTTCCGTGTTTTAAAATCAATTATATTTAGTATTTGTTAATGTAGGTGCATAAAAATATAGCAGTAATTAATTTTAAAAGCGTGGCAATTGGTTCCCATGCGTGCGTGCATTTATACGGAAGCATGTTTATAATTATTAATTTCTAGCCGTAGCAGTCGATTTCCATGTGGAAAAACGTGCCTGCATTTATACGGAAGCATGCATGCATTAATTACATTTATTAGTTTAAACGTATAGCAGTGCAAGTCCATTCGGAAAAATTGCAAGTCCATTATTAGTTCTAATCGTGTAGCAGACGGTGTACATGTGAAAAACGTGTTTGCATTTATAGGGAAGCATGCGTACAATAATTACATTAATTAGTTTTTAAAGCCGTGGCAGTCAATGTCCATTTATATAACAAAAAAAAAACATCCGCGGCAACAAGTGTGCAGGGCGGGGCAGGGCAAAACATACGCGCAAACAAGTGGTTCAGGGTAGGGCAAAGTCGGTGTGCATTTCCAAGCAATTATTCAGTATTAGCAAACGCGTAGCAACAAGTTAAAACAAAATAATAATTATTTTATACATTATTATCAAAGGTGAATAATGTTGCGTTAAGTTAGGTTATACGGTAAAGGCGCGTTACCGACGGTTACGTTACCATAGGTGGCGTTAGCA
The DNA here is from genome assembly GCF_964235325.1 of Thermobia domestica. Classification (NCBI taxonomy): domain Eukaryota; kingdom Metazoa; phylum Arthropoda; class Insecta; order Zygentoma; family Lepismatidae; genus Thermobia; species Thermobia domestica. The sequence continues at coordinate 109,797,145 of NC_137464.1, forward strand.
GGTATAACCAGTTTAAGTTACTTTAGTAAGGAACCATATGGTTTTCCAGTAATGGCGCGTTAGCGACGGTTACGTTACAATAGCTTAGTAAAAAAATGTGGTTTTCCACTAAGGCGCATTAGCAAATATAAACATCTTAGGTTAGCTTAGTAAAAAAAACATGTGGTTTTCCACTAATGCACATTAGCAAGTATAGCCATCTTAGCTTAGCTTAATAATGGATAGGCAATTTAATTTTTGTGCTAGGCAACTAATTTTTCCGCGGAAGTTATATATAACACAAACTATTTTATAATGCGTTCTTAAATGTAAGTTGGTGGGCGTACATACAATTTTAAAAAGTACAACCAGTATGTGCTAGGTGTACACATTAATTTTTATTTTATGTTCGCGTTAGTGCAATTGTAAAAAGTGCAACCAATATGTGCTAGGTGCACACAGTAATTTTTATTTTATGTTCGCGTACGTGCAATTTTAAAAAGTACAACCAATATGTGTTAGGTGAACACAGTAATTTTTATTTTGCTTTCGCGTTAGTGCAATTTTAAAAAGTACAACCAACATGTGTTAGGTGAACACACTGATTTTTATTTTGCTTTCGCGTAAGTGTAATTATAACAAAGGCGTAACCAATATGTGATAGGGGAAAATGGTATTTTAAAATTATTTCCGTAAATGTTTGCTATAATAAAAATAAATTTTTGTGTAAGCGCTCAACATAAATAGCATTCTAAACAAACGCGTAGCATTAATGCCAAAATATTTTACAATTAATCACTTTTTTCTCACGTTTCAATGTAAATGCCTGTGGTGGCACGTTAACGATTATGTAATATACTTTTAAAGTGAATTACAATTTTACATTTGTTCGTTAGCCCTAGGTTTAAATATTAATGTACAAAAGGCGCGTCAGTGAATATGTGTAAATATATACATCAACTACAATAATAACTTACAATTTTCGCTGGTCGTCCAAACTTTTTAAAAATAGCAAACACACAGACACACACACACACACACACACACACACACACGTAAAATCATACAATTAATTACTATAAAAGACACTATCAGTAGCAATAATTATAATATATAAAAAAGGGAACATAGGGATTTATATATAAGTACTTTATTTAGTATAGGTGGAACCATTTTTTTTTTTACCCATAAGTCCATATGCTTTATTGCATATAAGTGGTGCATGCTCAATGTTCTCACCGTGAACATTAAATCCATACAATAATAATAATAATAATAATAATAATAATAATAATTGTGCAGTTCAAGGTATTAATCTCTAAAGTTGCAGTTTATTTTTTTTAGTATTAAATTCTAATAACAAAATAAATGTTTTCGCCATTCTCTGGTTATCTCTAAGTAATAACGTTTCCAAATTGTTTATATATATTTACAAATACAAGTTCAGTTTGTAATAGGGCAAGCGTTCAATAACCCATCAGTTCTCGTAATTATCGGTTTATTTTTTCTCTATCGTCAATATCATTTAAACTTAGACACATAAACTCGTGATCCATCTGTGATTAACTCTGTTAGATATCACTCATGGTTGTCAATAATAAAGGTTTTTAACCTTGCACGTGATTGTTATTCAAAGTTCTGATTAAGTTCAAATCATACAAATGTTTGTAGATGATTGCCAGTAATCTGTGATTCGTGTAAATAAGTAAAGTCTATAATCACTTTTATCATTCTGATACGGTACAAAGTTAACCTTGACGTCACTAAAGCCACGCCAAACGCCTTCTTGCTCGTTCATTTCAATTTCAACGGCTCTCAAGGAAGGACGTCTGTGCCACTCAGTCTTCAGCTCACAAGTAAAAATAATGTTTTAATAAATATTACTCTTTTCATAGTATACTTGTAGGAGGGGGAGGGGCTTATTTTTAACTTTTCACTTTGTTCAAGTCGAGGGATGCTCACATCTTTTTAACAGGTAGCTTCTAATCAATTATATATGCTCACATACTGTTCGTATAGGTCCTGCATAGGGGCAATGGGTCCTGGGAGTCATATTTTTACCAACGAGTAATATTTTACATATTACGAACCATTACATAAGCTGCAAGGCAGGGAAGGGAACCATTTCCTTTTATCTGCTCCTACCTTTTTAACATGGAGTATGGCTTGCCATACGAAACATTCTCACATCTTTTTAACAGGTAGCTTCTAATCAATTATATATGCTCACATACTGTTCGTATAGGTCCTGCATAGGGGCTATGGGTCCTGGGAGTCATATTTTTACCAACGAGTAATATTTTACATATTACGAACCATTACATAAGCTGCAAGGCAGGGAAGGGAACCATTTCCTTTTATCTGCTCCCACCTTTTTAGCAATGAGTATGGCTTGCTATATTTTTCACTTCTCACATTCTGTTCGTATGGGTGCTGCATAGGGGCCATGGTTCCTGCACAGGGGGCAATCTTCAGGGGCCATGGGTTGGGGTCATTTCCAGGGGGCCATGAGGCCTGCTGTCATTCACTGTTCCTGCAAGCAGGGAAGGAAACCATTTCCTTTTATTTGCTTTTTAATAGGTAGCTTCTATTGAAGCGTAGGGGCCATAGGTCCTGCATAGGGGCTATGGGTCCTGCATAGGGGCTATGGGTCCTGGGGTCATTTCCAGGGGTCATGGAAACCATAATTTGTACCATATAATCTTGCCTTTTGTCCGAAATATTGTAACACTTTCTATTTTCTACCAAATTTTCTTTTCTTTTTTCTTTTCTCAAACCACACTGACGCCAAAAATGATTTTTCATTCCACAAGAATAACACTGTCTATTTTGACTCTGATTGACTCTAATATTAGGTACATTTAAACCACTAGGTACTTGTGACTGCAAGGTCGCATTAGCATAATCTACATTATACTTCCGGTTAGAATCGTATGTTTCAGCAAAGGACAATAATACATGCTTTTGATTGGGAGTTGAAGTTAACAGAAATATGTTACGAATCTCAGGAGTGATAAGATTTACTATCATGTTACAAAATTCTACGTCACCCATATACATGTTAAATATTTCTAAAATGTTCTCTTTTTCTAGAATAAATTCCTTAAATGTTTCCTCGGGACGCATTACTCGGTACAACTTTCCCTTTATAATTTCTGTTTTGATAATACTGCTTACATATTTTTCTACAATTCTATTGCGTACTATAGGCCAATTTGCGTTTTCATTTATAAATTGTTGGAAATCCAGAAATAATGGACCTGTAATTCTACCTAATAAAAGCACTAATATGATATCTGAAGGTGCTACATTCTGTTTTATCAAACTGTTAGCCTGCATTAAGAAATGACAAATATGGTAGCCATCTACGGAATTTAATATGGGTATATCATTAACCAAACTTTCTACTGCTTTATATGCACTTAAATTTTTAAATTTACTGAAATCACATCTAATACCTGAATTTTGTCCTATATTAGGAGCATGACTTACGGTGTCGTGAGGGATTGTAGCTCCCGCAAAATCAATCAGATCCTCAACGGGTCGCATCTGACTGCTTCTGCCCGGTTCCACATGCCCAGACGAACACAAATTTCCCACATTAGCATTATAACCACTGCTATTTAAATGGGAAGTTTCTTGATAGCGGTTAGGAATATAATTCCCCCTATTAAATTGGTTATAATTATCATATGCCTCTGCAGCGTACATGAAATTCATACTGACTTATGTATAGTTTAACGTGTTTCTCGGTTACAAATCTAAACTTCAATTTACAGGTTGAATTTATCAGGTTACAAATTTTCCTAATAGGTTTACAATCCAAACAAATATAAATTTTCTCTTGAGCATAAAGCTCTGGCTTAATGAGAAACACCTGACTTATGAAGACAGGGTATTTTTGTCTTGTTGCGGTATCTAAGTAAATTAATACTAAACCGCTCGGATAGAACGTTTTGTGGTGTTTTCTCAGGTTAAATATAGAATTAAAGATTTGGATTTCAACTAAACAAATATAACAAATTTTATTAATAAGCCAAATGCGGAAACAAATGTAAAAATAACTTCTTAAAAAAGAAATATTTAATTCAAATGAATGTAAACGAAATGTCAAGTAATATCGACTATCCGCGAACTGCACAAAATAGCAATTTAACAAAAAGTTTACTAGATAGCATGTTATCTGAATGTACAAATTAAGTTTCAAATTAATGTTCCTTTCCAGTCGGCATGCCAAATATAGAAAAAGACATACATACCAAAAGTCTTCTTGTATTAACATCTAATAGTCCAATTCAAAGTAACTTTCCTTATGTCAAACTGGTACGAAATAAACTTTCCTTTTATATATTCACTTTTCACACAACTAAACATTGAAACAATTTACACATAACTAATAGCAATTTCTTTTCACTTTTAGAGATTCACTGTATGCCAAAATTATGCCTAAATTAACAAATAACATGCTTCCATTCGATAAATTATGCCTACAAAAGAAAAGTAGGTGTTTCGATACGTACCCCGTCTTCATAAGTGAAGAGGGGAGGTTAGATGCACAACCACGAAAACTCGTAGAGGGCACCACCTTCCACAAAACAGTCATGAGACAGGATAGCCAACTCGTAAGCTTCTGGGATAGTTACCTATCTCAGAGGTTTACTTCTGTTGGAACTTCTTTACTTTTTTTTTCTGAACAAATAAATTTAGTCACACAACAAAAGCCATGGGGCAAATCAAATGATGTTGTTGCGGGGCCATCCAGGGCCGCCTTTCATGGGGGCTCAGGCCCAACTTAGAAATTTTAAACGAAAATATGGGTCAAGTGATACCTCTTTCGATAATCTTCATACACTAAGCAGCGTTGTGGCAAAAGATTGTCCATATGGGTCACCATTTTCAAAATGGCCGCCAAGACATGGTGTCTGTATCAGATAAAACGTCCAGTACCACTAATATGAAAATTATTGGAGATAAATGAACACGATAAAACTCATATAGGAACTCGCAGAAGATATTTATCATTCCACGCCTCGAGAATAATCCAACGGAGAAAAAGATTATTAAAGTGTAAGTGACATAATGCTAAAGAGGAAATCTAATTCTTAGAAAATTATCTTTCCCATTTCCCTCCCTAAGTGGGTGAAGTGGGAATGAATGGTAAAATCTCAAATGAGAACCCCGCTTTTACTTGCAATAGGTTTGGTTTGTCTGAAACACTTGGGTGTACAAGTGACTGGTACTGTAATGAACCAATATTGTACAGGCGGCTTTTGAGCAAAACCAACGTTTGTACACATTGTTCTTAAATGGCATTGTTCGACAAATTGGTTTCGCATTGCAATTGTTTCATTTTTGTACAAATCCTTGTCTTTAATCAAAATGGAAGGTACAATTTAACAAGAATTTTACCTATTTTTTCCATTACAGACATCTATCTCTTATAAAAACACATTTCAGATAATTTTATTGTGTAGACACAATTTGAAAAAAACTAAGATTCTCATTTGCAATTTCACCGTAACTTCCCGTTCTGCTTCACCCACTTACGGAGGACGTTGGAACGATGATTTTCTACGAATTAGTATTCCTTCTTTGCACTACGGCACTTTTTCTCTAATCATCTTCTCCTCTGTTGCAACATTTTCAAGAAGTGGAGTGATAAATACTCTCTGTGATTTCCCATAAGAGTTTTATTCTGTTCATCCGTTATTATCTTCAACCGCTTTCATTTTAGTGGTACTAGACGTTTTATCTGATACAGGCATCATGACTTGGCGGCCATCTTGAAAACGGTGACCCATATGGACAATCTTTTGTCATAACGCTGTTTAGTGTATGAAGATCTATCGAAAGAGGTATCACTTGACCCATATTTTCGTTTAAAATTTCTAATTTGGGCCTGGGCCCCCATGAAAGGTGGCCCTGAGGGGCACCGTGACATCACAATTTGATTTGCCCCATGGTATTTCCTATTTGAGTATCTGTTGAGTTCCTTATGTTCAACCGTTTTAGAGATATTTCCGTGGAAAGATTAAAATGTGCCACCCTGTATATAGTAAGAGATATATAAAAAGGATCCTATAGGTAGTCTATACAATGATTTCGTAACTTTTTAAAAAATTATCTTCTGGAATAGCTACTCTCCAATTTAATAGTCATGACTAAAACAGAAATTTTAATTTCCCAAATTCTTATTCTCTTCTCTCTTACAGATCCCTTTGATATTTTATACCTACTAATTATTTCAGTGTAGATCTGTATCAATAGGCAAAAGTAATCAAGTTTGATTACGACTTTCTACTTACTTGCTATGTAAATTCGATCATATGTAGGGTAATCATTAAACACCAATTTATTGAGAAAAATAATGACCAAAATCAGATTGATTGATAAATAATAATAATAATAATAATAATAATAATAATAATAATAATAATAATAATAATAATACTGTTTATGGAAAGAATATTGTTTAGAATTTACAATTATATCGTTTCTGCAAATTTCAGATTTACAGTTTTGGTTTAAGAGAAAATTATTTTTCTTTCTTAATGTGTACAGTAGGCTTTCAATACACGTAAATTTTAGTTTATTTTTTTTTTAGAAATAATTAACGTTTTATTTCTTTTTTTAATTATTGTTTTACCTTGTTACATACTCCGTAAAACTTGTTGATGTGTTAATTAAGTTTCGGTTTATTAAAAATTTTATTGTCGTTAAAATATTCAGGATTTCTTTTATATTAAATTCAAGAATTGAAAAGAATATTTCCATCTTCTAATTAGCTCAATTAGAAAAATTACATAAATATTACTATTCATTGTTTAAGAACATGATATTTTATTTTTCATCTCTACTGTTTCTAATTCATAACCAGTTACTTTTTAATTTCTATAACTGAATTTTCAGTACTGAGATTTTTTTTATCTTTAGTTACTATTTCGTTACTTACCATTTCTTGCATAATTTCTAATTCATCTATTCTTTGTTTTTTTTCTGAATTAATAAGGACTCTTTCGAAAAAAAAATCCCCTTTCATACTATATTTTCAAACTGTTCATTTTTTTTTTTCAAATTTGGCTTTTAACTTGTAAATATAATCATCACAATCATCAAGTAAAACTTCGTTTTCTCTATTTACTAACATCAATAATCCTTTCTTCAACTAAGTTCTCTGTTTGAATCATTATTAAGCAGCTGTTTAAAGAGATCTGAAAGAAGACTCTCGTCTGTTAAACCAATATTTATATTAATTCCTTTCTAATTATTCAATGATCGAATTTCTAACCACCTCATTATCTTGATTATAAGCTATGTTACTTCTACCAAGTTCTAAATCGCGATCAAATTCTTCCTTAAAACCCTATTCCTCGGTTTCGAAAAAAAAAAAATATTGACCGCTAATAGTAGCAGCACTATCCGCAATATCGCTTGAGTCGCATCTACTGAATACTTCTTCCCTAAGTGATCTATTTTGTGAATCTAATTTATATTTTTTATATCAAAAGTTTTCTACAATTTTATCTGAAAAATAACTGTACATAATATAGTTTATATTTGATTTACCTTTGTTTTCAATAGCTAATTCTATAAATAAATTTTCTTCTTCTTCTTTCCACTATTGAGAATCCGAATTAACTTTATCTCTTTTTTTCCCTTTCGACTTCCTCCCGCTACTATTCCCTAGGATCCGTCTCCTTTAGCCTAACCGGCATAACTGTGGGACGTAAAACTCAAAGATTTCATTTCATTTTTTCCCCTAGGATTTCTTTTTTTCTCTCGGTGTATAGCAAGGCTGCATAACTTGTCCAATGACACTGAAAGAAATCACTTTTCGCTATCTGCTCTACAGTGATCAACGAAAAAAGCGGAATCCCCAAGTTACTGTATTTGTGGATAATCCATAAAATAATAATTAAAAAATATTATCTTTCCATATAATCGTAGTCTTCGTTGTTTCGAGGTAATCTCTGTCTCATCAAACTCGAGATATCGATACTTTACTGTATATGTTAAGTGAGTATTTCTGTAGGAGTAGCAATAACAATTAAAGCCTGCATTAGTGGCGTAAACAAGGGTAGACTTCGGGTTTGAATCCCCCTTTCCTTCAATAAGATATTACGAAAAATAAATATTTACGTATTAAGATCTATATATTTCTATTTAAAAAAAAAATCTGAAACGATTCGAATTTTGGAGCTTGAATTTCTTCCTTGATGTAATACTATGTACATCATTAGCCTGTATAAATATTAAAAGACACAAAATTAAAAGAAAATAACTCGTGTGGGCTTTTACAAGGAATGCGATAAATAACCTCTTAGAATTCAAAAAAAAGAAGAAAGAAAGAAAGAAAGAAGTAAAGCCATCGATGCTAAATTAAGAAACATGTTTTTCTTTAATATACATGAAGGTTGATATTCTCAAATTCTTGCATCACCTTTTCAATTATGAACATGTCTTTCTTCAACTCTATTCTAAATAGAATATGTAGGAATAAGAGACTGACTTTTTTTTTTTTTTTTTTTTTTGTTAAGGTGGGATGATTCTTAAGAGAATCAACTATGTCAATAACAAATTCCCGAGGAAATCTTCAAAAACTGCAATTTGCGATCTTGTTTTTCTTCTTCTTTCTCTACATCTCCTTTCAAATTTCCTCTGCTTCTAGCAACAACCAGTTAAATGAAGTTTTCTTCGAACCATAGTTTCAAACTTGCGTAATTTTGTTGAAGCTTTTTGCTGCTGGGTCAAAATAAAAAGAAAATATAGGGCAAATTGAAAATAAAAAGTAAGGGAGAAAGAAACAACCATTAAATCAATGCAACGAAACAAAAACCATAAATTATGAAAAACATTTTGTTTAAAAGAAATAATGTGAAATTAGAAAACTGTTTTTCACATCAACTATGAACTATGATTCTCACATTAGTAATTCCTGGACGTAATTAAAGTATATTTTTATTACTATTATTGCGGTATAATTCTAGAAAACGGGAAATGATGTTATTTAATCCCTTTTCAACTGTTTCAAAAGCACATTTTTCTTAAACTACATTTAACAAAAGGAAAACAAATTAGCAGTTTGTGAAGAAAAAAGAACTTGGTAATAAGGTATTCTTGTCATAACCTTGAAGTCTTTACTTTCTTAGTTTAAAAAATAAAAATAGTTCTTTAACTATTTGTAACAAAAGCTTTAAAAAGAAAAATACAGCACCTCTATGGCTCCCATGTCTTTGATACTGAATACTCGGAATAAATGTCCAGTAAAACGTTAGTTAGAGACACTGCAATACACTGAAATGCCAAAAGTCTACCTACCTAAGAACCTGAAGGATCTCCTCGAACACGGGGAAGTATGGCAGCTCAACGTGGCAGGGAGTGACAAGTCCCTCGTATTCCACTGGAGGGATGTGCAGTCATGCAGCTTTGATTGTCATACACAATTCCGTGGTTGTCAAAAGTGAAGGATTCTGAGCAAGAGTCGTCCGCTCGATGATATCCCATATGTGCTCGATAAGATTCATGTCTGGAGATCTAGGGGACCAAATCATGCTTTGGACGTGGCCAGTGTGTTCCTCAAAGCAGATTCGCACCATTACAGCCTGATAACATTGCACATTGTCATCCTTGAAAAGCTCATAGTTGGCAGAGTGCAAGAAGTCCAAAAAGGGCTTCAGATGGTGTACCAAGCAACTGAGTATAGCGATGACCGGTCAATATCTAGTTCAACTGGACCAGAGGACCCAAACCATGATACGTAAATACATTTCAAACCATTTCCGACTCACCAGCAGCTTGAAGAATGTTTTGTTGACAACTTTAGTCCATGGCCTTATGCGGTTTGCGCCACTACCATCCGACCGTATCAACTGGAAACAAAACTCATCTAATCACGCTACAGGTTGCCAGCAAGCTAAGACCTAATCCACGTGTTCCAGAGTCCGTGTGAATCGCCGTTGCCAATGGCCAGTAGTTAGTAATGGCATTCGTATCGGTCTGTAGCTGCGCTATCCCATGTATATTAAATTATGTTGCATTAATCTGAGACATGTTGATGGGACATCCGCATTGATTCATGTTGTCAGTTCACACACTATCTGGTTGCCCTGACGAGTATACCCAGACGTAACCGGTTGCAGTCATTCAGCACATGTGGGTGGCCCCTGTGTTGTCCCTAATGGGTCGTAATCCCTCCCATGCTTTATTCATGGTCCATCCTTGACACTCTGGAGCAAGAAAAGTTTAATGTAAGGCAAACTTTCGAAATCGCATGCCATATTCGTATTACACCACTTATCATCCTGCGACAATTCCCATCGGGTTGCTATCACTACCGTAACGAAGTTTCAATGTACTCACAAAAATCCAACTGACAGCACTGAAACTGCTTCCCGTCTTTTGACCGTTTTCCGTTATGTTTCCATGACTCCATGGCCCCCATGTTCCCATGTTAATAAGTTTCCTACTACTATCCCATGACTTTCGTCGCTTTAGTTTATAAATTGTAGCTCAGTTCTCATTGAACGTTATTTACAATCTACTATCGTTTTCAGCTTCGAGAAAAATTGTTTCTTTATTGAAATTTAGCGTCCCTTTGTAGTATCAAAGTTATAAGACATTGAGACTATAAGATAGATTAGGAACTACTGTAACACGATTAATGATTCCGTATCGAAATTACAATCCAGGAGCATGTGCAAGAAATGCCTGCGTCCTAACCACTACATCAGAAGGAAGGTTAGTTCAGCACCGAGGAGATGCGAAGTAGATGAACTCCTACTGGAAAGTTTAACTCAGATTTTTCACTCTTGAAATAAATTGGAGATGTAACCATTTCCTCAAGAAGGAGCCAGAACACTAAGGTAGCCTTCACACTAGGATCCTGTGAGCCGCTCCCGTGAGCTGTAAGTGCTAGCTTTACATTGTCTTAAACGTACGCCTTCACACATGCGCTTCGGTGCAAGTGAGTCGTGGCTCTGAGCTGCTACGATCACCCCACCAGTAACTGACTCGAGCCGGCAGCTGGCAGGGAAGAAAATAACACAGTCTTATGAGAACCCTTCACACGTGAGCATGAACTCAATTGGAATGGAGAAAAGTGTACATATATTTGATACTGAAAATTTTCTCATTTTGGTGTTACTGTCATGAAATGCACACTTTATACTATTATGCAGTTCGACAAAAGAAGATATAGACATCTTGTAGTAACTGAAAAATTTTCTTTCATGTTATCTCAGTTTAGGAAACAGACTGTAAAATGAACGTTCTTCCAATATTGATTGATTTATGGGATGAATCCACATTGTCCTATATCTTCTTTTCCTTTCTTCTTGGCAATTATTATTATTATTATTATTATTATTATTATTATTATTCAATAATCAATAATTAGATTGTGGATTTCGGAAGAAATAACCCTGTGGAAATCCAACTTTGGCACAAACTGAAATATAATGGTAATTATTCTAATTACAAATTATATTCTAGTTATTAGCTTGTTGCGTGCTTTCTCCAGTCGTAGTGATTGCCGTCGTGGCATTTCCCCGTAATGATTCTTTATCGTGGTAATTGCCCGAAAATATTGATTCCGAGTCTAAGGTTGAAGAATTTGTTGCTTCTATCTGAATAGCAAAAAAAAATCAAAGAACAAATTTGAAAAAAATTAAATTGGGTTTCCTTCATCTTCAATTGAAACAAAACGACACACTATAATTATAGATAGATAGATAGATAGATAGATAGATAGATAGATAGATAGATAGATAGATAGATAGATAGATAGATAGATACACGTTTTCTTACATTTTAGATTGCTGTTTATATGAAGTTGGTTAGCCTCCTTACCTGTTTTGTTCATTTCTTTGAAAGGGGAATGTTTTGAAAAGTAACTTTGAATTTGCAAATTTCTTTGCAAATATTTGATATTAAATACGAGTTCGGTATGTTAGAAGAAAATATAATTTGTATTGGGCATGTACGGTTATAGCATTTGATTTTTCGGTTTTCCATGGATGTAGAAATTCTTGTATTTTTTTTTCCTAATCTTTCAGTGAGTTTCATTTCACGGTACTGTTTATGTAGATAGGAGCTTTTATTCTTATTTCATATAATTTTAATTCATGTGAAATTTGTACACACTTCGAGACAGATCGGTCACAAATATTTCCTAAGATTGATTATAACAATGTCCACCTGTGATCAAAATAAGTAATCTTGTGTCAAATTCTGACTCTGGCAAGTTGTTCGATTATTAATTCCATAATCCTTCGTTACAAGTATCTCATTTTCATACTACAACATCCGTGGGTTTCCTCGGGATACTCCCGTTTCCTCCCACAGTCTCATTCCACCAATTCTTCCATTATCATTCACTTGCCTTAATCACCCGTCTCCCTTAGCCTAAAGGGCATAATCGTGGGACGTTAAACGAACTATTTCATTTTTCAATTTCGTACTAACAAAGAACTTCGAGTAACTATTGGCAATTAGTTACTGGAAAATTGTTAAGAAAACCAAATTTTAGAAAAACTAGAAATTTCCTTTTTAATACCGTGGACAGGGTTTGTTCACATTTTTAAGTTTTGTCCAATCAAAATCAAGCATTTGTTTGTATCTTTTAGGTGTGTCCTTTACTACGTACCCTAGTAATTTCCTTTCATTTTTCTATAAATTATCCCAATATTTGTGTATACACCATAGTTATTGTTCTTAAGTTCTACGATAAAGATTGTCAAAATTATAGTGCACAATTTTGCTATTTTCAAAGTTTCAAGATTTGAATGCTCTAATGATTAATAATATGTGCTAGTAAGTATAACTATTCATTCTCTTTTGATTTATTTTGTACCCTTGAGCAAGACCAGTTCTTTTAGGACGAAAACCATAACAAAATTCTTTTAGAGAAAAACCGTAACAATATTCTTTTAGAGAAAACCACGAAATTTGCGAATGGATAATCACCATGACAGGTAAAAACCACGTAGCTGTTTCGCTACACAAGAGGAAAAAGTTAAATTTTGTGTCAGCAAAGTACGCTGAAAATTCAAACGAATAAAAAGATATACGTCCTTCTCATCCCATATGAATGAGCTAACCCATCGAAGTCCCATTTCTGAAAATAAATAATAAAAATAGAACGAAAACAATCCACTCAAATCTTTTTCGGATTTCAACATTTTGCTGCATGGTAACCCCACCTCTTTTTAAAAAGTAAAGGTGAGAACTTACACTCCGTATTGTATCTCAAACTAACAAATGTTGCAAGTTTTGGTTGGAGTAGAAGAGAGAAATGTCCATCTACGCTTTAAGAGGTTCCCATCTGGATCACGCTTAAAAATATATAGATTCAGTAACTACTACTGTATTTTAAATGCGACTTCGCATCTGATGTTTCAGAAATCTGATTTAAAATCCTAATGAGCACACAAGACTTAATAGTATTCTACTTTTCAGTTAAGCTTCGATCAGCTAAATTTCCTCAAAATTATAGAGTTCTTTATTCTCATCTCACACCAGAACGATAACTTCCCTCTAACATCATACATCCGTTCAGCACCTCCAGCAATGATCAAAAAACTGGAAACTTAAAGAAAAATTGCTATAACAGCCCGGAGCTGAGGTCTTTTTTTCCCTCAAGAAATATTTAAACAACGAGAGGAAAGGCCCTGCCCTTACCAGTGAATTTCAATCATGTTGGCATTTATGTTAATAACGGCCGGCAATTGGCAGTTGTTTTGATTCTGGGCGTATGAACGAGACGTCTTTCTTTCCTCTTGCCAAGTGGCTGTTGAGTTTTCGTGCTGGGAATTTTACTGGGTGAACACACTTACTTTTTGAATATTCTTTGAAAATGTTTTTCCTAACATATATGTATATACATACATATATATGTGTCCTATGTATTACTTCCTGTGAATATGTTCTATATGCGTGTAAAATGTACGTTTAACATGTCACGACTTGGTTTTGGTAAGATTTTTTTTATTATTACGTTTATTGTTTGAATTGTTATTATCCTCTGGAAATGGTAATAACTATATAGAAAAGGAATGATTTTCTTCACACTCTAAACATTTGAAACGTTTTTCTTTTCGAAATGTATACAAGTTGGTAGATAAGTGCTGTAGCTCTCAGGCGGAGTCAATTTTCAACATGTTACTGAAGTAAGCAATTTACATGCATTTATACAAACGTATCCATTAACCTCACAACATTAAGAGCTAGAATTTTTAGGAAGATATTGTGACAATAACACATATAATATTCAATCATTTCTATTCATACTTGTAAATAATTTGACTTTTAAAGAAAAATAGACAAATTTTCTGACAAAGTAGCATTCTGAATATTCAACATTTTTTCATCTTAACAGTAAAGTATCAACATTATAACTATTTTGGAATCATTAGGCATTACTTATTATATCTAACCATTTGCTTATCAAATTTAAATCTCTAGCTAAAAGGAAGGATATAACCAGATTTTTTTAATGATTAATACTCGTACTTTCTAACGAAACAAGAAATAACGGTTATAATGTAAAATTAATTTGGATCGTAATTTCATGGGAGATTAATTTGTTTGGCTTGTCACTGACACAGTTTTCAAAAAGTTTTATAGAATAATGACTTTCTTAAAGCGCTTTATTATTACTAATGCATGTAGTAGATTGCCATTTCTTTGTACGGAAAGAATAAGCTTTATGAAAAATATTTGGAGGCTATATACAACATGTTTCTTGTTTCAAATACTAATCAATGCAAAGTTTGATTTCGCTTAAATTTCCTACGTAACTACTATTTTCTGCGTGATAACCAAGTCCAGTCGTTTTCTCGCGATTGGAAATAGTCAATTCACTCAGTTTCATAGAAATCGTTGGGCAAATTGTTAGTCGATTTCTGACTCTTGAAATATATATTTTCAAATGAGTCTACTTAGTCAAAGTTATATTATAAAATCGCTTCCTCATACGCGGAATCGGAATATTTTTCTCAATTTCGCCGAAATTGTTGCTTAAAATTTATATCTCTCGAACTCAGTTTTCAAAAAAAAAATAATAATAATAATAATAATAATAATAATAATAAAATAAATAAATAAATAAATAAAAATAAAATTAACCTTAATTCTTATTCCAGTGTCGATCATTAGCCACATTGTCTTCTTGTATGAGTTATTCATATTGTTCGTATCAAAATACATCACAGTTTATGGTTGTATATGCTGAACGTTTCAAAACAAATTCGCAATAATAATGTAAAACTTTCAACAAATCTTTAGAATTTATATCTCACAGTAGAATTACTCAAAGTTCGTCTTAGAAAATGTCAACTTCCTAGACCGAAAATAGTTTTATTCCCCTTTCGTGCCCTCTTAAATCTCGAATTTCAGAAATGTGTATCTTATCCGTAATCTAGAATCTGAGAAAAATATTTTTAGTAAATTTAATCACCTACGCCCAACTTTTCTGCAGATCTGGTGAACAACGAAAAACACTCCAAGCCCGCTTTTTCCACTTAGGTTCACTTTTCATAAAACTCTATTCCGTCCTCAGCCTAGCATTCAAAGATCAAATTTATACAAAATATCAAGTTCTATAGCCGTATTTCAGAAAAGTACATCTTATCTAGAGTTTAAACTGCAAGGAGGAAATTGATATAAAATTTGAGAGCTGTACGTATAATAGTTTTGGAGATCTGACGAACAGCAAAAACTCATCCAAAATCCCTTATCTTCTCTTAGGGCCCGCATTTCTCAAAATCCCATCTTATCTACAGTCTAAGACTCAAGAGCAACATTTGAATAAATTTTCAAGGTTCTATACTTAATAGTTTCGGAGATCTCTTGATGAGTGAAGCAATAAGTGAGTGAGTGTATTTACTTTTATATATGGATTATTATTTTCAGAAACTTTCAGTGAGTTAAGACAACATTTGGAAGTAGTCAGCTAATCAAGTAAAGTATCTCCCAAATTCATATTTATCAAATTTGGTTCCTAAATTTTAGAAGCATCTTGGACTCAAACATGATGAACATGATGTGTGAAAAAAAAATGAACAAATTTAAAATTTAAAATTTTTATACTAAAAGGTTTTATTCTTTTTTAGAGTGCAAAATGTTCAAACTTGGAAAATTTAAACAAATATCTTCAAAAACAAAATTAAAACAATGATCGAAAAGAATTAAAAGTTTTCAAAAATAATTTTTTAAAGAATTAAACAACGATTTGAAAGTGATCAACCAATCAGATGACGCCGAAGATAGCTATCCACTAATGATCTTAGACTGAGTTGTGATTAAAGTTCAAAGTGTGAAATTGTTGCTAAATATCAAAAAGTTTTAATAATTAACTATTAGGTTTCAAGCTCTAGATTTTTCCACCAATGATCTTAGACTATGAGTCGTAACTGCAAATTCTAAGGTTCAACAAATTTTTGAAATAAAATTTTAAAACAGTTATCAAAGAAATAAAAGTTCTCAAAACACTGGAAAATATTTAAACTAAAATTTCGAAGTAATAAGCCAATCCGATTGGATCAAGGAGAGTTTTCACCAATGATCTTAGACTATGAGTTGTGACTAAAGTTGAAATTGTGAAATTGTAGTTGCACATTAATTGGTTTTAATAATTATTAATCAGATTTCAAGTTCTAATTTTCTTCCACAGTAATAATAATAATAATAATAATAATAATAATAATAATAATAATAATAATAATAATAATAATAATAATGTTATGTTCAATATTATTATGTTCAATGCATTTTTTGCATAAAATATGATTGCTCTTTGTTGTTGCCATTTCAGATTCTATTACAATAAAATATCATAAATAAAAGTGAAGTTTTTGCTTCTCACAAGTCTATGTTTACTCCATATCCTGGATATCGCAATGAATGATAAGGAAAAAGAAACTCCTCAAGCAACCGAATGAGTTAGTGTCCTTTTTTCTTTTTTTCATCTTGCTCCGTGGTCCCGGCTTCGATTTTCGATGAAGACTGAATATTGGTATTGATTCAGTACATCCAGCAACAACGTTTCACGTAAGTCGAGGATAGGGAAACGAGCGAATTTAAATCCTGCTTTATAAATTCACGTTTATTGTGAGACAAAGAGTGAGAAAAATGGATCTTTGTGACGAGATTTCAATATTCCTGTCTTTTGATTCTTCATAAAAAATCATTTTGCTCCAAAAATACATTAATTAAATTAAAAAAAAAACGGTTGAGAAACTTTAAAGGAAACAAATCTAGTTACCCCTTCTTTCCTATTAATTATTAAGTTATTATTATCTATTAGTAATCTTCCAGATCAATAGTTAGAGATGAATGGAAAACTTCTCTTATCGTAAGCCGTAAGTACCTATAATAAATGGCAGGAAACAGTGGCGTAACTGAGGGGTCCGCAGGGACTGCAGTGCGAAGGGGGGGGGCAGAGATTGAGGGCCCACCGCGAAGCAAATGCCAAGAATTATAGGGTACAAAAAGTGAGCTGAATACGGAATATCCATTTCCTGAATATTATTTACTTTAGAAAAGAAAAATATGCTCTGGGTGAAAATTCATCCATTCTAGCAACATCAGTTTTAAAAATCATCTTAGCACTCGTAGGTTAAAGGAAAATAATTTTTGATTTTTTCGGTGAGTATTAACTTTAATTGTAATTTTATTATATAGCATGGATCTATTAACCATTGTCTTCTACAAAGACATAATATAGTGAGAATTTAATGGGCGTGGGAAGGAGTGCCCAAAAATAATCCTGCGGAGGGGCCGACATATTTCTGTTACGCTACTGGTAGGAAAGGATTTGTTACAAAGAAGTTGGCTGAATCCAATACATACACAATACACATAAAATACAAGACGTGAGGTTTTCCTAGATTTTGTTCCGTCCTATATCGCAAATACCACTTTAAAAGTATATCTATATCTACGTGCATATAGGCTATAGATGTAGATAGGTATTTGAAGTAGTATTTGCCTAGTAGGACGGATAATACAAAACCTAGGAAAACTTTCGTCAGATTAGATTACCCAGCGTATGCTTCTAAGCCCAAAATATTCTGATCCCGAAGCGAGAACTTTCGCTCATTCTAATATTCAAAATTCAGAATTACAACTCGAAAGCCTCGGTAAAAGTTAAGATCAAATAATTTCCCATTATGAACATAAACACGAATTTGAGAGGGGTGCACTGAAATTGCGCAAAGTTTTACTTCCTTATCTGTTCACACAGATAAAGCCTTAATGACCAGGCAACAAAATTGGAAATTGCGCAAAAAACGTTGTGCAACGTTGCCATCATCACCATAAGCATTTCGGCTAATAAAAACAGTAATCAAAACGCAAGTCGTTTTAGAAAAAAAAAAAAACAAAGTAATAGATGACAATAGCTTTTTCAGTCATCGCTATTATATGTGTGCACGGGTGTCGTTCAAGAGCGAGATGGGGCAACATGTCCTATTTTCTGTATCATGCCTAACTGTGAGATTGTCCGTAAGATTAAAATTGTAATAAAATAGTTAATGGACAACTGTAAAGAAAACAAACTTAAATAAACTAAAAATATAAATATTTCTAGAAGTTCCCTTTAAATATCGTGGACAGACGTTCGACCAATAAGAAATAAGGATTAGTTAGCATTTACTAGTTTTGGCAGATCACAAACCAGCATTTGCTTACATATTTCAGGTGTGTCTACCACGTATCTTAGTAATTGTCCTTTCATCTTCCTTTAAATGATCCTTATATTTGCATTTGCATCTTAGTTACTGTTTTTGAGTGCTGTGAGAAAGATTTGCTAGATATCATCACCGTATAAATTGTTACAAGAATGAGTGGTCAGTGTCGCACAACAAATGGAGCAGGTTTTCATAGACACTACAATAGTCAATATTACTTCCCTGCTCCTGATGTTCATACGGGATTTCTGATTTGCTAGAGATCCAAACGGAAACTGACATGAAAATGACGTCGATAATGAAAGAAATTTCAAAGGACCAAAAACTAGCAGAAGTCAAAAGGGGCGGGTGTTTTGAGGAAATACGCTGAGTTCAGGAATTCACAGATAAACCGTGAGAAGGCACGTATGACATTTTTAAGAGCTGTAGGATTTAAATTCTAAGGATTCAACCTATAAATGTGAAATGTTCTGTAAATATATAATTTGTTTTGTAAATATTGGAATGTAATATAAGTATATCTCACAAAGGAATGGCGCTTATACAGTTAATTTCGGTGCAAAATTTCACACAATTTCCTGAATCCTGATATTCGCAACGTCGTGGTGGAAATTTGCGCAATTTCAGCATTTTCTCCTCTTCGTTAGTAAGTCATAGATTACAAAAATTATTAACGATCTAATCCTTAGAAAAATTTGAGCAATGTCGTTGCACCGTTTGAGAGTATAGAGTATAAAAGTCTAATGAGCTCACCAATAGTGTAAAGCGTTCGATTCCATATCATGAGAGTTTGTGGTGGGAATTATGTTCCTGAGTTATCTCAGCGTTCTACCGTTTTCTCGGTATCAGATCACCAATTCTTATTATTGTTAAAATTCCTTTGTGTTCAGACCTCACGTTACACTATAGACCAGTGGTATGCGGTGGTTCTCAAACCTACTGAAACAATCCAATTTTAATAGAGATAATAAACTTAATATTAGATCTATCCATATAAGCTTTGCAAATGCCAATATATAAAATTACAGATTTGGATTTATAACTTGAATATTGTTGCGTAATTCTCTGTTAAGAGGGGACAATGTAGTCTAATGATCAGAGCGTTTGACTCACGCTCGCATAGTTCCGGGTTCAATTTCCGTCCAGTGTTTCCTAATTTTCGTGAGGCAAATTGGGGAGTCACATGAATAAAAGACGTGACGGACACGAGATTCAGAACGTATTCCCTGCTCAAAGAAGAACTGTGACTTTCAAGCGATGAAGTTATTGATGCAATTTTTTAAAAATATATTACCAGGGTTTGCAAAGCGCTGGCCAGAAACTGTATGCCAAGTTTGAAGGAGCAAGATCAGGTAAATATCCTGCATATGGAAGAACTTCAAAATCCAGGTTGAAGATTATTTCTTTCTTAACAAAGTGACATGTGGACGAGCGTTGTCATGCAACAGTGTGACCTCCTGCGTTTCTTGGCCACTAGAAGATCGTTTCTCCTCGATGTTTTCGTTCAGACGGAGCAATTGAATTTTGTTGCGTTCGATCTTGATGGTTTCAGCAACTCGTAACAGAGCACACCCTTCATGTCCCACGAGATCCATAACAAAATCATTTTCTCATGCAAATTTTCTTTAACTTTCATCTTTTGGCTACCAATTCGACAATTCAACGAGATAAGGCCGATTTTTAGAAGAAAACCTATATTTCATAGTTATTTTTAAATGTTCATAGCTCAGGTCCTAATTGGTCTAGACATAAGAAAGAAGAGGTAAGATACCAAGAATAGAACAAGGACGTAGAAAATGTATGATTTACATACATTTATACACATTCAGAGGACAAGAGATGCGAAGGTAAATGATCTGCAAGTATGGTTCTTATTTTGTTCTATCCATAGGTACATTATAACTTGGCTATCACTGCAGGGTGGATTTTAGGAAGTACAGAATCCAATTGGGATTAATTGTGCGGAGCTCCACATTCCCAACCAACTTTCACCAAAGGTCTACAGGCTCTCTCTGTAGTAAAATGGAAAACAATCAAAATGTACTCTTAAAAAGTACATGTGAGTTAATAAATAAAACAGATGTAAGACATATTTTAATATAAAATTGCATTATATATATATATATATATATATATATATATATATATATATATATATATATATATATACCAACAAGTAGGCTTAACTGACAATTTGTAAATCATCTCTTAAAAGTACATTGTCACAATACCTTTTTTATAGCAACTGTGAAATGATTAATTAATTGAGGAAAATATTTACTTATCAGAAAAAAGAATGAAAATTTAAGCGCAGTTAGAAACAAATTATATTTTTTAAACTTCTAAAAATTAACATTCATAACATTAAATGAGTAATTACTGTTTATTTCTATTAAATTTATTTCTCTTGCTTTTTTTATCTGCGAAGTTTTAGAATTTAGTCTAACAGGTAAATTCAAATTCCTGGTAATTTCAGATTCGATGGACAAAATTACCACACTAATCAAATGTTCTTGCTCAATTGATGATTTCAACTGTTTTGATCAGTTTCAACTTGGGAAAACTTCTTTCTCCGAATACCACAGTGACTGAAATTGTCAACAAAAACGTATATTGCGATACATTTTTTTGTATGTATTTGACAACCAAGAGTAGATTACATCTTAGCCCGGGGTCCGATTCAAAACACTTGGTCCAATCGACTTAAATCCGGCCCTGTATCACTGTGTTATGTTACATGGGTAAATGTTGATACCTAAAGGATACCTCCAGAACAACTATTAAGAATCGGTAAACGTGTAAATTTTAACGTAGAAAATTTCCTCCAAAATATTTAGTCCATGTTCATTCGTAGTAAACTTGGGGTCCTCTTTTTTTTTATCAATATTTTAGTTTAGACCATCCTTCCAAGAAAAGGGATCGTCTACGAATCTGAAAGAGTAATAAATCAAGGAAATAATTAAAAGTAAATATTCAAAATAAAAAAAAAATACTGGCACTAAACATTTAATTAAATACTTCAATCACACGAATTTTAATAAATATAATGTCAACCGAATAACATAAAACAAACTTTTAAAAGTTCAATAAAAACTAAATAAATACCATTTTTCAGTGCTTGTAGCAACACCCCATAGGAATATTATTATTGTTGTATTTACATTACATTATTTAATGGTTTTCATTCCATTTCCTCCATACCAACGATATAACTACCTATAGGCCTATATTATAATTATTTTATGACGTTAATTTTGATACTTCTAATTTATGCATTATTCAGTAAGTTTTACCATCAATTGTCCACCGAAGAGCTGGATAAATTGGTTACTACTACTAATTTATCCATTTGCGCAAATTTCATAGAATATTATTATTATTATTATTATTATTATTATTATTATTATTATTATTATTATTAACAAGGTTAAGTATAAATTCAAGACTTATGATTCGTTGATTGAAACAATCTTTCACGACAATAGTTAAGTATAATGTTCAACTATTGAAGCGAGCGTAGTAAGTTTCTACTGTTAGATTCAACCGACATTTCTTTGTCTGTTGTACGATAAACCTCGTGAAATTCATTCGATTATAATGAAACTTCCTCCAACTTTGAGAAGTAAATTTATTGTTTAGGGATGCAATCCAACAATAAGATGTAAATTCGGACAATTCAACCTTATATTGCAACGTTGCACTTATACATACAATACAATGTTTCAGCAAAAAATACGTAAAAATTATTCGATTTTGACAAAACACAATCCATACTTTCTTTAGAATATTCTGATCATCCTCATTGCATACTGATAAAATCGTCCATGGATACGTGAACAAAAGAGGTTCACTTTCCCACACTTATCAGTTTCTTTGTTGAAGGTCAGTGTAAAGATACCTCAACTGCAAATAGAGGCCAACACGTTCTCTTATCTTTATTTCTCATGGATCAACAATGACTAACTAACTCTATAGTCTATGGAACCCGGAGGTTCAATGCCGCGTTCACAGAAGCTCTCCACTGACTTCTATCCTTAGCCAACTGCATCCAGTTTCTACTTTGTATTCCTATTTCTGCGAGATCCATCTTAATATTGTCCTCCTATCTGCGCCTAGGTCTTCCTAATGGTCGTTTTCTGGTTGATCTTCCAGTCAAGACTTTGAAAGTGTTTCTACTTTCTTCCATTCTAGCTACATGACCTGCCCACCTAAACCTCTAGACTTGATAACCCTAACGATGTTTGGTAAACCGTATAAATTATGTAGTTCCTCGTTATGAAGTTTCCGCCATTTCCCATTCCCGTTCCTCATGGATCCGAATATTCGCCTCAAGATCTTGTTTTCTATGTTCTCCCCTCAGAGTAAGCTTCCATGTTTTGCAACCATACAGAACAACAGGCATGATTATATATTATATATTTTACAGGCGTTTTATATATTTTAAGCTTCAAATTCTTCGACAGAGTTCGCGACGACTAGAGATTTTGAACTGAATAATATCACGAATTCCCTGCTTTTAATCGACATTTAATTTCTTCGAGAATATAATTTTCGTCCGTTAATATTGATCCTAGATATTTCAAACTATCCACTTCATCAAAAGTATTATTTAATATTTTATCGCATCCATAATTTGCCGTATTATGATCCTGACGCACTTCCATGTATTTAGTTTTCTCTGCATTTACTTCTAAACCCATGTCCCTGCAAGCGTTTAATAAGACCTCTGCATTTCTTTCTATTATCCTACTATCATCCCCTATTAAATTTACATCATCAACCGGTAAACACCGCTCAACTCTAGGCCCTGGTTGCTATCTTTGATTTTCCTTATAGCCTATTCCAGGACAAAGTTGAATAATAATTGCGACAACGCATCTCCTTGTTTCAGGACATTCTTGACGTGAAAGCTCGTGGACAAAAATTTTCCTACCGGTCTTTACTTTGGGATTCATTTAAACATACCTTAATTAATCCAATTAAGTTTTTCGGTATTCCAAATTCTGTAAGGGCGTTGTACAATGTTTCTCTCCTAGCCGAGTTGTACGCTTTCTAAAATCAATAAATAGTTGATGTACCGGAGTTTTGAATTTCCACTTCTTTTCGAGTATTTGGTGAATTGTAAATATTTGGTCGATAGTTGATCGATTTCGTCCAAAATTGCACTGATAATCTCCAATAATTTCATTTGCGTATGGGGCCAATCTTGCTAATAGAATGTTTGAGAGGATTTTATAGGATGTTGACAGAAGAGAAATGCCTCGATGATTATTAGTCAGTTTTGTTGCTTTGTTTTTCTTTGTGAATTGGAACAATGATTAATTCTTTCCACTCTTGTGGCAATTCTTCCTTGTTCCAGATAAGGAGAATGTGTTTGTGTATCTTGTTCCACAATTTTTCGGATCCAGCTAAAATTAATTCAGCCGGAATTTTCTCTACATCCGGAGATTTGTTTCTTTAATTTATTTATAGCGTTTTCTACTTCTATTCGGTTGGGTTCTGAAATATACGGTTCTGCGGTGTGTATCTCCCTTTCTCCACAAATAGAGCCTATTAGTTTTTGGCTGCGTGTTAAGCAAATCGTAATATTAAAAAAACTTTCTATCTATTTATGAAGCTATCTGTATCCGTGAGAACTGTTTCGTCAGCTTTCTTTAATATATACAATAGCCCTTCTTAAATTCATTGATCCCCTTGCACATGTCTCGAATGTTTTTGTTTTCGCTAATGTCTTCAAGTTCCTTAATTTTAGCTTTCAAAAAATCGCGTTTCTTTGTTCTAAAAATTTTGGAAGCTTCCCGCCTGATGTCTTCGAACTTTTGTATAGTTATTTCATTCGGATTTTGTAGCCAACGTAATTTTGCATGTTTTCTCCTCTCTGCTAGTTTAATGCATTCCCGGCCGAACCATGGTTTGTTCCTATGTATTTCCGCGTGTCCCAATTTTTCTTTTGCTGAAATTTTAATGCTAACTCTAATTTCAATCCAAGTATCATCAACACTGGTGCACTCCGAATCTTCTAAAGCCAAGAATCTATTTGAAACTTCAATTGACAATAATTCTATTCAAGAAATGAAAAGTTGAAACCTCATTAAAAAGAAAAGATATGAAATGAAATCTTTCAATATAATGTCCTACAGTTATGTCCTTTAGGCTAAGGGAAACGTATGATTAAAGCAAGTGAATGATAATGGAAGAATTGGTGGAATGAGAAAATAGGAGGAAATAAGAGTACACCGAGATAACTCACGGACACGATGTTGCCCACCAAAAATTTGCTTAGCCGGAGATCGAACCAGAGACTCCCACACACGAGTGAGCCACCGTACCCTCCACTGAAGATATTGAATCAATTAGTAAAAGACATTGAATCAATCATCGAAGAAGAATAATCCGTGTCCCTTTTTAATATTATTCTGTTTCTTTGAATGTTGAAAATATTTTCATTTACAACCCGAAAACATGTTTCCAATAATAAATATATCTCAACAATGATGGAAATACAATAACAAAAGAATGCACGGATTAAAGCAGGGGCGTCATTTGGGGATAGGAAGGGGTGCCCCTTAGTTTGAGAAACACAGGCTTTTTAGTAGAATATATACAAATATATATTATTTTTTTTAAAAAAAGCGTGAAATTCTAACGTCGGTAGACAATCTTGTCCCCTCCTTGCAAAATCCGAAATGACGTTACTGGATGATTCAAGGTTGATTATTGAATGAATTTGCTTATATTTGTGACGAAGTTTCAACATTCATATCTTCACATTGCCTGAATTATTAAGAGTACTTATTACTTCGTTACAAATACATTAGAAAGTTAGAAGAGATGTGCTGCCATCTATTGACAATACTGATATGTTTTCTACTCAACTTTCCTCACTGTTATTCGATTTGATGCATAAATTCGTCGTAGTGACTTCGCTCCCTGATAAGCGGCGCTGCTGGTAATAATAATAATTTTCTTTTTAACTTTCTTAGGAAAATTTCGGGAACTTTTACCATATTTATGGATCGTGACAAGCATGAATTGTGTCACTCAAAAGCCTGATTCAATCTAAAGACAATGATACATGAACTGTTAGTCTAAGGCAGGATTTCTCAACCTGGGAGTCGTGATCCCTAGTGGGGTCCCAAGAGGCTTTCATGGGGGGTCGCGAAGATAAGCAAAAGATATAAATATAATTAGAACCTAATATAGGAAAATTTTAAAACTATTTTGAATTTTTTCTGATAGGCATATTTTTATTTTTATATATACTGTTAAGAACAACAAAAAATAGGTTTACTAAATATTTTCAACAGGTGCAAAGTTGTTTAAAAATCAAATTAAATGAAAGAAGTACGATATGAAACTAATGAAAACTGCATATTCAAATATTACAAAAATACAAATGCCTGCATATAATAAAATACAAAAAACTTGCATATTGAAATACACCCTCCATTCCGAAAGAAACCGAACTTTTGAAAACAAATAGTACCACTAGTGCCATCTGTTGTAATATTTTACCGGTAGATGGCGTAGTCCCTCATTGACAACTGGTATAAATGTCATGACATTTGGATGCACGGCAACAAAGTTATTGCGTTTCAACTATCAGTGTGTTGTGTACATCGGTCGGAAATCGGCCCGAATATCGCGAAATCGGCAGTTGGACTCTTTTGGACGATAATGCACCATCACATCGTTCGCGACTTGTAACTGAATTTTTGGTCAAAAATCACATTATTCGGTTGCATCATCCGCCCTATTCACCAGATCTCGCTCCGTGCGATTTCTATCTGTTCCCGAAACTGCATTTGGCGATGAAAGGAAAGTGGCACGCATCGATTGATGCCATTGAGAAGGCGACGACCGCCGTCCTAAAGACCATTCCAATAAAGGACATGGAGAAGTCGTTTGACAACTTGTTGGAGCGTGCAAATATGTGTATCGATGCAGAAGGGGAATACATTGATTAATAAAAATGATTTGTTCCAAAATGTACATTGCTTTTTTGTTTTTTTAAAACGTTCGGTTTCTTTTGGAATGGAGGGTGTACAATTAAACTTGAAAACACTAATCCGCAATAGCTGTGTTGCGTTTGTTGATAAATCAACAATGGACAAATTATTCTGTCGGCAATAAAAGGGATTGCTTTTGTTTAGAATCCTTTGTTGTTATTTGCAGAATTGTATATGTGTGAGCGAATAGTCTTTTTTCCAGCTAGTTGCCCACAATGAACTGGGGCGCGGTGGCTCAGTGGTAGAACATTCACCTCCCAGTGCTTGGGGTCCCTGATTCGATCCCAGCTCGCGCCGTGTGGACTTCGTGGTGGACCAACACCGTGTACGTGGGTTTTCTCGTGGTTTTCCCGTTTCCTCCCACTTTCTATATTCCACCATTTCACTCATTTCTTATTATCACCGTCTCGTTTAGCCTAACCGGCATAACCGTGGGACGTTAAACTTAAAGATTTCTTTTCATTTTCATTTCATTTTGGCCTCAAAGAAGGTATATTTTTGGTGTGGAGTTTTATTTGTTTCCTAAATTTTAAATCTAAACAAGTTGCTTTTATCAGTTTTTGTAATACTGAACACATACACAACAATGTACCAAATTCACAACAATATTAGGTAACTCAAGATGGCGGCCTCTCGAAAATTAAAATACTCAATAACTTTTTCAACAACTGTCCAAGTTTTTTTTAACAAAAATTAGAAATAATTTGCGTTTTTTAATCATATGAGCCAACATTTAGGGAGTTATGAAGTTTTAAAATTTTCAAACGGCCTCCATTTTGAAACAGTATGACGGATCGGATTTGATATTTGTAATATGAATGAACTAACCAAATTTGGTTTTAATGCATTCGCTTTTAGGGGAGTTACTATATCCATTATACACAAGAAATGGATTCTACTATTATAGATATAGATGGATATCCTTATTACAAACCAGAAATTATACGCGGGTTGCTGGCAAGAGGATGCGATAAAATGGGGGTCGTGATAGGAATTAGATTGAGAACCGCTGATCTAAGATAACCATACGACAGGGCGCAAAATTTCAAAGCCAGACGCACTCACCAATCCAAAAATGATGGTCGCCAGTATCTCTCACGTAAAAATCATGAGAGGTGCCTCGCTCTCCCTAGCCTTTGGTTTGAGAAAGAAAGAAATTATATCAGGGCATAAAATTTCAAAACCAGACAACTAGATTCAGGATAATCAATATTTTGAAGTGGACAATTCATATACGTGTTAAAGAATATCGTACCTTAAGACTTCATGTTTGTGTAACGCTCTCTCTCTCTGTACTGAATTACCAGTTGTCGACCGCAGTTTTCGGAACAAAGTCCTTAAGTGAAGGACCATTGGTGGAAATTGTCAACAAATCTGCACAAAATGTGACAATTGGAAGCTAATTTGGGAATCTCGTAATGAAGTTTTCACTGTAAATCTTTTTCAGTGTCTGATTGAGCGTCAGTAAACAAAACAGAAGTTTATATTCTGCCCACTGTGCTAAAACAAGGTCCACTTTTTCACTGTATACATCTGGTTGCAAGTATTTAAAAAACAGTTCTATTTCTTCCACACCAAATTCAAGGAATTTCAAGACCACATTTGATGTCCGTTGTGAAGACTTACTCAGGAACAATTATTTTCGTGCGGAACAGACATTACGCAGGCCTGTGCGTTTAGGCAAAAACCATTGCTAATAACCACTGGTCGCCAGCTCTAAATTTCTAGTCGCCAATGGCGACCTGGCTACTGAAAATTTTGCGCCCTGCTGCACTACGATCTCAGGAGAACCACTTTTATCTTCAACTTCCTGATTGAAAGTCTGCAGTTTCCTAAGGAAATCCATGGTTTTAAAAGGATAAAATATTTTTTATGCAAGCAAAACTTAATGAATCGAGAAGTACCGTTCATAGAAGGGAGAAGAGGCTACGACTTTTACAATTTTGAAAAGTCTTGTTATTCCGTAACCTGGAGAAGATGTCTGTCAACTATCTTACACATATTTTACATTGAATTCCATTATATATTTATTTAAGATAATTTTATTTTTTAAAAATATTATCGACTGCAGGTGATGGAGATACATGTACTTCGGCTGCTAAGTTAAACTGTAGATCTATCGCTCCTAAAAAAAGGGTGTTAAACTACAGCAACATCCTAGAAACAAAATTAATTCATAACCATATCCGTGCTTACAATTTGAAGTTCTCAGTTAAAAAATAATAATAATAGGAATAAAGGAGCACGTTGAGAACAACGTGATACTAAATATTACATAAAATGTTGTGAATGTTATGAAGCGTCCTTTTGTGTCCTGTGTTATATATAGGCCTACTACTTTGTATTGCTATTACTTTAATTATCATTACGTTACACCCATATTACTTTATGTTAACTACAATGCCATTCTTATTATACTGTGTTTGTTGTATTTATGAGTCAAGGTTGCTGGTTGAAATTCTGCTGTTTTTCTCTTCACAATTCATCTTTTAATAGGAGGATTAAGGCGAACATATTCCTGACTTATATACAGGGTAGCCCAAAACTAGGTATACGATACCGTACTGATCATTTCTTATTGTTATCCATCAGGTAGACTTATGTGTTTGTTCTTTAGTGTTTGTTCTTAATTTGTTTTTACTTATATCTTAAGCTCGGAAGAGTTGAAGCAACTAAACTCATAAACTTGAATGTTATACTTGATCAGTGCAGGGGTATATACCTACTTTTCGGCCACCCTGTATATAGTTTTCTTTAAATTCGGCGGAGAAGGGGGAAAGAGAGGTGGAAATTATTACCTTAATATGCCCATATCTCGGAACCTCTGAATGTTAGAGGCATGAAATATGGTATTTAGAGTTTTCATCTTAAATAATTAAAGACGTATCCCGTTAATAGTTCGTATATCAGCAAGGGCGCCCATGTTGTAGTTTCCATGGTGGGGCAAGTATAAGCGACATTTCAAATATAGTTTCAAATTTTGCTTTAACTAATGTAAAAATTCTATTCGGTTTTCGATATTCTCAAGTATAATTTCCTCTTAGGGGGGGCGAGCGCCCCACCTTCCCCCCTAATGAGCGCCCTTGTACCAGTGTCTTTAGAATGAATTAAGCTTTCAAGTTACACAATTCATGCGTGTCACAACCATAAATACAGTAAAATTTCCCGGAATTTTCCAGACAAAGTTAAAAAGGAAATTATTAATACCAACAGCGCCGTCCATCAGGGTGCGAAGTTACTACGGCAAATGTTGAGGAGGCTTTGGGGACCCCGTAAAAAAAAATATATATATATAGGTCTATATATATATATATATATAGGTCTATATATATATATATATATATATATATATATATATATATATATATATATATATATATAATTCGTGATTTTTTCCATTTAAATTTCCAACCGAATTATTCTGGGAGCTCATGAAAGCTATGGGTGGCACCGCTACCAGGTCACCAGGTTTAGGTATGTGCACGACAGATATCCCCAAAAATACCATGTCTTGAAGGCTACACAATTTATAGATATTTCAAACCATATCTAACAAAAGTATTCAGTTGGAGCCCAATTGTGTTATTACGGTGGATGATTTTGTGAAAGGACTTTTCTTAAATGTTATTTATGCGGAAATGTAGGATTTTCAACGAAACATTGTTAACTTAATATGAAGAAAATGTCCTCAGTCTCTTCTGAGAAAATCGTCAAAAAAATCTCAAGAATAAAAATCCATCTGGAATATTTTTAAAAAAGTCATTTACACTATATTATAGAATTGTTAATGAAACATTGATTTATGAAAAAATAACAAAATCGGTTTTGAGGAAATCGGATTATTTTTAATTTCATCTTCCAATAAATTAGCCTTATTTTGGGGGGTGGGGAAATTCGAAAACTCCTCGTGGAGAATCTTATAAAGTCCTTAAGTCTAAAATATGGTTTGGGTACATCCAAGTATGACCTCTATACGAGTAGGTATACATCGCAACCAGTGGATGGAGAAATATGCAAATATAGCTTACATAGTATGTGTTGCCATAAAATGTGTAAATCCGTGAAATGTCGAAATTAAAATTTCAGAATCACTATACTTTCTTCTCTTCTATAACCACTCGAAAGTTTTGTCTTTTTTTAGAAAAAGAAGACCAAGTAGGCATCTTTGTGAATCACTCTATTTTAAAACTATTTCATGTGTCTTCTGAACTCGCAAGAGTTGATTTCACACCGTACTAGTGATAAGATTTATCTCTTTTTATAACATTGTCCCATACACATCAGCATTACGTGAAAGTGACACTCGCGTAATTCTAAAAATCGACTGCATTACTTGGAAAAATTCCGACTACGAGGTGAAAAACGGAGATTCACCCACTGAAAACTAATGCCTATGTCTTCTGCTCTACGACGATAGTTGTATTGTGATCTATTCATCTGTACAGAACTGTCTAAGCTTATGGACACATATAGAAGACCATATTTTGTCCACCTTTCTAGTAGTCTCTCTCTCTCTCTCTCTCTCTCTCTCTCTCTCTTTCTCAAAATGGCATTTTGTCGTTCTTTCCTTCTTTTCCAGACATTCCTTTTATAGAACTCTCTTTTGGAATTGTGCCCTTTTCTCACATTTTCTTTCTTTACTTTGTTCTTCGGGCAATGTTATTGAAGCGAAGAACGGAAAACAATTTTGGAAAATGCTTCATGTTTATTGAACCGTTCAGCAGATATGTGCCAGCAGCCCAAAAGTGCCGTTAGGGAGACTCATTCGGAAGATCTTTCCAGAGACGGTTTCAACAAGAAGTCAACGGAAATAGGGGAGAGAAGTGTTGCAGAGGGGAGAAGTGCTGAATGTGCTGAAATATCAGGAGAAAAAACTTGAAAAAAGAAAATTGTAAAAAAAAAAAAAACGGGAAAATGTAAGAGAAAATTTAGAATGAAAAAATATATCTTTATTCACAAAAATAGAGACTAGTTTGCTCTTGCATAGGTATTAGCATCAGCGTCTGTACTTCGCACGAGGACAATAAAACCCACAGAAAATATTCAATAAATATAGACATTTCTGGTTTTAGGATACTTGTTGACAAAAGTTCAATTTCACTGGAGTTGCGTTAATCCATACCATCATCTGTAAATAACTTTCCAGAACGTCAGGACAGAATCTACTCTGTTTTGTCACACCCATAAGCAGTTAATTCATCCTAATTCATACAAAACGTTAATAATAATAATAATAATAATAATAATAATAATAATAATAATAATAATAATAATAATAATAATAATAATAATCAGGGGTGCCCACAAGGGGGGGCTATGACGCAAACTGCGTCATTGAAATATTGGGGGGTTAAAAATCTATATAAATATGTTTGAGGGGGTGTAAAAATTAATCGAAAAGTTTTTTTTTCATGGAAGAACACCTACGGATAGACAATTGAAGGGGGTGCGTCATGGACATGAGGGGGGTTGGGCACCACTGTAATAATAATAATAATAATAATAATAATAATAATAATAATAATAATAATAATAATAATAATAATAATAATAATAATAATGTCCATTCCCATCGCACCCATCTCTCGAAATTCACTTTTTCAGAGGCGCTTTCTAAATGAATTTTTTGTCCAAGTTAAGTTAATTTGAATCGCTTTCTTTTACCCGATATCCGAAGATTATCTTCTTTGTCCGGAGACTGTTACTCAAAACTTTCCCAAAAAATGTCCAAAAGTCGCCCAAAAATGTCTCTTATGTCACCTCTTTGCATTAGATATTCACAATAACACTGTCCATGGCTTTGGTTTGGATATTGAACAAAAGGAATACTGACAAAAGCTTCAACAAACACTATATTTTAAACTATAATGTGTTACAATTTCTTATATCTACCATATCCTTCATCAGACACTATATAAACACATAGAACATAACTGAATATATATATATATATATATATATATATATAGTCATCCTTATGAAAAAGTCTAAATTCGATTGGCTGAAGCTAAATTCTATTAATTATTCTGAAGCAATTAGCTAAATTCTATTGTTAATCATACTTGTTCGCACAGATTGCTGCAACTTCAAGATGGCGTGGCGTTTGAACTAGCCATTTTCAACCTTCGATTTCCTATCTCAAAATACGTATATTCTCTCTTCTATCATCTGTATAAATTTGACCGAAGAGGTTATGGACATCCTGTATATATAAATCCCATGTTAAATTTTATGAATGTTTGCTAAACGTTTCAAAGGAACATAGAAAAACAGTGGAAAACCTTATTCTCCTGCTCACTCTTTTGAATGGAATTTCTCCGTTTTCAAGTGTGGATCACTTTTATTAACCAAACTTCAAATCCAAACTTTTGTCCCCTTCAAAATCTTTTTTAAAACTCTTTTTGTGTTGTGTGTGTGTGTGTGTGTATCTACTCCGTCTACCCATGTTTTCGTCCGGTAGAAGAATCTCCAGAACTACCGTAGTCGATGGACCACCATCAAGCTCAATCAAGACGCAGAGAGTCGAAAATTAGGAGTTAATTTCGTTGAAGATGATGGTATTCAATCCGGGACTGGTAAAAATCAACGATTTCCGGTTTGAACGTTGATCACTTATAAAGCAAAAACTATAATAGATAACGATAAGTGGTTTCCTGCAATCGATTAAACGACAAAAAAAACTACCCTTACACTCTATTTTTAATCTATACTGAAACCGGAAGTGATAGAAATCCACTACAACTTCCGGTTTTAATTTTCGATCTACATAGAGCAAAAACAATAAGAGAACAAAATTTTTAAAAATCTAATTTAGCGTTCTAAGAATACCAATATCATGTTCCTTCTTAATCCGTATTTAAACAGGAGGTGGCAAAAATCATCTGTTTGGTTTTAACTAGGGATGGGCAAAACCGGTTTTATAAAAATCGAAAACCAGTTTCTAGAAAAACCGAAATCCGAAAAACCGACATTTTGGTTTTCTCCAAAAACCGGTTTGTTTTTCACCGAAACCGGTTTCGATTTTCTTAAAAACCGGTTCGGTTATAACCGAAACTGGTTTCGCTGAAAACTTTTGGAAAACACATAAAACTATTTCTGTTGAAACGGAATCGGTTTACGGAGAACAACGAAACACTATTCTGATCAGAAATAGAACAAATTTTGGAAGAAACCGAAAGCGGATACGGTGAAAAACCAAACCGGTTTTGGAGAAAACCGATAACCGGTTTCGGTGAAAACCGAACCGGGTTTTAGGAAAGCCGAAACCGGTTTCTGAAGAAAAACGAAACCGTTTTTGAAAAGTTTCAAAAACCGGTTTTGGTTTTCCAAAACCGGAAATTGTAGAAACCTACTACTGTCTCCGGATTCAAAGTTAACTAAGAAAATATCACACTTACAAAACCAAACTCCTTCACGTGGTGTGCACGTGACGCTGCTACTTGTTTTTATTTTATATTTTTCATTTTTATTTATTGTTTATATTGAGTATATACCAGTATAATTACATTTTTAGAATAATATTAATTAAAATTTATTTTATATTATTTTATTAACAGAAAAATTAGTATTCTTTTAAATAATTAAAAGCTATCAAGATTTTTTTATAATAGAGTCTAATGTATCTATATAATCTATTAGAAATTCCATGCTCTTTACGTTATCAAATTGAATAATTTATATTTGTTTGAATTTCTGAACTATAGCAATTGACACGCAATTCATTTGAATTTATTTTGTTTTATTTATTTTCAGATACTTATCAACTTAATGGAAAATAGAATTGAAAACATGCCAACTCTCTGGTTTGGCAACGATCAGGCGGCGACTGCAGCACCGAGATCTTGGTGTTGTTGTATTAGTGCAAACTTCGTACTGCATGAGGAGTGATAGAACGTCAGCGTGCAGTGAACTGAGCACGTAATGATTGTGTAAATAGGGAGACCTCTCTGATTTTAAAACGGAGTAAATTGTTAGCACTCGGTTATATGATACAGAGTGACAAAAGTGGCAAGTGTGTAAAAAGTGTCGCGAGGGACAGTGTCCAAGGTGATGACAGCATAAAGAACTCACTGTAAAATTCCATCGGCAAAGAGGAATAGTGGTAGAAGGAAAATTCTCAGTGATAGGTTCCGCCGAGGGTTAAAAACGGATTGTCACTCAATACCGCCGTGCGATTGCGGTGTATGTGACAGTAACTCAAGGAGTACTTCCTATAGTATGTGTCGACTATCACAGTACGCCATGAGTTACATGACATGGACATAAGGGGTCGAATTGCATGGGTAAAACCGATTATAAGGTTTCATAACGTTTTAGTACAATTCTAATGGAGCTATGAAAATGCAACATGGACCGCTGATGACTAGGAACGTGTAATAAAGTTGTATGAGTTACGTTCACTTTACTTTAAATCACAGGTCATTTTTTTGTGTGTGGTGTGCTGTTTATATTTTTTTATATTATGTTCTCTTTATAGGTCAGGTTTTGTATCAACAGAGCGCATTGGTATACAACCTTTCCCCTCATACCAATTTCGTCTATCAAAACAAAACTTGGCACACTCATTTCTTATCCCCCATAGTTTTTTTCGA
This sequence comes from Thermobia domestica, assembly GCF_964235325.1. Taxonomy (NCBI): domain Eukaryota; kingdom Metazoa; phylum Arthropoda; class Insecta; order Zygentoma; family Lepismatidae; genus Thermobia; species Thermobia domestica. The sequence continues at coordinate 109,832,410 of NC_137464.1, forward strand.
GATACATTTGGATTACGTGCTTTTACTCGGATTCACTCCAGAGGGGACCAAAATTGATGGGAGGGATTTCTGGAGGAAATTTTCCAGACATTCTCCCAATTTTTCCTGTTCAAGTACATTTTTCACTGTGAGTCTACCATTTTCTTTATACCAACAGGTTAGTGTATCCCACGGACTTACCCCTTGTCAATGGCACTTTTTTTTATTTTCTTTTGCATGAACATATCTTTGTTATGTTTATCGAATGGACTAGGTTTGATTCGGATGTCCGGATCACACGTTCATGTCCGTTCTTTGTTAGTATCCGCAGAATTTCAAGATTTAGTAAACGTCAGAAAAAATGTTCAAAGCCCGCTTTTACCCACTTAGGGGTACACAATAGCAAAACCACTGTCACATTTGCAATTTAGGGTTTATGGAGAACACTGCAAAAAAAAATTAAGTTCCCGTGTTCAACAAGCTTTGGAGATCTGTTAATCCTTTGGATATCCAAAGGAGGTACAAATGTACCCCATGCATATGTTTTACTGTATATTTTATGTCACAGACACCAGACGTTGACTAGCGTTCTTTACATTGTGGGCCGGACTGTAAGGAAACTTATTTCCTCAATAACAACTATGTCGTAAGATGATCTGCTTACGTATGTGGCTAAAACTACACTTGGAGTATATTTGTATCTCCCTTGTGTATCTAATATTAGAGCCTATTGCAATATTGCATTCATATTGCAATTTTGCAACCTTTCCTGCCACAAGAATGTTACGAAATTAAGACAATTCTGTAGCGTATAAACAAATTTCCGTTTCGCTAACGTAACCTACCTAAACTTACCCTAAAGTAACCTACACTAATAAAACCAACATAACCTAACAAACACAACCATACATAAACTAACATACCAATATTATCGATGCCACAAATAAGGGTTTCTAATTGAAAAGAAAATATTGGGGTACACCTTTACCCCTGCTGGGTATCAGAAGGTTAAACGAAAAGAAACGATTCAATCCCCTCCTTTCTCTTCATTGCCGAGAATATTTGTAAAAGCTCCTTTGTTTCACTGTTGATCCAGTGTCGTGAGACAATTGACCATCAGAAACTCAGAAACAATGGAAATGGAATTAATCCTATGTGCTGACCACACATCACCTTGTACCCCTGCGTGAGGTGTAAAGCAAGGAAGATTTTAGGTTTTTATACATTTCCTATACCGTTAGTTCTCTTTCATATTTTTTTTCGTTAATTAATCCAAATAAAATAAATAGGTAAATACGGTATTCCATTTCTGCATTCAGTTATATTTTAATATGAACGTTACATGTTCATTTGAGTTTTAATAAGTTCACTAAAGCGAAACGCAGGTGTACTATATGTATAGGAGAAATGGGCTTGTCATGACTCACTCCACTACCAATTTGTGATTCCCCCGCAGACTGAACGACTGAGTGACTGCCTCATCAAAACTGGTGTTGTGACATGAGATCAAACACAGGCTACACACATTTGCGTGTGATTATTAAAGAAAAGAAGAAAACAGAAACAGAAGCGAAATAAATAAAAGAAAAAAATATAACGAGTGCACATTTAATAGTCGAAACGGGAGCATTTTGCGGGTTTTTATCTTCTTTTTTCCATCTCTTTATAACGATTATCATTTGTCATTTCCCCGTGAGCGAATATTCATCACATTTTTATGTACATGCTACGTAGCAAATATGCTCTTTTACTCTTCTTCATATGCTCCTATTCTGTATTCCGAATGAAAGATTGTGACATGCATGCTGTAAGTTGATGGTGTTCAGGTGCTTAATGTCACTTTATATATGACCGTGCGACGACCATTACCCATTTAACTGGAAACTCGAGAAATGAGACGTGTATCAGGTTTTTTTTTTTTCTTTCTTCAGAAAAGTTAGTTTGTATAGATAAACAAAACAGCTTGCACACACGCAGATCACAATATATCGTTTTGACTGTTAATATTTAGTCCCATAAAATTTAATCACACAGATAAAGCAGAAAGTCTCTCAACAGTGAACAACAAAGTCTAGTACAGGGAGGGGGGACACGCTGATATTATTATTTACTTTATTATATGTACTGAATATAAAACAGTTATATTCCGTAAATGTGAATGGGAACTACTTCCACCGGGAATCAAGCCCAAGATCATTTCACATTACAGGAAAATGTGTTAAGTTTCTAGTCTCTCAAGAATAGAACTAGATGTTTACACAGATCTGTTCAAGATTCGAGCGTAGACCGGACACGTAATTGAGGTATGACATCATCTATCGCAATCAGAACAAAAGCACTTTAAAAAAAAAAAAAAAAGTTTTGTTTCTCATGAAATATCTCGGTTATGAAGGATAGAACGTACTATTATTAACGTGAACACCAAACTAATGTTTTTAAAATTCGAATAATTCATTATTCGAACATTCGGGTTCTTAAACTATTCATTATTCTAATATTCGGATTCTTACAATATTCACTTTTCGAATAGTAGATTCTTAGAAAATTAACTAATCGAATATTCGTGTTCTTAGAATATGCCACGCAAATACTTGCATACAATATTTGGGTAGACAACTACCATTAACGGCAACGCAAGCCAGATTCCGGATTTTTTCCGAAATCCAGAAAGTGGAATTTCCGATTCCGGAAAGTTTTTGGCATCCCTAGTACGAACCTTTGTTGCATTGCTTACAGTACTGACCCTCGGTTCGGGTTTCCTGTCCTCTAGTTAGTATACGGCCTGGCCTAAACTGATAATCATATCAAGATGAAGGACTCATGTTGGTTACTTGCTTTGATTAAACTATCAAAGTCGAAACTTGTCTACAGGAAAGCGGACGCGTGCTGAAATACATCTATCAATATTTGAAGTGATTTGTAAATGTTGAAAAATGAAAATGAAATGAAATCTTTGAGTTTTACGTCCCACGGTTATGCCGGTTAGGCTAAAGGAGACGGTGATGATGAGAGATGAGTGAAATGGTGGAATGAAGAAAGTGGGAGGAAACGGGAGAACCCCGAGAAAACCCACGAGCACGGTGTTTGTCCACCACAAAGTTCACTTGGCGGGGGCTGGGATCGAACCCGGGACCCCAAGCACCAGAGGTGAACGCTCTACCACTGAGCCACCGCGCCCCCCATGTAAATGTTGAAAGATATACGAACGCTTTAGTGTTCAATACATCATGGTTTAGAAAAGTAAAACTAAAAGCACGTAACTAAAGTTTAAAAAATCTTGTTAATGCAACTATTTACGTGTGTATTATTTGTATGAATGCACTTGTATAATATTAACAGAAATACAGTGATCCCTTCAGTAACATTATATGAGATGTTACATTTCTTGCAAGAAGAAGTAAAAATGTAAGGTTTTCAAAAAGAAAAGAAACAAATTGAGGATTGTAATATTAGTAGTACGGGCCCTGGCCATAGGTCTCGTAGGAATGGTACGTCTGACAGCTCTTCTCTCCGGATCCGGAAAATACAATCAAAAACAAGTAAAAAAAAAAAAAAAAAAAACGGGTGACATTCTGAATTCCGAGCAGATTTTTTCTATGACGTCATCAATATGACCGCCAACGAATTTCGACTTACCAAGTTTAAAATTTAATAACCTTCTTACTGTTCAAAATAAAAGCTTCGTTCTTCTTGTATTTATCAGAGAATATATTAGGCTTTTATTGTAATTATAGAAATTTGCCTTCTATTGCCGCCATTTTAAATATGGCCGCTCAAACTAGAGAGAGGACAATTTTCACTTTTTTTTTGTTTGTTTGTTTGTTTGTTTAATTTTATGGCAAATAACGTTGAAACGGCTATGTTTAAGGAAAAACATCCTGCAAGAAAAGTTATGGAGCATTGCAACAGCTTTTAAACGCGACCAGAATCATTGATGTATTTCAATTATTAACAGAGATATTCAATTTTATGTTAAGTGTAAAATTTTCTTCAGTAAGTTCGAGGCATTAAAATTGTATCCATAGATGTCGGCGTCGTGAACTTTCGGTGCCAGATCTGAAAATACCGAGAAGTAAGGTTTCTGGAAATATTTAGAAATAGATTTGCTTTGGAAACGAGAAGTAAGGTTGAATTGGTTAGGTTGAGGATAGCTTTAAAAGACTAATGGGGCGTTTACACTTAGTCGATTTAGTCGCACGACTAAATCGACTCGCTGCATTTGCCACTAAATCGAAGAAACTAGGCCGAATCAGATTGATGCATGTGTTCAATTATTTCAACCACAGAAAATAGAACGTCTTTTAATTCAGTTGCCAGTCGATTAGTCGCCTTCGATCAACAAGCGATTAAGTTGAAGTCCCGTTTACACGGTCGATTAAGTTGAAAGTGACGTCAATTCAACTGAATCGAACGCAAATCGACTAAGTGTAAACCCCCCATAAGCCGCAAAACTCGAAAATCAAAATTAGGTTGGATTAGAGATGCTTAAAATACTAATCATTTCAAATCTCTTTAAATGCCTTTTCACCTTAGTTACCTTAGATTTTCGGCTGTAATTCCTTAAAATATACACTGGGTTCCCAAACATAACGCACCCATAACTTATTCAGTAGTCTGACATAACTATCATTATTTTCTGTAAAATAACGCGATATTGAGCATAAAATAATCACTTAACATTCCTTCAGGTGTATATTAATATTATTGCTACTGGAGTTAGGAATTTCTTTTGATGTTTACAAAGTACTATTTCCACTTTCTGGATGATGGCCAGATGTGCAATTTATGTTTAATTATTATTTATTCAGTTACTATATATATATATATATATATATATATATATATATATATATATATATATATAGGGTTGATTAATTCGTGTGTCAAAGTGGTATGAGGTAAAGCCATGCATTTGGTGTAACTTTAGACGAAGGACATAAGTTTTGTTTCGTTATAGAAGCATGCCACTTGTACTAAAGATTTAAGAGATATAGGTTGAAAGGTCAAATTTTGATTATTTTTTTCTTATGGGACTGCAATGGTAAATTCTGAAAGAGCCTAAAAAAACATAAATCGAAGTGTTAACAAAGAGAAAGCTGTATGGTATGATTCTATGTCGCAAGCCGACCAAATATGCGTCAATCAAGTGTCAAGGTCAGAGGTCACGGTCAGATCAAGGTCACAGGTCATTTTGAGAACCCATTTGAATTCACTGAAAACAACGCAATGTCCGTACCTCATCATGTCAAATGGGTTCTCAAGGTGACCTGTGACCTAGATCTGACCGTGACCTATGATCATGACACTTGATTGACGCATATTTGGTCGGCTTGCGACATAGAATCATACCATACAGCTTTTCTTTGTTATCACTTCGATTTACGTTTTTTCAGGCTCTTTCAGAATTTAAAATTGCAGTCCCATAAGAAAAAAATCGAAATTTGACCTTTCACCCTATATCTCTTAAATCTTTAGTACAAGTGGCATGCTTCTATGACGAAACAAAACTTATGTCCTTTGTCTAAAGTTACACCAAATTGCACGGCTTTACCTCATACCACTTTTGCACAGTGAACAAATGAAATTGACACACGAATTAATCAACCCTCTGTGTATATATATACCAATAATTCTAATTATATTTTTCTTAGTTTCAGGCTATATGAAATATTGAACTTGTAAGGACCAGAAACATCCTGTACCATGGCATCGAAAGCCTATTCATCTCAATCATTAGTTGGAATTATATTGGCAGCAGGAAGAATGAAAGATCATGAGACTAGTATCCATTTTGACATTAACAAATGTATTATCTGTCCACAAGCTATGAAAGGAAAGACATGTACACCTTGTCTCAAAAAGGTTGAGCGCATTCTTTATTGGTATTTTGAGGCAATAATTTTCTAAGTCCAGCTTCGGGTATCTTCGGGAAAAAGTAAGCCAGATTCGAACCTCCAAGCCAGCCTTTGCAATCGGGAAAAAGTTTGCAGATGTGTTTTTCTTCTTTCAAATATAATAAGACGTGTTACCAAGTGTTTAAAAAAGCAACATTGATTGAAATACTTAATGATACAATATTTCGGAACTTTTTTTTTTCAATGTCAGCACATGCTTGTTAATCATTTAGCTCTCCATACGTAATGGAACATTTAAATACGTTAAAGAATCTTTTCATATGTAAAAGAATGCTCAAAGTTAAGAAATAGAACATAATTATCGCCTGAGTACTAAAATAAAAGTCAAAGTAGAACAGAAACAGAGTTTGTAATGGATATGAATGTCATAATTATCTTGAGATCCGTTATACATCGCTAGAAGCTTGTGTTCATTCGTGCTCGTGCTTTCGAGCAGTTCAGATCGCAAAGCCTGCTGGGAGCATACTTCATACGATTGTCACCCATTGGTAGTGTGGTGAACTGAGTGGCATCTTGTTTTGCCTATTTAGGCTCGTACGTTTAATATTTGTGGTGATTCCAATTTCTGTGTCTAGAGACTTTGAGCGTCATGTCTTATAAGAAAGAATTACAATACAAATTCATGTTCGATAAGCGTTATCGAAGTTCTCGACCTAATTCCAGTCAAGTGTACCAATGGCTGTTGGAGAAGTTTCCTCGCCTGTTTGACCAGATTTGTGCTCTTCAACTTCATGAAGAAACTTTTAGTATTTATATTAAGTTTAAATCAATCAAAGATTATGACCAGTTTGCCTCGACAGTGCCTGAGACTGTGAACTTTACTCACATGGACGGAAACGTAAGTACCGTAAGGATTTTACCCGCCGAGGACCCTGTGAAATTGGTGAGAGTTTATGATTTTCCATTGGAAGCTCCAGTACAATTATTGGAAGAACATTTTCGTGCCTATGGATTGGTAAGGCGAGTAGAACGACAGTATTGGGCGGCACCGTTTCCTACAGGCATTGACAGTGGTGTGCGGGTCATACATATTGAGCTAACTAAGCATATTCCCTCTAGATTGATCGTCCAAGGTTACAAAGTGAATGTTTCATATGAAGGTCAGCCAATTACTTGTTTTTTTTGCCAGAGCACGTCGCATACCGTCTCTAATTGTCATTTGAAGAAGAAAAATAGTACTATGGGGGGGAAACCGACCCCGCCGCCAGTGGTAATGACTGAATTGGGGAAGGTATGGCGATCTAATCCACTTCCGGCTTCTTCCGTTCATGTAAGTGACGAACCAAGTTTATCTAAGACTGGGTTTGCAAAGGATAACAGTGTTCCCGATGAGTCTCAGTTTCCTGCTTTACCAACGAGTTCCGTCGCGCCTTTACCATTGCCAACCATGTCGTCAGTTTTGGAGGAGAAAAAAATCTTGGTGTCTGAGCAACAGCCCTCCGAGTCGTCTCTGGTCTCTACGATACATTCGGAGAATCTCAAGAATGTAGATGTGCCCATGTGTCCAAGTGACCCCCTCCCCCCCTCGCAGGGTCTTGATCCTCTTAGCAATTCCGTTATCTCACCCAGTGCTACGATGATTGCCGTTGATCCGGCTTCCCAACAAAAACGCCGAAGGGTATCTAGATCGACTACAAAAAAGAAAGAACAGACAGCTGTTGTTGGTGCTTCTCAAGGTACAATACAGTCCAAGTCACGTGATCACAGCCTCAAAAGCCGTGCTACCTCCGATTCCGAGATATAGCGTGCCTGCATTGTGTGTTTTTTCTTCTTTTTTGCGCCTTCAGTTCACGAGTGTTTTTTAGTTGCATTGAGCTGTGTGTTTCGCACGGTGAAGCTTTCTTTTTCCAGTTTTTATGTGTTATACATTTCTTGTCTACTGCAGTGTCTTTTTATGGGAGATACAAGTAAGTTTTTGTTTGTATTGCTGTTAGTGTTTTTGTGTGGAAGTATGGCGCAGATCAATGCTTTTACTTTAATTACACTCAATATTAATAGAATTAGTTCTGCACAGAACTTAGCGTTATTACAACAATTTATTGAACGGAATCGTGCAGACGTTTATTGTTTAACTGAAGTAACTTTTCATACAGTTGACTTTCTCTCTGACTATAATACTATAGTGAATTCCGAAAAAACCACTGGTGTCGCGATGTTAGTACGAAAGGGTCTACATTATGATAGGGTTATGCTATCTCCGGATGGGAGAGCCATCCGTTGCTATATTAACGGTATATGTATTATTTGTTTATATGCCCCTAGTGGTTTTCTTAAAACACGAGAGAGGGAAGATTTTTTTTCCAGTGTCATTCCATCGTTATTACCTCCCGGTCTTACTTATTGTTTATTTGCCGGCGATTATAATGCGGTGATCGACGCCCGTGATTCGCTCACGCCATCACCTCCCTGTCATGCCTTAGTTGAGTTGGTGAGAGTTCTACAGCTCCATGACGCTCTTCTAGCATCTCACTCTAAGCATGCAATGACGTTCACCTGTACTACGACACGCAGTCGCTTAGATAGGATTTACGTCGATGCTCGCTTAGGTAAGGCTGTCCTCGCTGTCCATACACGGCCTGTATCGTTCACAAATCATGCAGCTGTATTAGTTCATTTTAAGCTGCCTTTTTTTCTTCCGGCGGGAAGGGGTCGTTCCTTCTGGAAAATCAACAACGAAGTGCTATTAAGAGAAGACACTGTTGAAGAGTTTACCGAGCGTTTTAAGTACTGGCGTAAAATGCAACGTTATTTTCCAACGGAGGTTGCGTGGTGGACTACTTATTGTAAACCCAAATTCCGTAGTTTCTTTCAATGGAGAGGGAAATTGTCCCAACAGCACGATCGTCAGCTATATGAGTTTTATTATAGGGCACTATGTGACCTCTGGGCTGCACAGCCTTCCCTACTTAATCTGGCTTGTATTAACGATATTAAACGTAGAATGCGTCAAATCGATACTCGAGTATCGTTGCAGGCGTATTTTTCAGACGATCTATATCATTGTTTTCCGGAAGAATCGTCTTCCTTGTATCATGTAGATCGCCTTTTTCGACAGCGACGAGCTACATGTATTGAATCGTTAGTATTGGCCAACGGCGATACCATTTCCGACCCTTTACAGATCTTACAAGAATTTACGCAACACTTTATAGCCTTCACGAGCGCATCGCATTCGGATCTTCTTTTTGCTCCTGAGTTTCTATCAGCAATTCCCCAGCGGCTGCCTGCAGAAGATTGTCAGGCTCTATTGCGCCCAATTACGGCTGACGACATCTTGGCGGTTCTCAATAAGTCTAAGGGACGTAGTTCTCCCGGCATAGATGGCTTGAGTGTATCTTTTTACCGTCATTACTGGCCTATTCTTCGTGGTACCCTTGTGACACTTTTTAATTCCTGGTTGTCTAATGTGCCCTTTCATTCTAATACTGCGGTTGTCGCACTTATACCCAAATCGTCCAAGGCGAAGGTTGTGGCTGATTACCGCCCTATCTCTTTATTGCCAGTTGATTTGAAATTGTTTACTAAAGTTCTTACAGCCCGATTACGACCCATCATACAGAAACTTATCAGTCCGTATCAAGCAGCCCTGCACGAATCGAATAACATTCAATTCACCCTTCGTACTCTTCGAGACCTCTTTGCATACTTTCAGTCTCGCGGTGTCCCAGCCGGAGCGTTAGCAGTAGACCTAGAGAAGGCTTATGATAGTGTCGATCATAATTTCCTTCGTCTAACCCTCGACGCTTGGGGTTTTCCCGCAGCTTTCTGTCAAGTAATTTCGAATTTATACACCACCGCCACGTTTCGTCTCCAAATTAATGGACATCTATCTGACCTCATTCCCTTAAAACGAGGATTGCGTCAGGGCTGTAGTTTAAGCTCTATTTTGTTTTCTTTAGTTATAGACCCTCTTCTCCATCGTTTGGCGCTAATGTCTCCCCCAGGCCCTACCCTCTTTACTTGTCAAAACATCTATTGTTTCGCTGATGATTTGACTATCACAGGGGTTGACGCAGTTGCTCTCCAGGGTGTCTTTCTGGTTCTCAAACGATTCTCGCGTTGCTCTGGTCTTCAGTTTAATGAAAAGAAAACTCAAGTGTTACAATTTCACGGCTTTCAGTTACCCTCTCCTACCCCAGGTACGCAGCCTATACCGCATGTGACATCCTTAACTATTTTAGGCATTCCATTCACGTCCCTTCCCACTCCCCATTATGACGAAGTTTGGCAACCTCTCCTTCAGCAAATTCGAGGGTTGTTCTTCACCCTCCGATTTCGTCGACTTCATTTATGGCATCGCATTCAGTTTATCAATATCTACGTGGCATCTAAATTGTGGTATAGGGCTCGGGTCTTTCCCCTCCCTGAGATTTACGCCAAAAGATTTGAATCTCTGTTCCTTTGGCACATATGGCGGGGTTACTATTTTCGCATCCCCAGAACTGCCATTTATCTCTCACGTTCCCGCGGTGGTCTCGGTTTAGTTCATATCCGTCTCAAATGTCAAACTCTCTTCATGGCAGATTCCTACGTGGGTCTTTCATCCGTCGATTCTATTACGAACCATTGGTTTAGTTGTTTTTGGCCGGAGTACGCTCACCCTGTCAATCCCCCTTTTATTCAATTTGCCGATCAGTGTCCGAAATATGTGTTGATCTTTATTCGATATTGGATTTATGCCGGGGTGCCTTTGGTCCCCCAGCAGCACAATGCTCGCTCATTATATTCTGTTCTCTTCACATTGTCCTCTCAGCCGACTCAGTTACGAGTAGTACAACACTTTCCACATATAGAGTGGCGGCAAGTCTGGGCTAACATTTGGAACCCAATCTTACCTCCCTATATGCAAGTGTTATGGTTTCAAGTAGTCCATCAACTTATCCCAACACGTGCGCGGCTTTATGCTATACAACGAGCACCTGATGCTTTGTGTACTATATGTCGTTCTGAGGACACTTTGGCTCATCGGTTTACAACATGTGAGGGAGCGCCAGTGATATGGAACGCCTTGCAGGTGATGGTGGGTCGTATCACTCGTCGTCCGAGTGCACAGTTTCACATTGATCATCTGCTCCTGCCGGACTTTCATTTTTTTCCCCCCACTAAGCATCGGACAGTGCTTTTCCTGCTAGCCAGCACTTTACTATATTTCCAGCGGCATATCACGTTACTGGATGCACGCACTTATTTTGATTTTCTTCAACGTACACGCCGGAAATGTTATTCTCCGCAGCAGGAAAGGATTTCTTTTAGTAGGTTTTTAGAAGTGCTTTTGTCATGAACTAAAGTTCCTCTCTCGTGTTTTTTTTTTTTTTTTTTGTTATTATTATTATTATTATTATTATTATTATTATCATTGTTCATATTATTATTATTATTATTATTATTATTTTTTACTTTTGCATTTCTTTATTTCTAGTTCTCTGCATTTATAGTTGTAGACCCAGAATTGGTGATTTTTATATTTATGTCTAGTACTTTTCATGTTTAGACTCAGCTAGTTGAGTCCATTTTGTATTTTTCAAGAAGGTAATAATAAAACTAGTGTTGGCTCATTGGTAAGCTGTCGGATTTCAAATCATAAGGTTGAGAGTTCGAATCCCGTCTAGGTTAATCCTTTTTTTTTAAATCATATTTTCCGCAATGCATGGAAAATTATATAAAATAATTACATTAGAATACATAAGTTGTGTATATATAACATAATCATTGCAGAACATAGTAATTATTATGTTTAAAATATAACATCTGAGATAATTTTCACAGTAGGTCGGTATTATACATGAGGATGTAAATACAAGTTAGGAAAAACATTTAATAGCAATAAATAAGTTATTTAGTGTATTTATTTGCATCTATTTGTCATACAGATGTAACTTCTCAATATTCTGATTACAGAATGTCATTTACATTCGTGAAATACAATATATTCCTACGGATATAGAAAGTATCCAAAGACGTATCCTGCTTCAAGACACATAACTTTTCCCGATCCCCTTAACGTCACGGGAAGAAACACAAATTCTCTTTAGAACGGAATGTCGTTACTTAGAGTCTCATTCGAATACGTTGAATATGTTTTTGTATATTCATCTCTCTCTCTCTCTCTCTCTCTTTCGCTTTGTTTATTTGTGTGTGTGTGTGTTGCGGAATATCCCAAGTTGAATACAACATTTGCCAAGTATATGAGCATCATTGTCATCGAATACCAGAAATTGAAAGTCGTGTTTCTTCAGGTTGGGTTTGCGTGTTCATGTTAGCTCACTGGTAGAGTACGGACTTGCCAATAAAGAGGTCTTGAGTTCAAAGCCTACAGCTAATTATCATTCTTTTTTTGGTAGGATTGCACAGAAATCGGATACAAGGAGTGGTTTACTTCTAGAAATATTTTCAGAAGCGTTTAGGTAGCCCTGAAAAGGGCTGTTTTCGGGAGTTAAGGGGGGACATTAATATTGTGTCCAAGGCCCTTCTGAATTTATTACACGCTGCATTCTTCTGGGCATGGAATCTATTACATGGGTGACAAATCTATCTCCTTCCCCTACCTCCAGCCATGCTCCGGAAACAAGATGTCACAGGTCATCCTGAGTTCTTGGTGGATCTGCCTCAGGCCAACTGTCCCTTAGAGTACGCTTCACTTCTGCCCACATATTTTCTATGGGATTGAAGTCTGCTCCACGAGGCGGCCAGTCAATTAAATCAATCTCAGGCTGCCCTGCGAACCATTCCTGAACCACACGGGAAGTATGTATTGGCGACTGGTCTTGCTGGAACTGAATTACACCATCAGGCTGAAATACTCGTACAGATGGCACCATGATATTACTCATAATGTCTAAGTACTGAGCACTGTCCAGATGTCCTTCAATTCTGTGAAGCTGTCCTGCTCCGCGACTAAAAATCCATCCCCAACATGAAATAGATACATGGCCACTGCGATTGCAAGCAGCCACATATCGAGGGTCATATCGGGTGCCTCTCGGACGATACACAAAACGGCGTCCCTCATTTGATGTTGTGAATATGGATTCATCTGAGAAAACTACGTTTCCCCGATTGCGACACATTCGCCTGTGCAAACGCGAGACGGTAAATTTTGTGGTCGTCTGAGAATTTTTCCTTCACGGCAGCAACACAGCCACGTAACCCAGCATGACGAAGCCTTCGTAGAGCTGTATGCTTACTACCAGGAAAGAGAGAAGCTTCCCTTAGCTGTCTAGACGTCCTTAGTGGGTCTAACCGGGCTTCGTTTACTAATCTCGCATCTTGGGCTTCGGTTGACACATGCGGACGACCAGGAGATCGTAAATTATCAGTCTGACCTGTAGCACGATATTTCCGAATCCATCACCTTCCTGTAGAGGCCGGGACACCTACTCGCCTGCTAGCTGCAGTTGCAGAATAACCTTCCAACTCCCATAAAGTAATTACTGCTGTACGTCTATCCATAGTTACCAATGTTCTGAGCTGTGAGAAGGAAGCAATAGGTAAAAGCTAGTACCTGACGTGTGATTGGTTACTTGCACGACACGCCTATTGTGGGGTGGGGAACGACTTGGTCAACGACTCGCAAAAGAAATCTGAAAATGGTGCGCTGTAATAATAATATTAAAAACAGTTTTTATAAAGGAATATTAATACATACGAAAAGCTGTTTAAAGAATGAATTGTTATACTGACTTTACACGTATAAAAACATATACCATATACCAAACAGATTGAGCGATATGATGATAGCTGTTTTGAGACAAACACTTTCGAAGTCCAACTTCGGGTATCTTCGGAAATCAGTAAACTAAAGCTGCTGGTTCGAACCTCCAAAGCCAACCTTAGTAATCGGGAAACGATGTACAGATATGTTTTTCCTTCTGTTAAATATAATAAGACATGTTGAAATGGTATTAAGTGTAGAAAAAAGTAACATTGAAATAATTAATGATACAATGTTTCGAGACTATGTATTCACACTCTCGTTTCGTCATTGTGATTTCCATACGGAAAAGAGCATTTACGTATGAGCTCAGTTATATTTCAGAAGCAGCTTCCGAAAAGCGGTCATGTTAGCTCAGTTGTACACCACCGAACGTTTAAATCGTGAGTTCGATTCCCGTTCAGGTGAAATTCTTTTATGATATTTTACTTTCCTCAATGCATGAAAATTATGTAAAATAGTTACATTACAATTCATCAGTTGTATATATCAGTTGAATATATATATTCATATCATCAGTTGTATATATCAGTTGAATATATATATTCATATCATTTCACGACATAAGTAATTCTTATCTTTAAAATATAACATCTGAGGTATTGACAGAACGTCGGTGTGTTATGTGTGAATATTGAATACAAATTTAAAAAATCGTGTAATAGCAATAAATAAGTTATGTAATGTATTTATTTGCAGCTACTCTCATCGCAGATAACTTCTCAATATTCGCATTACAGCATTTAGGTAGAGCATATCGAAAATCGGATCGTGGTCCAAGACAAAAAACTAGCTAGCCCCAAACTGTCACGCAAGAAATTCGCGAATCGCAAAAGTAAAGTGAAGAGATTGAGAGCGGTAATTCCTTAATCGCTCTCTCTCAACTCTCTCTTATCTGCATTTATACACATAAAAGTGTATGTATGTATGTTCCAACATAACTCATGTATGCCTAGAGCATGGTTTCTCAACCTGGGAGTCGCGACCCCTAGGGGATCGCGAAATAGGCGGAAGAGATAAATATAGTTAGAATCTAATACCAGAAATTATTTTTAATTTTGTTCTGATAAGCACACTTTTATTTTTTATACACAATGTAAAGAACAATAAAAAATAAGTCTACTGAACATTTTCAAAGGGTGTAGAATTCGTGTTACTATTCGGTTCAAAGTCTCTTGTCGTCGCGAATTCTGTTGAGAAATTTGAAGCTTAAAATATACAAAACGATAATCATGCCTGTTGTTCTGTATGGTTGCAAAACATGGTCGCTTACTCTGAGGGAAGAACATAGACTGAAAGTATTTGAGAACAAGATCCTTAGACGAATATTCGGACCCAAGAGGAACGGGAATGGGGAATGGCGGAAACTTCATAACGAGGAACTACATAATTTATACGGTTTACCCAACATTGTTAGGGTCGTCAAGTCTGGAAGGCTTAGGTGGGCAGGTCATGTAGCTAGAATGGAAGAAAGTAGAAACGCTTTCAAAATCTTGACTGGAAGACCAATCGGAAAACGACCATTAGGAAGACCTAGGCGCAGATGGGAGGACAATATTAAGATGGATCTCGCTGAGATAAGAATACAAAGTAGAAACTGGATCCAATTGGCTAAGGATAGAAGTCAGTGTAGAGCTTTTGTGAACGCGGCATTGAACCTCCGGATTCCATAGGCCATAGAGTTAGTTAGTTAGTAGAGTTGTTTAAAAATGAATTTAAATCAAAGAGGTATGATATAAAACTAATGAGAACTGTATATAGAAATACTAGAAAAATACACATGCAACAAAACCTGCACATTGAAATACAATTAAAATTAAAACCTAATGAGATACCTAAGCATGGTGTAATTTCATTAGTGCAGCAATGTCCGGTTCAATCTTCATGACGAACATTATCAAGCCATTTCCAACTGATAAGCGATTTCTTATCTTTGTTTTAATGTTTACCATAAAAAAAAAACACACTTTCGCACAAGTACGATATAGCAAATGGAATTATTACTTTTAAAGCAGCAATCCCCAGACCAGGATATTCTTCTCTCCTCATCAGGCAGAACTTGTCCAAGTCTTCGTTACAAAAAAACAGTTGCAAAGACTTGTCGCATGATCATTCTATTATTTGGTCAAGAAGTTGTGGGCTTAGATCGGATACGTTAATGGCCTCTTCAATGAAGGAGTTTAACATTCATCTTGAACCAGCACCTTCGTCGTTGGGAATATAGATATTACAGTTACTGTATCCACTGTCAGTGCCGGGCGCCGAAAAAAGGGGCCACACATTTCGGAGGAAGTGTGTTACTCATGTTAGGAAAGTACATGTGCACATGTGTAAAATAGAAGGAAAAAAGTAATAAAATGTGCTCAAAATTAAGGAAAGGTAGGGTTTATTTTGAAAATGTTATTGAGCTTCGTGCCAACCATGGTGGCGCTTCGTAGGTAGTCTGTCGACGTCACTCATATATACGGTGACATCGTACTATACTGTCGCCCCGGGCGCTGATTTTCCATGGCACTGTTCACTATAAACAAAAAAATGGATTCTAGTATTATAGAAATAGGTATGTTAGAAATCCCACACAAGCTTATTATAAAACAAATTATAAAAGGGTCGCTGGCAAGAGCGTGTGATAAAAGGGGATCGTGATAGGAATTAGATTGAGAACCACTGGCCTAGAGTAATTTTAACCACATTTCTTATAGTTTCAAAAAGATTGCTGTCGGGTTACCTATGGTGAATGGGAGAGGGATACATATAAAAGATTGCTAGAAAATGATCGATATTAGATTCATAGCTTTTGGGGTCGCTTAGATAAATAGTGAGACTTTCAATTTCGCTTAACTCCGATTAAGCTCTCATTAGTAGGGATGGGCACGAACGACTTTTCTTTGAAACTCGACTCGACTCGAAACAGACATCTTTGAGGTCTACTCTTGGACTCGGCGCGAAAAATATCTTCCAACTCGACTCGGATTAGAGTCAAGTCGAACCAAAACGAGCCAAATCCTGTGTGTAGTCCTACCTAGACAATACATAGACAATAATTATTCTATCATCAATTATACTATTATTACTACAAATAATAATAATAATAATAATAATAATAATAATAATAATAATAATAATAATAATATTATTATTATTATTATTAGTATTATTATTATTATTATTATTATTATTATTATTATTATTATTATTATTATGACAACACCGTGTACAAACATGAACAATAGATGGTTAGTAAAGGAATACTAAAAGCTAGTTGACTGCCGACGTCTGTAGTCATGAACTCTACAAGGCAAAGACATCGTTCATTACTCTATGCCGTAAGCGTCGGTGGACTACAGATGGTCAACTATTGACCTCTCGCCAGAAATTGGTGACCCCGCAGCGACGATCCGTGGTGGCCCAAGTTCCATTTTGAAAACTTTACTACCAGCAGCAGAGACGCGATGAAACGCCAACGAACCACAAAATTACTCTCCCAAAATATGTCAAAATGCCTATATGTGTGATTTGTTTATATTTAGGTGAATCAAAAAAAACACAAAACAAATACCCGGGGTGGACACAAACTATCAATATTACGATTACTAGGCACGTGTTCTTCTGACTTCTCCACGGAAACGATCATAAAAAGCTTGGTTGTTGAAGGATAAATCATTGACGTCTTAATTTACCCAATCAGACAAACCCCTACATCTCGAGTTCTAGAAGGTGATACCGTGAACCGTTTCAGATTTATTGCTTCCTGGTGGAGTACTATCCATGAGCAAAATTTGAGCATAATAGCCGACATGCATCTTCGGTGCCTCTTATCTTTAGTACAATTTTAACCAGAGATAGTGTGGGTCAATGAAAATTTGATCCACGACCCACCATGACCCACTATCACCCACCACCCAAATGCCCCATTGGCCCACTCTGACCCATCAACCATCGTGATCCACTCTGACCCACCACCAACTATGAACCACTCTGAACCATTGCGACCAACTCCGACCCACCAAAACCCATCGACATCAACTCTGACCGATGGCCCACGTCCTCCTCTCCATTGACTAAAGAGGTTACACTTGTATTAATAATAAAACAAGACTGTGAAATTATCACTTATCGGAGTTTGAATTTCTACCGTCAATGGCTCAAGCACCTCTCTGTTACAATACTGGTGAGTCTGGTGAGTCTGGTGAGTCTTTACGATATATAATGGCAAAGTGTTTCTCATCTTCCAAATTAAAATGAATTTAAATTTATCATATATAATTATTTCTTTGTTGCCTTACAGACACATTTCAGTAGAAAATAGGGTGAAATTTGAAAGTTTCAAATCAAGGAAAAGTAGACCAACGTAAAAAAAAAAAAAAAAAAAAAAAAAAGAGAGAGAGAGAGAGAAATTAATTTTCTATATAATTAAGCATGCCGTACTAATTGAAAATGCCCATGTAATTAAGTTTAGAATACAAATTTTATGGCCATTTTTCTCTAACTTTATGGCTTGATTGCCTTATGCTCGGAACGCTCCATATATTAAACACCAGCTTCAGCAATTATAAATAGAAAGCAGTGGGTATAAAATTCAAAAAGAACTTTAGTTTGTATTACTCAATTTGTTTCTCAACTAATATCCCCAATCGTTTTCGATTATTTTTACAAATCAACCCACTACCAATTTCCAATATATAGAAAATGCACCCCCGTCCCCCCGCTCATAAAAGATAATTTTAAAAAATGCCAGGACATATTCTCTTTATTTTTAATAAAGAGTTATATGCTGAATTTCAGCTCTCAGTTGAACGGCTTGTAAGATACTAAATTTTTCGCAAAAATTCGGACTTCTACTCCCCCTAAGGATATGTATTATAATGAAAGTGACACGCGTATGATAACTTCCCAGTTGGGAACGGAGACTGATTATATACCGAACGTCAATTCATTTGACTTTGCAATTTGACCGTGATGATTACGCATAGTTACTTTCAATTTTTTATGATACATATCCTTATTTCATATGTTACAGATGATTCAAAAATATTTTTTCAAGCAGTTAGCTCCTCTAGAATCTCACAGGCTGCATCCCAAAATCCAACTCCTACTATCCTATGACAATCCAAAAGTAACTGAACTTTTTTTATTAGGAACAAATGACAAAAGAAAAATGGAGATCTTGAAAGTAAAATGTAGAAAAGCTCGGTGCCCCCAATAACTACATACTTCTCCGCCCCTTCATCCCGAACTTAAAAATAAAACTTAATTCGAATATGGTTAATTAGTGAATTTATTACAGTTAAATTCCACTCACTACATGCTACAGCTACAACTATGTAACAAAAAATAACAACTGTGAAACATGTTCTCAATTACTATTAGATTTCTTACGCTATTATTAAACATATTAGAATAGTAAAAGAGGATTGTTCGTGAAGTAGTATATTTGCTATTGATTTATAACTTTTTCATACGGAAAAAAATTAAAATTTTATTCAAGTTTTAAACTTTGCACTCTGCAAATATGTTGTCCTCTAGGCAATGGGACTAATGTGAAATGTGGACTAATGTGGACTAATGGGAAATGCTGCACTGTTAGCGGCGCTGAAAACTTACGATTCGATTCTAATATCGAATGATTTCGATATCTTTTTGTCGCTACGTAACCACCCTGGGTGCTAATGGAAGCTTAATTGGACTTGAATTGAAAGTAGAACTATTCACCTAAGCGACCACGAAACTATGGATTCGATACTAATATCGACCCGTTTCTAGCATTTTTGATATGTATCCCGACAGTACTCTTTTTCCAGACTGTAAGAAATATAGTTAAAATTGCTCTAGATATATCAGAATTATGTTGAAATACACACATAAATCCACTTTTATATTCTGTATAAATAGAGAGTGAGCGAGCGAGCGAGCGAGAGAGGTCGACTCAAGGCATCACCACTTCCACATTGCAAAAGCATATATCAGGAATTGAATTGAAAATCTATGTAAAGACTTTCTGCTGTGGCATGTTTCACAAGGACAATTCCAGTCTGCTCACGTGACCTTTGGGGTTCATGAATTTTTTGCGAGCGTTCCGACTTTGGATTCTCTGTTTATACCTTCTGTTTATGCATCGAATAACTTTTCAAGAACATAAATGACAATCTGTATTATGAATGTTGAGAATTACCCTCTATATGACAAATAGCTGCAAATAAATACACTACATGATTTATTTATTGCTATTGAACGAGTTTCTTAACTTGTATTTACATCCTCATATATAATACCGACCTACTGTGAAAATTATCTCAGATGTTATATTTTAAACATAATAATTACTATGTTCTGCAATGATTATGTTATATATACACAACTTATGTATTCTAATGTAATTATTTTATATAATTTTCCATGCATTGCGGAAAATATGATTTAAAAAAAGGATTAACCTAGACGGGATTCGAACTCTCAACCTTATGATTTGAAATCCGACAGCTTACTAATGAGCTAACACAAGCTTCTAGCGATGTATAACGGATCTCAAGATAATTATGACATTCATATCCATTACAAACGCTGTTTCTGTTCTACTTTGACTTTTATTTTAGTACTCAGGCGATAATTATGTTCTATTTCTTAACTTTGAGCATTCTTTTACATATGGAAAGATTCTTTAACGTATTTAAATGTTCCATTACGTATGGAGAGCTAAATGACAAACAAGCATGTGCTGACATTGAAAAAAAAAAAGTTTCGAAATATTGTATCATTAAGTATTTCAATCAATGTTGCTGTTTTAAACACTTGGTAACAAGTCTTATTATATTTAAAAGAAGAAACACACATCTGCAAACTTTTTCCCGATTGCAAAGGCTGGCTTGGAGGTTCGAACCTGGCTTACTTTTTCCCGAAGATACCCGAAGCTGGACTTAGAAAATTATTGCCTCAAAACACCAGTAAAGAATGCGCTCAACCTTTTTGAGACAAGGTGTACGTCAGTACTTGGAAGGAAAAATACTCTTCATGCTGCTGAAATAAAGAAAGATGTAGTTTATCAAAGAATTTCTGCAGAAATTCTGCAAACAGGAATAGAGTTTATTTATCATTGCACTAATACATGTTACAAACAGTACACTTTAAAGAAGATATTGCTGAAGTTAGATTAAAGCTTAATTGGAGAAGAAGGAAAAGATGATGATGGACTTGATAATATTGAGCAGAAGATGAAAAAAAATTTCGATCAGATATCACATCTCGAGAAAAGCATCCCAAAACATAAATCCTTTCGTAATGAATTGTGTACTGTGTGGTTATAACAAACGTGGCGATAGCAAAGAAAAATGTCGTGTTTGTGAAAGTTCCAGAGATTCAGTATTTGTTGAAGTAACTTTCTATATGAAAGATGATGTATGTACTTGGAACATGAAACATCTATTGAGACTTGGAAGATGAAACATCTGTTTTTGGAGCTGACCTGTTCTATCACATGATATGCCTTAAAACTTTCTTACTAAGAAAGCAGAAAGAAAATGAAAATAAAGAAAAGTTAGTACAGGTAATCAACAAAGAAGAAATGTTGTTAAATGTTTTTCTATTAATTAAAGATATTCTAGATAAAGGTAAAGGTTGACACTATGTATATATTTCCTGAAAACTTGGGTCAAGGTAAGATCAAAACCGGTTACCAAAATTGGGGAGGTCTCATGCATTCCGCTTGGGAGCAGCACCTTACTCATTGTTATTAAAATCTTTAAGCGTGTCTATAAAGCCCAACGGTGAGACAGATATGAAAACATAAGAACATGTCTTTCATCATTTCAAAAGTACAACGTATCGAAGTAAAATAAATTGTTTCAGGGTCCCAGGTGGGGTCCAACTCAAAATTGTTAAATGGAAAGGGGATCAACTTGCATATCGTAGGAAAATTGGTGTTAAATGAAAGAAGGTAAATCAAGTCTCGACTCTCTATGATAAGCCTGTGCAAAATAGTAGTGGGTCAAAATATCAACACAATCTTCATTGCAAAGTCTATGGCCACTCGTATGAATCTGAAACTGTGGGATACGTGTAAAAGCAAAAACACGGATATGTTATTACTTCAAAAGTATAATGATTCAAAGTAAGAAAAGACGTTCTAGGTTCCCTCGCAGGGTTCCAGACGGGGTCCAACTAATAATGTTGAAATGGGGAAGGGGTTCAAGTTGAGTATAGTATGAAAGCTGATGAGAAGTGAAAGATGAAACAAATCTCCACTCTTAATATGTATCTTCTGGTATTGGCACAGGAACCGCATTCTGATAGTTTAGCATATGTCGCCTAGAAATGCCAACTGAGGGGGGAAAAATCCCCACAAACTGATTTCCCTTGGTTGCTCTTTATATCTAAGAATATTATCCTACACGTAATCAGTGTAATATTTACGGGGTTTGGGGCTTTCAGGCTGAAGCCCACTCAAATTGCATAATTTCTTTTTTTTTTTTTTAAATATAATGTTAGTCATTCCTATGCATATAAGCTTCAGGCTTCTCCCCCCCCCAAAAAAAAATCTAGTGCTTTCAAAAAAAACTATGCTTTTCTGAATGAAGCCCCTACCAAACTGTTTTCTGGATCCGCCACTGTTCGTAACATTTTCAAACAAGAAATCCATTCCGGCATCTACCTAAATAGGAAATTTACCTCAAATTAGAGGCCATATGGTACCAGTAGTAGTAATTTCCTATCTAAGGGATTATTTTGGACCGATTAGAGGCTGAAACTGCGTTCTCCCTCTTTTTTTAATGAGTTTAAAACGTTTCACAGTTCAATTTCAACTATTGCTTCAAAGTCCTGCTACACACAGTAGTGTTGTATGAAATTGATTTAACTATGACGGAAATTCTTGTAGGCAGTGACGGATTTACGTATAAACTAAACAAGCTATAGTTTAGGGTCCCACTTGCTTGGGAACCAAAAAAAAAAAAAAATGATTGTAATGTAGATTTTCAAATAACAAGAAAAAGCAAATAAAGTAAAACGCACATACAACAATGGTGTTTTGTATTATGTACTAGGCTTTTATGAAGCAAGTAAAGGGCTCTATTTCTCAGTCCCACTTGTAATGAGGCCCATGTTATCCAGCCCCGATTATAATGGAGCCCCGGTTTCCCAGCCCTGCTTGTAATGGTCCAATGTTTCCAGTTAGATATCCATCAGGTCCATAAATTAGCATATAGCATATATTAAAACCTAAATTAACGGTAACATTTTATCGCTGAGAAAGAAAGCTTGACGTATAAGGGGCCCCTAAAGCTTGAAGTATAAAGGATCCCTTTCAATAGCTTAGGGCCCCATCAAACCGAAATCCGGCACTGCGTGCAGGTGATCTCTTTTAAATTTTGTCGGCCTTTACAGTGACTGCTTTCCATGCCTCTACAACAACAAACCAACTGGGTAATTAGAACCGCCAACATTATAGCCAAAATACAATTAGATGTTCTATCTTACGGTGGCAGTTGAAAGTTTGTCTTTACAGTTCATGGTTTTACCGACAGGGGACTGTGAAACTCATTTCATATTTTATGCAAAGTTACCCTTGATGTGCAAAGTAACCCTGTCTTACGGTAAATGTAAAGTGAATGTAAAATCATTTCAGTAATATTATCTAGAAAACAGATATGTTTAATTGTGTGTAAAGTTCAAACACACAATTGCGTTGATTTGTTGTGTTAGTTTGGCTGATAATTGAAGTTTATTCTGTCCTTATATAGCCCCAAGCTATCACAATCAGCCAATGAACGGTGCCGGTGCAACGACATTGCACATTTTTTTCTGAATATTAGACCGTTGATAATCTCTTTAATCTATGACTTATTAACGAGGAGCAGAAAGTGCTGAAACGGCGCAAATTTCCACTGTGACGTTGCCAACAACAGGATTCAGGAAATTTTGACCGAAATGAAATGTATAAACGCCATTCCTTGTGAGATATACTTGTATTGTATTATAACATATACAAAGCAAAATACAGCTTGAATCCTGGGATTTAAAACTTACCGGTAAGGCTTCTATCTGTGAATTCCCAAGCTTTGCGAACTCGCTCCTTTTGGCATCAATCATACAAAACTCCTTTCACTATCGACGTCATTTTCATGGCAGTTTCCGTTTGGATCTCTAGCAAAACAGAAATCACAGTATGAACAGCAGGAGCAGGGAAGTAAAATTGACTATTGTAGTGTCTATGAATAGCTTCTGGTCCATTTGTTGTTCGACGCAGCGCGGATGGTGAAAGGACAGTTACTAAGATACGTGGTAGACATACCTGAAATATGTAAACAAATACTTGTTTGTGATTGTCCAAAACTGGAAAATGTAAACAAATCCTTATGTCTGATTGGTTGAACGCCTGTCCACGATATTTAAAGGAAACTTCTAAAAATATATATAAGAACATATATATATATATATATATATATATATATATATATATATATATATATATATATATATATATATATAATCTTACGCGCAATCTTACATTTAGACATGATACAGAAAACTATTGACTGGACATGTTCTCCCGTCCTCCTCTCTAACGACGCCAGTACACACATAATAGCGATAAGTGAAATATGCCCTTTAGTCTAAGGGAGACGATAATTAAGGAAAATGAATGTTGATGGAAGAATTGGTGGAAAATGAAATCAAATCTTCCAGTTTCACGTCCCACGATTATGCTGGCTAGGCTGAAACAAACAGTGATGATGAGAAATGAAGAAAATGGTCGAATGAAGAAAGTGGAGAGCCAGAGAAAACCCACGCACACGGTGTTTCTCCACCACAAAGTTCACTTGGCGTGAGCTGGGATCAAACCAAGGACCCCATGCACGAGAGGTTCACGCTCTACCACTGAGCCACCTCGGTCCAAGAATAGATGGAATGTGATTAGCCGTGACAAGTCATAGACACGATATTGTCCACTTCAAAGTTACTTGGCCGGAGATCGAAACAGGGACCTCTCGCACTTAGGTAAGCCCTCTATTACTGAACCCCTTTAGAATCTTGCTGTTGCATAAGAATGAAAACACAGAAGCTCTGACCCAAAACTTAAATATAATAATAATAATAATAATAATAATAATAATAATAATAATAATAAGAAGAAGAAGAAGAAGAAGAAGAAGAAGAAATGAAATCAGTAATAACAAATGCTCAGAAAATTACCCTGACCTAACTTGCAAACGTTTCTAGGTCTAGCCCATTACAAATTTTAATTCTTGGAATGTACGCTGTTTCAATTACATTTTAATACATAGAAGCCATATTTCCATGTTAGTAATACTAGAATTACTCTCTACCACAAACCCTCCAAGCGCCTATCCTATTTGCACAATTGGATATTCGAAACAAGACTTGTAAAAAAAAACGACAAAATAAAAAAATAGAAATGGACAATTGTATTTCTTTTATTCTACACAATAAAAACGAACAGAATACGAGAAATAGTAGCTACCATGTTAAAAAAGAATAAAATAAAAGTTCAGTTTACAACTTTGAATGTAGGGAGTCGATAAAAATGCATGAGTACACATTTTCCTCTGCGACACTGGAAGAACTTCTATAACGGACATTCTCTGTAGGCCAATAGGAGCTGCAGACGGAAACGACATCACAGATTGGAATACAACACCATAGGGAAATAGTTCATCCATAGAGAGAGAATGAGGGGAGTTCCCTTTCACAAATCTCCCCACCTAGTTTTGGGACCCCTCCCACGAAAAATAGAATATACAATAACGCGAAACTCAACCCTCCCTACGGAAAAATAGCAGAAAAGCACTGAAATGTACAGAGTATATCTCGTTGACTCCATACACGACTTTCTATTTATCTTTGCATTTCAATTTTTTTTTTATTAGTATTCATTTTTTCATAGACGGCCCTTTTATTCATGGCGTAATCGTTCTCTTTTTAAAAGGAAAAAAAGTAAATAATGTTAACAGATGTTCATTCAGATATTCTCCTGTGTAAGAACTCGTTTTGGTTGTTATGACATGCGTATGGGAATAGCAGATCCAGACCCCGCCTCCTCCCCCCCAAAATGATAATATTGATACGTAAATTTTTCTAACAAACCATGTATGATTGAAATTAATTTTTTTTAATGATTTAAAACATATAATTTACTCCCTGTTCATAAAAAGTACTATAACAGTTTTGTATACTATTTTCTTCATAATAAAATAGCTTTCGTAACAACAGCTTATCCTTACCAATGTTAGTTCTAAGGAGTACCTCAAGGTTTAATCCCTTCAGTGTGGGTGGCGAGATAACACGTTTCTTCAAAACGCACCTGCTGTGCGGATGGCGTATATATACGCTTTCATTGTGCTTTGGCTATTTTGTATTGCGTATGGCGAATATACTTGCCCATAGTATTATTAATGTTATTTCTGACAATATTTATCGAGTTTGCGCTCACATAGGAACCCCAAGAGACAACACAGAAAAATTGGGCTTAATCTGTTGAGGCATTCCAAAATTTTGTGTAACCTAACCATATGATGATGATGATGATGATGATGATGATGATGATGATGATGATGATGATGATGATGATGATGATGATAACCATAAATACGACAATGACAAGTTATAGTAGCTAATTAGAAGCAACAAAGATCATAATGCAGAAAATTTCATTGTGATTGCTTGAGAGGTTCAAAAGTTATTAAAAGGTAACAAATTCCAAACTTCTAAAAAAAAAAAAAAAAAAAAAAAAAAAAAAAAAACTACACTTTTTACAGCGGTTCGCATCTGAAAATTACGCACTGAAGGGGTTAACTTTATCTCTATTTTTGTACCATATCAACAAAAATAAATAATATATTTCATATGTAATTTGCGTATAAACACATATTCTTTGCTCGATGGCTGTGTATCTTATGCGTAAGAGACCTAACAACAATGCTATCCGGCATCTTTGTATTTACATTTATCGATGATAAGTTCAGTCACGTGGTACATCAATACAATTAACACAATTTTAAAAAGTGATATAAACCTGATGCAGTCACTAACAGCTTCGAAGTAACTAGGCTTGTTGTCGCCCGGGTCAAGAACTCGCCTTAGCGCTCCCCCTGAACAACCAAACCAAAACATTCCCTCAAGTAGGGGAAGATGGGGCAATAAGAAACAAAAGTAATTTAAAATGTTAACAGTTTTCAAGTCACCTAATGCATATTTTGTTACTGGGCAGCACAATAGAAAATTATTTTATTTCTTCCCAATGAACAGGAAGATAGAGATTAAAAAAGAAAAAGGAAATTCAGTTGTCTCTTATTACCACATACGGGGTAATAAGAGACGCTACCCAGGTTTCTTTAATGTTGTGCTTTCTTATTAAACTGAGGCTACAAGGGATATGCCTAAGATATATTCTATTGTCCTACCTCAGTGGTAGAGCGTTCACCTCTGGTGTTTGGGGTCCTGGGTTTGATCCCAGCCCCGCCAAGTGAACTTTGTGGTGGACAAACACCGTGTGCGTGGGTTTCTTCGGGGTTCTCCCGTTTCCTCCTACTTCCTTCATTCCACTATTTCATTCATTACTCATCATCACCGTCTCCTTTAGCCTAACCGGCATAACCGTGGGACGTAAACTCAAAGATTTCATTTCATTTATTCTATTGTCCTACCTTTTTACATGTTTTTATTCTGGCTACTTTTCTGTCAATTGTGAAAATTACGGTTAGTGAAAGTCGCACTTGAAAGTTGAATGCTTTTACTTACAAACTACACCAATTATAGCCTTTCATAATTTGTGAAGTTTCTCACTCATTCTGAACATTTTGAAATGACAAAATTACACATTGTAGTCATATATATCTTTTTTTATTAAAAAAATAGGGCCTACATTGTAAAACAATTCTTTATGCTACAGTGACTTCTTACACAGTAGGCTATACAAAATTAAACTGGCAATACCAAAGTGAAAAATAGTCTGCGTGAATACCTATAATAATAATGAAATGAAATTTTAAGCCCTGAAACACAAAATAGGCCTAAACCAAAACTTTTTAAACAAAACATTATCTCTTTTTAACAGATATTTACAAGTTCTGCTCTTTTAACAACGAACGGATCATTTCCTAATAACGTTACAGAACCAAAAAAGATAAACACTTTATTCACTTTCTGAATATCATCATGAGGAGGCTAGTGGAATTTTAATCTACAGTTAGTGAAAATGGAAAAACCAAACGATTGTCTCTTATTACTCCGACAAAACAAAAAGAAAAATGGACTAAGACACGCATTTTCTGGCAAACTCATTTATCAGAGAAAAAGTGGAATAATTTCACTTTGAAGTATCACTAATGCTGTACAAATTTATACAAAACATATTTTTAGAAACATTTATAAATAAGTTGTAAAAAAATCTTCGACGAAAAAGACTGACTTTAGATACCTAAAGTTTTTGGTATACACTTGTTGAAAGGCAGAAAAGAAGGTAAAGAAGTTTGCCCTAAAGCAATGGTTTTTTCTAGGCTTGTACACAGAAGGATACAGTAAGCTGTGGATTTTTTCGGTTTTTTTCTGATGATAAACCAACCTACCAGACATTTTGTCTCTTATTACCCCTGTCTCTTATTACCCCATCCTCCCCTATTTGCCCAATTTTGCGCCCTTCCAATCCGGCGCCCGGGGCACAATCCCCGTTTGCCCTACTCTAGTTATGTCACTGACTGAAAGCTTAATATCAATAGTATTAAAAGATAAGCATTAGTTATTCAAACACCAAAGAATCGAATTTGCATACAAGGTAATTCATCACTATTCAATGTTCAGATACACAGAACTCATTAAATCCAACAACTAGTGTATAACATTTAGGACCATGTAGGATTTGAAACTTACCTGAAAACAACGCTTGACTGAAAGTAGCATACTATGAATATCAAAGAGAGAGCAAGGACAAGATTCAATGTTTAAAGTTATTTACTTGAACTACTTGAAGATCACAAGCTGATATACTATCACTAGAACTTGAAGCTTTTCTTAGTGCATATTCAACCGACGTACATATAATTTGAGTCAATGCTGGCATTAAATTCTATAGTTTCTGTTTGAATGTCCGATGAAGATTTAGATTCTGTTTGCGTCAAAGAAAATTCCAATTAAAATTAGTTGTTTTCTTCTGTAGTCTTAAAAAAAAATGTGTGTATATAGAATGCTGGCGATTGTACGCTCAAGTCTAAAACATTGTTCCCAAAAATGTATTTCCGAGTTCCTTCGAGGCGAATATGTAACATCCAGCTTTCCAGAATACTTCGATCAAGGCTATCAATCACTTATACCAAAGGCTTCCAAAGAGCCCTCATCGCTTGTCTAGTGGATAGCACATACGCCTTCAACGTATGCTGTTCCAAGTTTAATTCCCAGTGAACATTGAAAGCATTAGACTGTAGGTAGGGACCGATTCCTCTTTAGACTGTGGTTTCACGTGTCATATGGCCTCACTGTTGAAAAGAGTCGCTAAACTTCAACAAACAAACCGCATCTGCAAATTTGGCCAAAATTAAGTTATTAACATTAGCCAAAGTGTAAGAAGCACTAGCTGACAAAAGTAGAAAATATATATGTATAATGTTGACAACGATATCATAAAAATAAACCTTACCATATCCGTAAGTTTATGGTTAAATAAAAAAAAATCGTGATTTTCTGAAAACCCATCTTTCAGCAAGATACGGTTCTTTGGATGGTAGTTTCCTGAAAACAAGATCTAAAGACCTAAACAGAAAATAAGCCCGAACATATTTCTTCAGATTTCCCCTAATATAAGCCCTACCCACCAAATATGCCCCAATGTAGCAGAGCTCAAAACGGTTTATTAGTAACGGTTACACTCCGAGTTAGCATGCACAGTGTTCCCTGGAAATAAACCCTAATACTGGTAGGTCTATTGGGTAAAATATTAATATAAAACCCGGTCTTGTTTTCGATGAAATACTGTATACTCACGGTGGGCCATTTATCTTGATATGTCTTGTAAGTTTTAAACTAATACATACAAAACACTGAAATTTTATGCCATGCAAATATCGATAGGGCAATATTGTTTGACGTACTCTGCGATGGCAGCTGTTTTATATCTTTTTCAAACAGAACTACGTCAGGTTATTGCATAGGACGCTACAGTATCCTTTATGAATCTAGAAATCTTGGCTGTAAGAAAGAAGGGTAAAATAGAAAATAATATTAATGTTATTTTTGCTTGTGATGTAGTTTCCGAAAGTTAAGTTGGGGTCTTATATCTCGAATCTCATTTAGGTGCTTTATTTCCAGATGCAATAAAATGCTAAAGCGCACAGTGTCTTTTTGTGGTCAACTCTACAGCCAGTCTCTAGTAACGTAGTCTCAGTTCCGTACTGGGTTGGTTAGTAATATTGAGAATCTATAGGTACACATTAAGTTTTCGAGAAGCCATTCATCAACGAGTTTTAATTATGGTGTGGTAAAAAGAGAACTCTTTTGTCGTAAAAGAAAGACAATGATGTACTTCTTTTTTCGCCGAAATAGGCTAAGCTGATAATTAATTGTGACCATAGATACATAACATTTTTCCATTCAGCTTCTATAGCATTTCTACGATTTTATGTAGCATACTGTAACACCAACTGTTTCTCTCTTTTTTATTTATTTTTTTTTCTTTCTAAAAAGCAACTTCATTCTTATCTAAAGATGGCCGGGAAACGAAAGATAATGTCTTCTCAAGGGTCAATAATTTTTTTTTTTTTTTTAAAGCTAGCCTGGGGTTAGCTATCCTGTAAAGGACTAACTTTCTTTCAAAAATGGGTTGAAATTTAACTAAATGGACGAAGGTACATTGAGTTGGGCGTGCATTAAAAATGTACATACAATTTGAACTACAGTATCTTAGAAAATTTATTTTCCAAACCACAAGGTTACATTTCTGGGAAAAGTAAGGCTACAGTCCAATTTAAAAAATAAGTGTCCTTTCCGGTGAAACTGAATGTTCCAAATGATCGTTTAAATAAATGTTCAAAGTAGTAGCCTTCAGCATCGATAGATTTCTAAGTACGAGTCGCGACTGCTTCCGTACTTCACACCAAACTTCAGTAAGATTTCTGCGCACATTGTTTGGATTTCATCATATAGTGTGTCCTTGTTACATAGTTAACTACGGTACAGCCTGATCTCTTACTGTATCTATAAGTAAAAATAGAGCGGCGTAAGATCTGTAAAGCGTGCAAGAAACTCTATTGGTCTCCTATCCACTGGCTTGGTACATTTTGATTTATAAATTCCTATGATAGTGCCGTGGGATACCATCTTGTTGGCAATAAGATCTGCTGTTACCGTACCTTGCATGAACGGTAGGGAAAATGGAATCAGCATGCATTGCTAGGTACTTCTATCCAGTTACAATTACAATATCGTCAAAACCAAAAGACCCAATGAGTCCTCTAGAAGAAACTACACTACACATTTACACCACACAAAATTTACAGCCTTTTCAACAGTAATGTGGGTATTATCTACAACCCAGTACTCACAATTATAGCTATTGACAGTTCCATTAAATTTAAATTGTGCTTCATGCGACCAACAAATGCTACTTATAAATCCTGGCTCACATGTAACCATCTCCTAAACCCATTCATAAAATTGTATTCAGCGATCTGAATAGTTGTCACTTAGCTGTTGAACCAGCTTTGAAATATACACACGCAACTTACCTTTCTTCAGTAAGTTGCACACCGTAGCACACTACTAGCACTTACATCACTCGTACGTGACTCTTTCTCTTGCAGATTTTTGTGGTGAACGTTGAAACAGTTCCAGCACTGCAACTAAGAATTCAACACTTGTATCAGTGCAAGCTCGCCCCGATCGGCCTTTATGCAAATCGCACATTGTTAAATGTATTTTGGGAGCGCGGTGGTTCAGTGGTGGAGCGTTCACCTTTGTTGCTTGGGGTCCCTGGTTTGATCCCAGCTCGCGCCGTGTGGACTTTGTGGTGGACAAACACCGTGTACTGGGTTTCCTCGGGGTTCTCCCGTTTCCTCCCACTTTCTTCATTCCACCATTTCATTCATTTCTCATCATCACCGTCTCCTTTAGCCTAACCGGCATAACCGTGATACGTAAAACTTAAAGATTTCATTTCATTTTTAAATGAGTTTCAAATTTATATTTTATATCGTAGATGTGTAATTGTTACCTTCAAAGTGGATCAGTCCCATACTCACGCCTCCACTGTCTCTGGACCGCAGAAACATTCCCGAAGTTTCAGTACCACTTAACAACATACTTCCACTCATGGAATCCCAAACATCGTCCGCTATATTGATGTTATTTTCTTGCCACTAACTGTGCTGTCCAGCTTAATCGACGATTCTGCTGTTATTTGTTGAAGAAACGTAATGTTACTTTTTCCACAAATTTAATATTGTACAAAGGGAGTACAAAGTTTTGCACAACGGGTCATAACTTTTTTCTTTTTTTTTTTTTTTTTTTTTTTTTTTTTTTTTTTTTTTTTTTTTTTTTGCTAGCACTAGAGCCATATTTCTATGTGCGTGAACGTATATCCTTTATGCTGAAATTGATGGCAGGGTTTCTTCCTCTATTTAAAGATACGCCCACAATGGAGAAGGAACTAAATAACTGCACCTACCAACGGTCGGTCCTTGAGTTTCCGTACAATACTGGCGATTACTCAGCCATATCCATCCGACGCAAATTGCTTCTTGTGTATATGGATATGACACTGGACAACAACAATATTCAGCGATGAGTATAAAGGTTTCACAGTGGTAATTTCAATCTGCTGGACCAACAAGATCCGGCAGACCATCAACTGCAGTGAAGGATGTTAACGGGATGATCTACCTTTTCTCGGCACAAACATTTTTATATTGGACCTTATGGGGAGAACATGGCTACCGAATTTCCTCAGTTTCTAAGGAACTAGGTATCTCTAATGGTAAAGAAAAATTTTGCAGCATTCTACAGAAGTTTATAAACGGGTTGAAATACTTAAATTGTATATTTGTTTGCTACTTTAGCAGAAATAAATTATTAAAAAATAAATAAATTAGTTTCTTTTTATACAAATTATAATATGTCTAACTTTGGAACCAATTATGGTAGAAAGATCAACTTTTTTTGTTTTATTCCTTGAGAAGAAACGACTCTAATAGTTTTAATCACAACCATATCTAATACGTCAATTAAAAAATAGTATTTTAATATAAGTATTAAAGTCCACCTGTCAAAGTTTGACGAGGGTAAGTCACGCCCCACTCTAAGCTTGGCCGCGGAAAGGGTGGGGGTTGGTGAAATGGAGGGGGAAGGGGGTGGATGTCTGAATGAAACAGATTCTCGACCAGTTTCTGAGATTACCTGTCAGCTGCCAAATACTGTTAGCTTTATAGAGTTTGTCTCCCTCAATGGTTCCATACTAAGAGACTGGACGATGTGGTGTGAAGTATCCTCTTTTCCCCGTTACCTCTGGAAGTTCATCAAGATGCATTCTAGAGTGCGCGGGAAGAACAGTATATATCAGAAAACGCTGTTATTTTGGGAATTTTTTTCCCTTCCGGACAAATATTATAGCATACAGTAGTGGCGAAGGGAAGGGGGGCAGAGGGGTACTCCCACAGGATTCCGACAATGTAAAGTCCTGGCCCCCATATATAGGTGTCCGTTAAAAATCTGTCCCCTAAGTTCTTTTTAAAATAATGGCTTGGGAATATATTTCAAATTTGAGGTGTTTTTTGGTAGCCGTCATTTTCCAATATGGCCGCCGCCCTACGTAAATCTCTCTCTCTCTCTCTCTCTCTCTCTATATATATATATATATATATATATATATATATATATATATATATATATATATATATATATATAAGAGAGAGATCGTGAACCAAGGCACTTAGAAAGATAATTTTGGTGTCAAACTATAGGTTTCTGAGGCCGATGAATTTAAATATGGCATTGTTTATTGCCACTTAGAAACCTTACAACCTGGCAACACTGTTGTCTAACGATTAACTGTACAAAGTTACAAATGCGTATATGCACGCATTACTCTAGGATGTAACGTACTTCCTTAGCAGTAAACGAAACCTACTTTTTCTGGTAGCTTTCATCACGACAAGACATATTTTACATGGTAACATGAGAGAACATTTGTCTAAATCCAATATGACAGCCAATATGATGGCTAATTACTAGGCAACCAAGTAATGGACTTATTCAAATGCCTGTCAGTCCTAATTGGCCTAGAGCCTAGAGAATGGGAGAAAGAGGCAGGTACGGTCTCATTGAAGAAGCGTCTCCTGAGGGGGCGAGGGAAATTTAAAATACTCCATTTTTTAATGAAAAACACGGTTTTGCCTCCTTGTCCGCAGACAACACTGCACACCAAATGCTCTATAAGACGTTCTCTAAATAGCCCTGTTAGATCCAACCTGTATTGTGTGTAAACCGTGCATTTTCACGGGGGAACAGCGGAGCAAAAGCCCTGTTTTTTGTGATATTTCTGGTTTCTCGTGCTTACTTCGCTAAGGCTAAGCACTGTAAGCCAATCTCTAATTATCCTATAGCAGTGTTAATTTCAGATCATTTCCTCCGGAGGCACCACGCACAGGGGGGAAAGCGACTAAAAGTTGCGTGTTCCACAGAAATTTTTGCGAAGATCTCAAGCACCCGAGGGTGAATTTCGTAGCTCTTGGGAGAATTCCCCCCCCAGAATCACCCCTGAAATCATCACTGTCCTAGGGAGTTGAAACAAGAAGCAGGATACGCAAAAAAGAACAAACTTTCAAAGCATTTAAAGTTTAGGCTCGTTGCGCTAAGCGCCTTCTTAGGACGAGGATATGGGAATTGAAAAATGCACGTTTTCTTTTATTTATTTATTTATTTATTTATTGAAAAACATGTTTGCCCTTTTTTGTCCCCAGACAACCATGCAGACGACACACACCAATTGTCTTATACAAAAATGTTGCCATGATAGCTCCTATAAGACCCATTTGGAACGGTGTCCATACTGTACATGTTATATGGGGACAAGGGAGCAAAGCCCTGTTTTTTTTTTTTTTTTTTTTTTTGGACTTTTTCGTTTTCCGCGCTTACCCCGCTAAGACTACGCACTGTCAGTTAGTCTCGACTTATCCTAAAGAGTTGAAAATCAGATGTTTGATAAATGTTAACATGGGGCCTTCAGTGTACAAGGGATTCAATTTATTTACTTCTTATTTATTTGTGAACGAGAAGGACATTAGGAAGGGGTCGGGCCTCCAATTTCGAGGTTACATCGGCCCTTTAGGGAAAGCTAGATTTGAAAAGGAAGTGGTCGTGGTCCTGACCGTTTTAGAGAAGGTACCATCCCGGCATTCGCCTGGTGAAACTGAGGAAAACCTCAGCCAGGATGATCGGCATAAGCGGGATTTGAACCCACACTCAACCTACTCAGTGCCGCGTAGCAGGCGGCCGCTTTTCCCCTACATCACCGGCTGGGTTAACCACCGGCAGAGAGTTTGCACTATCTTCGTATTAAAAAGGGACATATTTCAATGCTTTTTCATGACACTTGTATCAAAAAAGTAAAAATGTGGGATTTGAATTCCTTGTGCAATCACGCCCCCATATATCAAATATGATTTTTTTCTTATGAACGAGCTAACTGCCTTGATTTCAATGGAAAGAAACAAACTTGATACACAAATTGATTTGTACAATGATCTTGGATGAGTTCGTTAACCTGAATGACCAAATAGAAAATTTGAAAAGACGCCGTTTGAACCTCTCAAAAATTCTTAATTCCTACAACTGAATCGTTTCATGCTAAAAGAGTGTTAGTCCATAATCAATGTTTATTTTAGTTTATCAAGCCTGGGAGGCATGCAACTATAGTGGTCCTTATGTAAGTTGAATGGCATAACTTCTAGCTACCCTATGGCCACATACCATAAGTAATACATTTAGAGTAGAGGGCGGAGGGCATTTGAACAATAAATTTCCCGAAATTCTTATTTTCTCCTTCACACTCAGTAAATTTTCTTATACAAGTGCATCAAAGTGCTGAATATGATATACCAATACTTGCCCGGAAACTGCCTGAAGTTAATGTTCTGGACTCGGTCTGAAGGACCCTCAAATCTCAATAAATAGACCAAATAGCATTCCGATCGCTAATTTTGATTCAGTTCATCTTATAGACACCGATTTAACCAATTTAAACCTTGCTTAAAATGTGTCCCGCACTCTTCATTCAAAACTGTCCCAATACGTATGACACACACACACACACACACAGACACACACACACCAAAAAAAGTCCGAAATGAAACCAAATTTGGTTCAAAATTGCCTTACTTTAATGTAAACGCCAGCATGATCCAGAAAAAAGTACAAACGACAGCCGTTTCAATTTTTCAAGGAAAGTTGTCTCTTGTTGCCCTGTGCCAAGAGTTTTTTTTTTTTTTTTTTTTAACTCTTTGATTTACTAATGTACTCTCGAAAATATTCATCCTTTCTTTACATACAACATATTTTCTGAGGCAGAACTAGAAATATTTCCTGAGATGACAAAAATAAACAGTAATGAAAAATATTTTCTTTGAAATGTCAAACGAAGTGATACAGGGGAGCGAGGTGGGGGGAGTCTCAATTGAAGTCTCATCAGATCACACAAGAACTAACTCGTTAAATTTCACTACAAAAGATTCTTTTGCAAGTTAAAATAATTTTGCACAATGTACATAACCTTTTTAGTTGTCGTTAGAAATAAACAAAATAATAATGTCCTAAAAAACTTCATTTCTCCACTACAGCTGTAAAAATTGTTCAGAACTTTGATACTTTTGAGACATCTTTTTGGAATATTATCCTGTTGCTGTTCTTGAGATAATAATAATAATAATAATAATAATAATAATAATAATAATAATAATAATAATAATAATAATAATAATAATATAATAATAATAATAACTTTTGCCTCCTGAAAATAACCAGATGGTAAAGTTATGGTCGATACATTTTTGGAATTCGAAGGCATTTTAGAATGCTTGTCTATAGCAGCCCATACACGTAAACACATGCCTGAAGAAACAGCCCGACTTGTATGAAAAATGATAAAACCACAGACAAGTTGATCGTGTATGGCCTCGTTCATTCATGTTGAAAGTTTTCAAAATTTTCTGAAAACATGTTTGATGTTTTTGCCGTTCTGCATGCATGTTTACCGTGTATGGGCTCGTTCATGCAAGGTGGATGTTTTATATTTAGGTCCGCCAATCACGACAGCGGAAGAAATCACGTGAGTCTCTCCTCCGTCGCATGCCAAGGTCGTGCAGTTGCAGAAAGAAAAAGCACGCGTTTCCTCGTCCTCCACATTTCTCAAACTACTTTCAGTATGTTGGACAGCACGTTGGTACGTGTGTGGGCAAAAAATTCTTTCAAGATGCATGATGAAAGAAACCTTTCATACATGTTGGTAATGCAAGTGCGTGCGTCTATGGCGCGCGTATCATCTGGCTATCAGAAATAATTGATCACCATTTTCTCTACATATCTATAATTTTCTTACAGAGTAGAAACACCTCATCGGAAGAGAGAAAAAAGAGAGAGAGAGAAAGTGGCCGAACTTGGGCTATTGAACGTGAGGACAGGATGTTTACATTCGCATTGACACCTGCTGTGAAAAGGTCCCTTCATATCTCTCGGGACGAAAACAAAAGAAAAGGGTGGCCGCGGATGCCTTACCCTCGTCAAATTTCTTGACAGGTGGACTTTAATACTTATATTAAAATACTATTTTTTAATTGGCGTATCAGATATGGTTGTGATTAAAACTATTAGAATCGTTTCTTCTCAAGGAATAAAACAAAAAAAAGTTGATCTTTCTACCATAATTGGTTCCAAAGTTAGACATATTATAATTTGTATAAAAAGAAACTAATTTATTTATTTTTTAATAATTTATTTCTGCTAAACTAGCAGACAAATATACAATTTAAGTATTTCAACCCGTTTATAAACTTCTGTAGAATGCTGCAAAATTTTTCTTTCCCATTAGAGATACCTAGTTCCTTAGAAACTGAGGAAATTCGGTAGCCATGTTCTCCCCATAAGGTCCAATATAAAAATGTTTGTGCCGAGAAAAGGTAGATCATCCCGTTAATAAAGACCACATTGACAGATGTGTAACCAATATGATAGCTTATTAAAGCGATTGGGTTATCTGTGGTTGAGTTCTAACATGAATATATATAGTCTCTAGGATACAGAAAATTTTGTGCTCGTTGGGTGCTATGCCTACTCGCAAAGGACGAAACAGAAACAAACCTAGTTTGCTAATGACATACAGCAGAAAATCAGAAGTATGGGATGAGAAGTGGTCTCTCAACCCCCTTATAATCCGGACCTAGCTCCGTTCAATTTCTTTCTGTTTGATCGTGTGAATATCCCTTTGTGATAGCAGTAGTTTGCCAGTGATCAAGAATTCATTGCGTCTGTGAAACAATGGTGTAATAATCACCGTCTGGAATTTTACCAAAGTGCATTTACAGCATATAGGGCTAAATGTATCACACCGGATGGAGAATACAATGAGTAACGTGCGTGTGTACATAAAAGCCACATGTACATGCACACAGAAAATATGGTTCTAGTGTTAATCATAAAAAAAGTTATGACCCTTGTGTGAAATTTTATGGAGACCCTTTGTAGATTGGAAAACATATTTTCTGTTACAGTCCACAGTGTGTATACATTTTTTACTCACCCAATATATATATTTTGTGTGTGTGTGTGTGTTTCACTGT
Source organism: Thermobia domestica (assembly GCF_964235325.1). Taxonomy (NCBI): domain Eukaryota; kingdom Metazoa; phylum Arthropoda; class Insecta; order Zygentoma; family Lepismatidae; genus Thermobia; species Thermobia domestica. The sequence continues at coordinate 109,870,836 of NC_137464.1, forward strand.
TTATTGACAAGTATTTCTTAGGATTATTATGGAACTTATAAACTTGTAATGCTAGAATGTCCGTTACTCCACACGATAAATTTAAGTTTTTAATTCAATTTCTTGCAATAGACAGAATGATTATGTTGTTCATATCGTTAATGGAGTCAATTCATTAATATTTTCATGGGTAAAGGTGGCTTTGATAGTGGCTATTTATATTCCGTTTAAAAGCTATAAATTCACTAGCTTCTATGCAACGTGCACAGCAGAAAAGAAATGTTTGTTTCCTATAATAAAAGGATATTTTGGAAAGTGGCTATCCATATACGATACATAAATCTTCTAAGTGCCATTTGGACCACTTTCGACGCCAAAGGGCCTAACTCCAAGCAACAAAATCAAAAAACCCAAATTATGTTTTCATTCACTTCAGTAGAAGAGCACATTATATAAAAGATGTTCCTAACAGTAAACTATAAAACTATAAACTCCAAAGTAAAAATTTTTCTTAGCCAACAAAGCGGAAATACAAATTTTCATGAGATATTGAAGTTCAAATTTCACTCCTGAAAAATCTTATGTTGAAGTTAACTATTATTATTATTATTATTATTATTATTTTAAAGAAAACATTTTTATTGTCTTTTTTGAATATATATATATATATATATATATATATATACACGATTCCTTAAAAGAGATAAATAGTTTCTCAAGAAATATGAAGGTGATACAATAAATAAAAAACGTAAATAAAAAGATATCATACATGCTTCGTTTACTTACTCACTTGTCACACCATATGAAAAGAGTCTTTATTAATTAACACGTCCAAAATAATTTCACAAGAAAATTGCTTTTCGCCCTCATTTACAATCCTTCCTTCTTTTACTTTTCTTTTTGTCCTTTCTTCTTCATCTCATATTTCTCAATTTCTTTTGAGCGTCTGAGTGTATCATTTATTTTCATTATCCCTTCGTTTATACGAACACAGAAACATCCATCATTCATTTTTAAACTTTTCCCTTTCCTTTTTGTTGTCTCTTTATCGTCATTAACCGTAATTTTCGCTGTCCTTTGTCATTGCAAAATTTTAAAATAATTGCTTATTTCAGCCATCAGTTCATTTAGTCGTGGACAAATGACTCTTCACCGTATCTTCAGAGCAGGTGACTACTACTAGAGCCACCAAATGTTGTCTTCCCCTCTCGGAATAAGGTATACAGAAATAGCACTTACATACATAAAGATTTACTTCTTTTCTCTTCCCTCATTTAAATTTGTCAAGGTTTTGTGTTGAACATATTGCACGTTTTCTTCAAAGGAGAACTTTTGATATTTCTAGAAGAATAAAGGTACGAGTCACCATACTAAGCTTTCTCGCTCCATTTCGTAAATTGAATCATCATATGCTGCAATTATTATGGAAACAAATTATTTACGAAATACGAATAAAATAATAAGAGGCTATCTTGAAATACTTTGTCCGAAGAAAACTCACATCCAAGAGTAAAACTACTCTTTGCGGATTGTTTAATGATTTATTTCATATATGAACAAAGTGAGTGAGGATTACCCTAAATAAACTCATCCTCAAGAAGAAAGTAACTCTTTTGAATTGTTTAGATGACAAATGATTTGAACATCATTATAAGATTTTTGCTGTTTTCTTTTCTCTTGTGAAATGTCAATAAAAATCAATTTCGAACTTCCGTAACAAGTGAGTCGGAGAAGTTGAAGTCTTCAGAATCTGACTCACCAGGCTCGATGACCCAGTCTGGTACGATGACCCGGAAAGATCCTTAGCTAGTGCTGACCCAGTCTGACCTAGACGGTATCAGAACATTTCCGATCAACTTAAGTATCAAAACATTATTGATACTCCATTTTTTTTATAAAATAATAGTAATTGTTGTTATTATTATTACATTAATATAATAATAATATTGAATAGACTAAATATCGACACTTAAATACCGATTTCTCTTACACTTTTTCGAGGCCTACCTGCGACTGATAAAATAGTCGAAATTGCGAGCTAATGCGCAACTATTTTGACATGTTTAAAAAATCTGTGTTAACCTTCAGTTCATGTTTTTTTTTTTTAACATTTTATCTAGTACTGTTATTATAAAACATAATTGAACAATGAGGTATCAACATCATCTAGTCGTCAGTTTCTCCGCAGATTGAGGATTAATCTAGCTTCTGAATATGAGCCAAAACGTTTAGATATTTTCTGAAATCACCAGTAACTTTGTACTTCTGAACGATTTTATCAATTCGCTCGCCCATCTGCTTGTATCGTTCAGAAACTAGTTGCCCAAGAGACGAGAAATTTCTCGTCTTGTCAGGAAAATGAGACGAGGCTGGTGAGGCGACATGTTTTTCCAGATTTGAAACGAGGCACGAAACATAAAAAAATGTCATATTATTTCCGAGACGAGAATCGACACGAAAATTTTCTCGAGTGTCGTGGTCAACTTTACTTTACCCCAAATCTCAGACCTCAAACACGACTTTAGTTTTACAGTATTCATAGGGTAAAAATTATAAATTGATAAAGTAATTGTCTGAACATAATGAAGAGAATTTGATCAAATGTTTAAAGATACACAAGGCATTACACAATATATTGTAATAATAAATGTTGTTGTTATATCGCACCCATCGTCAACCTCTCGTGATGTGGAAAGGAAAGCATAAATAATGCGTATATATATATATATATATATATATATATATATATATATATATATATATATATATATATATATATATATATATATATATATATATATATATATATATATATATATATATAAAACTAAATGAAAAATTTTCGAGACAAGATTAGAAAACTTTCCGAGAATAAAGACGAGGCGAGAAGAAAATGTTCGCAAATCGAGACGAGTTGAATCTTGTACAAAATTTACAAGACTGAACAAAATTCTCGGAAAACCATGTCGTCTCGTTTCATAGGTAACACTAAATGTAAGCGTACAAATTGTTTTCAGCAATAGTTTACGTGTGATAACTTGTACAGTACATATTCTGAGAACGTGATTGAGAAAGAACCTCTAACATTTGTTTCTTCACAAGTATAACAGAAAAAAAAGGAAGAAAAAGGACGAAGGTGAGGATGGAAGCACAGAATATGAAAACGGGTGTTGATGAATGTTATAAGAGAAGACTGAACTCTGGTTGGCTTATGCAATATAGTCATTGAAATGGATAGATGAGATTAGTTGAACTGCTCTGACAGGGTCTGTTTGAATTATTTATGAAACAGAAAGAAATGTTTTATGAGGATAAGCTATTTACCATCAGCAGTGTTTTTAAATAATAAATAGGAACACACACGTATATTTTTCAGTTTTCTATATACATATGTGCATATATGTCAGTGTGTGTGTGTGTGTCTGCATTTCACCTATCACATGAGTAGACCACACATGCACTGTCACAAACAAGCATTAAAAATCCTTTGGTTATATTCTGGATGGATCTTTATCTATGTTTTTAAGAGACCAATGTTTTTTTCTGGTCTATTGTTGTTGTGCCTTCTCATTGATTATCTATGAACTTTGTTGTTCTTGTTTTGGTGACGAAAACACTTCTTTAATGGTTGTTGTGGTAGTTGGAGAGAATTAAAGCATTTTTAGTGTTGAAGAATTCTTAACTGAGACTTCTTGTAGCGTACAAACAACTTTACGTGAATTAAATAAATATTTTAATGAGTTATGTTAGACATATATAAAACAAACTTTTACTAGCAAAAGTGTCACTTTTTCACACGGGAAGCAATGGTTTATGGAAAAGAGTTTTAAAAAATCAAGCTTGTTTAGCCTATCGTATTTCGCAAAAGCATGTCTTGTCAATAACATAAACCATTGGCGCAAAGTTCCTAGGTCCAACGGTTTCAGATATCTGATGATCAGATTTACAATGATTGGCTATGTTAGAATGCAATAGTCACTTTGATGGTGAATTATCTTAACTCGCAGATAGCTGATATTTGTTGTTGTTGTTGAGTTGTGTTTAACGTCCCGTTCAGCAGCGAGACTATATGAGACGTGGACCTACATATTAACGTGGAATCCGAACCAAATGAGCTCCCGCCGGGAATCGAACCCGGGCCTCCAAATTCATGTCCAAAATGAAACTATTCTCCCCGTGCGAAGAACGGGTATTCTGTTAGTGTGAAATAAAAGCAAAGATTAATAATATCGAACGAAGCTTTCCGAAGGAAGGTAATGTACGAGTATATATGTTGGTTGGTCTATCAGTAAAGAGTTAACTAAAAATATCGTTAGATGCTATATATAGAATATTGTATTCTACGACAAGGAAGAAAGATGAACATTAAGAAAACTGAATAGAAATAACTTGATACTTTCGAAATATGGATGTGGAGAAGAATGAAGATAATTTGGATGGAATGTGGAGCACTCCGATCTTAATTACGAATTAGTAAAAGAAAATAGCATACAAACCATTAAACAAGTGCTAGATATAATACTGTACTAAGGGAGAAAGAACAGTGTTGTAGTTAATAAAAACAGGAAAACAAACTAGTTAGGACATTCTTTTGTCCGCGTGTTCTCTAGAGGTTTTCCGAATCTCTGTTTTCCAACTATATTCTCTTTTCACCAATCCTTTCTTAATAATTTACTTTCATTAATCAATTGTCTACTTTAACATAAAGGTCGTGGAACTTAATTATTTCATTTTTTCAGTTTCATTATTTGAGAAGTACGTGAATTATGAGAAACATGATAGAATGAATAATGAAAGGAAAATGAGTGAAGGAAACAAAAGACTGCATTAGATGACGCTATTAAAACGTTAAACGCTAGCCAAAACAAACAGGTTAGCTAAGTGGTGTAGTGCATGGAAGATTCTCAATTTGCTGGAAATGACCTGCCATGATTACCAGAATACCTATAATGATGATATCGATGATGATATTATTAAAATTTGAGAAATATCTCCAGCTATGATTGAAAATTTAGCTCTAAAAGCAGTGAATCGAAATTTACCATGAAAAATCTCTAAAGTCAGTGAATGAAATGATTATTAGGTATTTGCTATGAAAATGTATCTCTAAAAGCTTAAATGAAATGTTCATAAAGTACTCTTACATTTGCTATGAAAATTTATCTTTAAAAGCAGTGAATGGAATGATGGTAAGATACGCTTAAAGCTGCTATGAAAATTTATCTCTAAAAGCAGTGAATAGAATGTTCACAAGGTACAAAATTTATCTCTAAAAGCGTGATTGGAATGCTAATAAAGTATGTTGTATTTGATATGAAAATTTATCTCTAACAGCAGCAAATGGATCTCTAAAAGCGTAAATGGAGTGCTAGTAAGGTTCACTTATCTTTGGTACCGAACTGTGAATGAATAAGACTTTAGAACTTCTAAGAAATTTGATTTGATTTCCAATTTAGCGCCTCTTTCAGCAGCGAGGCAATATGAGACGTGAACCTACAGCTTAAGGTGGAATCCGAACCACATTAGCTTCCGCCGGGAATCGATCTCGGGTCTCCCACGCCAAAGTCGCGTACGCTAACCGCTTAGCCACGAGGGAGCTTAAACTTCTAAGAAAGAAAGGGTGTTCATTTTGTTTTAAAAAACGTGGCTGCTATTTTATGTAGTACAACATTTTCATAATAGTCTACTAATTTTCGAGGTGCTTACTTGCCTTCTTCTCCCTTTTTCATAATGTTCTGTTGCCATCAACAATGTCGTCAAGGCAATTTAACTAGTATCTTCGATCCAATTTTCAAAGTTTAATTATACTCAGCTTACGAGCTGTATTCATCAATCCTTAAAATTGGCCTTTTGCGCGCTTGGTGGCGTTCTCATACACAGCAAGGTCGTTCATCATTGTCAGCTCCACAATGCGGTAACACCTGCGTTGCTCCAGACATCTCTTTTTATATAGATATACCGTACGTATATAAAATCATATCCAACAAAACTTTTCTTTTAAACATTCAAGTAAAGAGAAAAATGTGTATTTTTTTCTAATGAATTGTTTTTTCCCTATTGGTGCCACCATTTTAGTTAAAAACTAAATAAGATGAAACGTGCTTTCCATAACTATAATATTATCTAGTGTAAATAATTAGCCCTTTTTTTAAAATTATTTATTAATGAAGTTTAGCTCTTGTTGCTTCTAGTAGTTCGTAGGTATCAACTAGTGCTGTTGGATTTTTGTGACATTTGAGGTTTTCGGTTTTTGAGAAAACCGGTTTTCTGAAAACCGAAAACCGCAAATGCGGTTTTAAAAACCGACATTTCGGTTTTATGAAATTTCACTTTTTTTCAAAAACCGATTTCGACAGCACTAGTATCAACTAATCTCTGGATAGATTCTGAATTTAGAAATCGCAACGTGTAATTCGATATTGAAGCAATATGTTATAGTAAGTGTTCATGAGATTTCTTTCAAAACATTTGAAGGGTCCAGGGGAAAAATATGATAAGTCACATTTTGCAAATTTTACAGTACAACAAATTTAAAGTTTGAAGTTATATATTTTTCAAAATGTCATTACAACGCAATGCTTATTGTTCTTAATATTCATTTTAGTTATATCTTATTGTGATTGGATATTATAAAGTATGAAAAATAATATAGTAGTAATACTTCTTTAACAATAAAAAAGTACTGTGCTTTGTTTATCGGACTTATCAGAGTTTTCCCCAAACAATCAGTACTGTCTTGATACTGATGATTATTTTATTCACAAGATTGCTGTAAGAAATATAATAAAAACACATCTTTGTAACACTTGTACATATTTTGAAGGGTGGTTTCTTGATTTACTGTGCCTTTGGAAGGTTTCTGTACTACTCCACTGCCTTTAAAGAGCAATAGTTTTTCAGTGACTGCAAATCTGCATATTTTTCTTGAGATATCTCCAGGAACCATAAAAATGATAGGCCTAGGTGAGTTATGTTTTTAAAATTAGTTGAGGTGAAAACAAGATAGGTTAGAGGCAGTATATAGAAGTAGTGCTGTCAATCGGGTCGATTCTGACCCGAATCGGATCAGCTCTTTTCAAGTCACTGGTTGGTCAGCTCGGGCCATGGATAGTCAGCTAGGGTCGTGTTACGGGTCAGTCGAGTCAGCTCGGATCGGGTCACGTGTCAGGTTGGTTCGAACATTTTTGTTTCGGGTAAGGTTCCGGTCGGATTTTGGGTCAACTTGAACTGACCCAAAACAAAAATGTTTGACCTAACCTGACCCGAGCTGACTCGACCGACCTGTAACACGACCCTGGCTGAATCTACTCATGACCCGAGCTGTCCCAACCAGTGGCCCGAAAATAGCTGGCCCGGCTCGAGTCAGAATCGACCAGATTAAGAGCACTGTTTATAAGCTAAGTTAAACATTTGTAGGCTAGTTTACGTTAGGGTAGGTTACGTTAGTTATTCTGTAACGTGTATTACGTTAAAACTTGCCATCATAGGCCGTGGATTACCAGTATTTTTCAAATGTTTCGTAAGATCATCAACTTTCCCGCGAGCAATACCATGAGGTGAAGCGAATGCAGCTTTACAAACAGTGACCTCCTCTGTCTATCCTTCTTGTACCACCCGCAGTCGGTATGAATATGATGCATTACAATAAGACGCTTCACTCTCGTTTTTCCTAGGCCTACGCCTCTTCACAGGTACTATTACAATTAGGCCTGACAGGTATATGTTAATTTCGTCATTTGACACCATTTCGTTCATTCGTCTAATGATTTCTTGTTTTCCTACATCATTAACCTTCTCAAAACGTCGTTTGCAGGTGCACTCTGGGCCGGTCTCATGGCTCTGTCGTTTGAATTTTGCATTACATCTCGAATTCTTCCATATGAAGGTTTTGTCTTAGATGTTGAAGGTGGAGCAGATTCTTCTTCACTCAGGGAATCATCCATGCTTTGTTGATCATTACTACTGACCACAACAACTAAAGAAACCCACGTTTTATTGTAAACTTCACGTTAACTAGAACACGTTTCTGAACGGAGACTGTGAACAAGTAATTTCTTAAATGGCCGATATCAATGCTGCCAGTTGTGCAACACAACAATAACCTGGACTTAACAGCGTCTTCCCCAGAAGGTCGTGGACTTAACATATTCTTCCCCAGGATGGGTTTTCTTTACTCCTAAATATTTTCGGACTTATCATAGTGTTCCCCTCGTCATTAAATCAACAGAAACGTCCGTTTTCATAGAACAACACAGTATCAAAAACAAAAAATATCGATTTTTGGACTTATCAGTTTCTTCCCCTGGACCCTTCATTTGTGTTCAGAGCCAATAACAAATAATACTTATAATAATGATAATAATTTTACAATATTATTAGGGTTTAACGGGAAAATGTCTAAAGATGGGGAATAATACAGTTTCCGGGATGGGGTGTTTCCAGCGATTGCATATATGCAACCCATGTATTATTCAACTTGTCTTCACGAAAGAAAGCGACCAGTACCGGAACTGATCACTTCCGGTTAGACGAGCACCCAAAAACTTGTTAAGAGGAGTAAAAAGTTTGGAGTCAGGGGTCCAATACTATATAAGACACTATGTCCATAGAGTATTGAACCGTTCTATTTTGCATCCACAAAGATAGTGTTATTATATATATATATATATATATATATATATATATATTTAAATGATATAATTAGAGTGTTTTGTAAGTAGCGTAAAATCATAGTTTTACAAAGGAGGCGTACAGATGTGTGTCGAATACCGGAATTGGTCACTTCCAGTCACCCATTTTTGGATCACGCTTCGATTTTTTTCGTCGAGTTGGGGCAGTCGCTGGAAATGCACCATTCTCGTAAACTGTTTTATCCCCCAAAGATGAGACATACCAATCCATAAATGTAATCAACTTAAGCATAATGATATAGAAGATATGAGCAAAATGATACCAACTTGAGTAAAATACATGCGTAGTTTTCGAAGAAAGTAGAAAAAAACTTTTCTAAATATATATATATATATATATATATATATATATATATATATATATATATATATATATATATATATATATATATATATATATATATATATATATATATATATATATATATATATATATATATATATATGTATGTATATAAAGCTAAAAACTCATTCGGTATGATAATTATGCCACTTATTAAGATGAAACTAAGTCTGAAATATACCTTCATCAAACGTTTTGGTATAACATTGGCAAAACACAACTATACAGTATGTCTATTAACATATAGTCCAATTTTATGATTAACTCTTAAACTTTAATTTCTGTTTAACACCAATATTGTCCAAAGATAATACATAAATAAATCGATAGATGAACATCGAGTTGAACAAAATTAAATACTTCGGCTTAAATTCTTATGCATCGTTTTCGAGAAAATCGCCGAAAACGACTGTTTAGGGTGCTATAAAGTATATCGTCCGGTGCTATTATGAATTGAGAACTATTATCTGCTGTAAAATATTGTTTGCTTATTTATGTATTGTATATGCAAATAATATGCTGGTAAGTAGTAAATTATCTTCTGACGGTGACACATAACCCTAATAATGATACCCATTCTATTTGTAATAAAAATAATAGTATAAAACTGACACAGGCTAGTGGTTACAGTTCGTGCTTCGCAATCGGCAGGTCCCGGGTTCAAGTTCAGTGGCCAAGAATGCTGACTTTTGTTTTCCAGGATTTTCCGCAGTTCCACTAGCCAAATATGGATACGGAAACTTTATATATACACAGGATGTTTCAAAACAACACCGACAACGTTTGGGAGGTGATTCCTGACAGTAAGATAAAACAAAAAAGTATAGACCAACCTGGGTGCACTAATGCTTCCTTTTGGAGTTAGAGGCTGCCGAAAACACGAAAAAAATAAACTTTAAAAGTCCATAACTCAAAAACTATGGGACCTGCCGTAGTCGGGCCAAGACTTCACTTAGGAACTAATATGTGCGCTATCCAAAAATCCATGTTTCAGAATCCTAAGATACACGCTTAGGGAGTTTGGCTACGGGCATAAAATTTGAAGTACTCACCAACTACCTGTATATCTGTAATATATATTTGTAATGTTTCTACTTCCTTTCTCATTTCTATTGTTATTATTGTTGTTCTTACTATGCCTACTAACGATTCTAGTGTAAATTGGACTGAAAGGCTGTGTTTGGAGGTTAGCATTTACTGTAAACGTTGTATAATTCAGGTGACATAATACATACTTGCCTGACTTCTCTCCCAGTCTCCACGTTATTGGATTATTTTTGATTCAAGAGCAACCTCACTGTATGTTTTGTTTACAGGTTGCAAAGTAGTAGTTGGTCCCTCCAATTGACCCTGGTTTCTTTAAGTATTGTTAGAAGTTTGGTCCAATTGACCCGGTCTATGAAGCGGTCGACAAACGTAACTCTTCCCTTACGTCAAGAATTCGTTCTGATATAATTCTCATCAACTCAACATCATGTCTGGTAGCCTTTTCCTTTCCGAATTTCAAATTGATCTTTCTCTAACATATTTTGTTTCTTACTTTCCAGCAGCCTGTTCAGTATGCACGCAATAATCTTTCCAGTGTGGGAAATAAGGCTAATGGTTCTGTGATCACTGCGCTTTTTTTAAAAGTAATGCAACCATTGTGACATCTAGAAAATTCTTGAGCCATTCTCTACTCAGGTAGATCTTGTTAATAAGTGAACTCAGAACTCTAATTGCAGTGTCTCCTAATCCCTTGAGCAAATCCACTGATATATATATATATATATATATATATATATATATATATATATATATATATATATATATATATTGCCGTCTTTGATGAATTGTACAACTTCACTTTTCAATATTTCTAGGTGTTTATTATTCCTTATCCACTTTTCTCCTGTTTTGATTGCAATTTTTTCTTGGTCGGTTCTTCTGCTCATATAGATCTTTAATGTATTCCTCCAAAATGCTAAAGATGCGTGATGGTCAGTGATTACGTGACCTTGATATTTTTTTTATTTATTCCAAACGTGCGTATACTTCTGGAGTTTTCCCTTCCAATTCCATACTTTCTGATAGATCATATCTTTCTCGCTGTTGAAGTTCCATTATTTCTTCACAAATCTCTTCCATGTACTTCTTTCTGGCTCAGTTAGTTTCTCTTCCCAACTCAATATTCAACCCTCTGTATTCTTTGATGTAGGTGACTTTCTTCTCTTTTGCGTTCTTCCATCTTCTTATGCATCCCTTCAGTTACCCACGGTTTTCTCTGTGTTTTCTCATCTTGCCAATGTTGTTATTGAGTGTATCTAGCAGAATCTGTTTAACTTTTTCCTACTTATTTTTCTACACTGCTCATCATATCGTCCATTACACAATAGTTTTCTTCTATATTTTTCAGTCGTTCGAAATTCCATTTACGATTTCTCATCCCATTTTTGTTGGTTGACTTTAACTAAGCTTCGACTTCCCCCACTAAAAGGATGTTTTCCGAATCAGTGTCCGCTCTTGATAGTGTCTTCACGTCATGAAATGTTGCTTGAATAGAATGTAATCAATTTGGTAGTATTTCTTTTGACTTTTTATCGGGTGCAACTTGGTTTTTCTTGTCTTGAACCATGTATTCGTAACCATCATATCATGTTGCCCACAAACGTCGATACGCATCTGACTCCGTGTTTTCCTTCTGTCTAGTTCAAATGATCCTACCATCTTATTCATAACTTCTTCTCCCACTACTATAGCATTGAATTACTTCTTCCCTCCTGATGTAATATGTCACTAATCTCGTCATATATTGCTTCTGCTCAATTGTCATCATGGTCTGTTGTTGACATATATTTATATTATCACGATATCGACTGATTTTGCACTTAACTTTACAGAAATCAAGCGATCACTACAGCATTCCAAGTTGGTTACGCTTTCTTCTATTTCGTTTCTCATTGCTATCGCGGTACCATTCTTGGCGTTAATGTCACCCGAATAGAACATTGTGTAGTTTAGCTGCACAAAAAAGTTCTTGCAGATTATCAATTTCACAAGGTTATCAAAAAATAACTACTTTATAAAAATAGTTACATTTTTAACGATTATAAATTAAAAATTAAATAGTGCAAAATTTAATTGATTAAATCTTAAATTATTGAATTTTTAATTGATTAATTTAATCGTTAATTTTTAACGGATTAATTAGAAGTCTGCTCCTATGGTAAGGATTTTTCTGATGGAGAAATACAAGTATATCCTCATCAAGCCTTTCGTTAAGATACTAGCAAGACCAAGGATCTTATAAAATAGAGGATCTGCCCTTACAACAAAATCTTGAAGCCATACGTCACAGTTTCGCCACCCCTACTCTGCCCACTCTGCCCAATAGGATCGCAATGTTTTGAGCCAACAATCATGGAGGAAACAAAAGTAGCCAATCAGACGATGGTAGAAACGAGAGTAGCCAATCAGATGTGCCGATGCTCGGTTGTTTTTGGGCTTCACCGATTTAATAGGATGAAGATACATATGGGCGGATCCTCTATTTATAACATCCTTGAGCAAGACAGCAGTGCACACTATGGTGAATGAGATATACCATAAAATTATGACTATCTCTAAAACTTGTTTTTGTTTAACAATGTTTTAGCCTAAATACAAAATATACAATCAAGATGAACAAAACGTTAAATTGTCATGCGTAGCTTTCGGAAAGAAAATAATAACGAATTTTTATGGCATTCAAATCGTATCTTTCATTGCAAATAATAATTTATAGTTTTTTTTTAATTCTTCTCTAACAGATTATTTATTTATTTATATTTATATCATGGTCAGTCCTAAGAACGTGCTAAGAAAGGTGGATGGACCTCCTTTACGTAGCTAAGCATTCCGGGTCTCAGAGTCGGGAGGGAGAGATAGAACCATGGAGGAAATTCATAGTCCCGTATGGACGGAGATTCCAAGATTGCTGCCCTTTATGGCTTGTTCGGTCAGCAACCTGCTAGCGGAGATGATACTTATGTTATCCTCCGAAATGGGAAACAAGGTCTGCCCTTAGGTCCGGGAGATAAGATTACATGCTACCTCAATACGTATGTAAGGCCACATTGCCACGTAAAATGAATCTTGTAGCTGTAATTTAAAAAAGTATATATATATATATATATTGAAACCCTACCATATTTTACCATGTAAACATAGTCTTGAAAGGGACACACAACATTTTTTTGCATCTTGCAAGGAGCTGAACAATGTGCAACTTTTTGGGACGTCTTGCTTGCTACCTTCTATCGCCCTCCCGCTGACATGAAGGAAAAAACAGTTTCGCCGCTTCCGAAACAACGGATTCTTTTGGACAGGGAGGGGAAATGTGCCAAAATACACATTTTTAATAAGGAGGTTCACTATTTGTCCACTAGAGTGCAGCGCTGCATGTGTGGAGACACCTTTCTTGCTTTCAAGAAGTTGTAACATCTAAATAGTAAATAGAAAGATCGGGTTGCAAGGTTACGTTTATGATAGCTACAAAATTCATTTAACGTGGCAATGGGCCTTAAGACGGGGAGTGGACCGTGCGCACCCTCACCCTACCAGGAGGATGATGTAGTATAGCTCTCAAAGAGCGTTTCGTGTGTGCTTGGGTCCGAGATGGGATGTTTATATTCTAAGGCACGCTCGTACCTAAAGGGTAAATGAGTTAGTGGAATCCTTCGCCCCAGATAGCTCATACTAGTTGCAGGATCCAAGTCTCTGTCAGGGAAGCCGTCGCTCCCAAATAGACGTTGTCTTAAAAGTGAGACAATCTACGTCAGCCATTAGGTCTGATAATGTACGGTGTACCACTACCTTGATTATAGTCTCGTATTCCTTGGACGATCCTACCTGGAGGAGAATGTCGGTTTACTGACTCGAGGGGGACCAAACGGGGACTGGAAAAAGGTTTCGATGCTAGGTTTCTGGGTAAAGGTTTCCGATCCTAGTGGAAGGGAGGGGTCTCTCGGGGATGAGGGACTAGTATCAAACTCAAATGGGGACTTAAAACGTAAATTGGGTTAGGGATGAGATACGGGAGTATCTCGACGTGTATACGGTTACCTCTAACCGAATAGCGGTAGGGCTGGGAACGAACAAGCCCCCTAGGATATGCCTGGGGCTCCCGGATTCGGTTGAACTCTGCTGGGGTGTGGTCATACCGTGAGATTCGGTAGCCTATGTGAGCTTATCCCAGGAATCTGGGTAACGGCCAGCATAGGCGGTAAGTGAACTTGTCTTATGGGAGGACCTGGCTCGCTAGCTGTACCACCTCGACCGGTAGGTACAGTGGACGTATCTCACTCCCTAGGGAACTAGGGTCACATCGCCAATTGCAAATCAAAGTCGAGGGACACATCTTGAAGGTGCACATCGTGCACAACGACAATTCGTCTAAATATAGAGGAATTTGGGGCCGGATGCATGTAGTGTTGCCGGTCCATAAATTACACCAAACGGCCGCAGCTCGTTATGAGTGACGAGCGAAATGTGGTGGTAGACTACTTCTATCTAATGTACAGTATAACAAATAACTAACAGACTCTATCTAGTTTTGTCTTCTACTGACGGTGACACGCGTGTTCTAACAGTAACCCACATACTACTTCTAAATGTTCTATGCTTATTGATCACCCTGTATGCTATGGGAATGCAGTTCATATATAGGTCGCCTACAATAACCACTTTTCGGTTCTTGTCAGTTCAAGAGATATCCAATCAATCTCTGATAGATCTGGCAGCTCTGGTTTCTTGTTAGTTTTTTATCCACACACTATTGAAAAATATTCCAATAACGTTTTTTCTTTTTCTTCTTCTTTTCCGAAGTCCAGAAAGTTTCGTAAGTTGTTGAAACTTAAGTCAATATCAAGAAGAATTATGTTTGAACAACTTGAGTTGCTGTGGTTTATTTACAATTCCAAACACTTGTATTCTGTAACCATATTTTGAAAATAATTTCCATTAAAATTGCGCAAGAAGAAGAAGAATCAGGAGAAAGAAAATTCTCACTTGTATGGGGTAAACATCGTTATGAAATCATTAAATTCTTATTATGCAGTACGCAGCAGGCTAGTATGTAAACTTACTAATGACTACCCTTATATCTTACCTTGAACTTTATTTCTTAACTTAAATAAAAACAGATTTAATTAAAAGATAATTAATTTTGTTGGGAAACTAACTTGATGTGTATGTATATTTTTCCTGAAAGTTGTTTTCTTAATCATGGGAAGAGGTAGTAATTTGGTTTCTGTACGTGAAGAAATTCTTTTAAAACTTGGTAAAACACGCAAATTCAAATAAGAATTATTTCCACACAATTGTGTGTTAACCAATAAGAAAGTGGTATTAATACTTGCTTACTGTCACTATTCAATATTAAATATAAGAGATAAGGCGTATGATTACAACACAATCCGAATCAATACTATTATTATTATTATTATTATTATTATTATTATTATTATTATTATTATTATTATTATTATTATTATTATTATTATTATTATTAATAATAATTATTATTATTATTATTATTATTATTATTGGTTGGTTGGTTGGATTAGAGTTTCCTTTAATCAGCGAGACTATATGATACGTGATCCGCAACATTTTGCTTCTCGCGGCACACCATAAATTATTTATGACTCAATACGCTACACCAAAATGTAATTTCGCTCATGTAATGTTGATATTGACACTGCTAATACAAACATGTAATATAATCATCATACAGACGTGGACAAATTATTAGCAATTTTAGAAATTTTCACATGTAAATTGAAGAAAATTACAAATTAAAACAAGAATACCTGTGTAAACGTTTTAATATCTGAATAATTTTGTATCCCACTATATTTTACGTACTGTTACAGTATGTCAGTGCTTTGTATGGAAACCCTTGACTTGACATTGTGTCTGGATTCGTTTTGGTATATGGTTTATTAACGTACAGCAAAAGTTCTTTATTTCTGGATCACCGTGCCATACACTTTTCATCACTTCTATCAGCTGGTTTCTTGACGTTGGATGCTGCTTCGTAACTTTTTTTTTCTTCAGGAAGGGCCCACAGAAACTCTATGGGGTTCATATCTGGGCTGTTTCCAGGCAACGGAAGGACTCTGACCCCTTTCTTCTCCAAAGATTTGGAAATATCCTTAGCCCTGTGGCATGACGCACCATCATGCATGAAAATCGGGTCCCCAGATGGAAACCATTCACGCAACTGTGGCAAAAGATGTTCTGTGATGACTTTTTGATATTGCTCTGTGTTCATATTTCCTTCTGCTACATAGAGACAGGGAGGAAGCTCCGTTCCTCTCACACTAATGCATCTTCATACCATCACTCGTGTTTGAGATTTTACACTTTGTCTTACATACTTTGTCTTAAAGACTTCGCCTTCGGTTCTCATCACATACTGCAAGTTCTCCTCTTCTACAGAAATTGTAGTCTAATCACTGAATACCATCTGTGGACAAATGACCATGTTTCAATGACTTTAAAATTACTGAAGTCCACATGAATCACATTAAAATTCGTTCAGTAATCAACAATACAGGCAACCTTTACATTTGCAATCTATCAAATTACACTTAAATGATAAATGATGTATTATTACACTCAAATGACTAATAAAATACTTTTTCCCAATCATCTGCAGTCCAATCCTGGTAATCCGTGGCCTACTGATACCGTTTCTTCACCATTGCTGGAGTCAGTTTTTGTTTCTTTCTGGAACGCCTAGCTTTCAGCCCTCTCTCAAACAATTGGCGATGAACAGTTGTCGATGAAACATGGACACCAGCATTTGCGAGCATTCCCTGTAGTTGTGTAGAAGTTGCTCGGCGATTTTTTCTTGATTCCCTGCATACGATGCACTGACCCCTAGGTTTCTGCTAATCTCCAACTTGGACATGCTTTTCAAGTTCAACAGAGTCCGAATTATCGCTCGTTTCTTTGGCGGCACATCTTTTCTCGTACCCATTTTTTTTTTTTTTTTTTCAAAACGACAGTTCATAATAATTCAAAGAATAATCTCCAAGCAAACACACAAAATCACACTTGAACCACCCTACATGCACACAAGACACTCGTAAATGAACCAGTAACTGCTCCAGCAGGTACTTTTCCTATCAAGAAAGGTTTTAAACTGAATATTATCAGTGATTTTATCTCCGAAGACGAATTTACTTTTCTTTTCCTCCATTAAACATTCCTCGCCTGGAAACCACATGTAATCATGTTACGTCAGATTACTGGAGTAACCATCACTCGCCTGCCGTTAAAATTCGTAAACAACTTATAAATGTCTCTCAGTGATAATACTGTCATGTGGTTTCTCACAAATGACTCTCTTCAACAAAATTTACGAAATACAGTAAATCAACAAATTTGCATGGATTACCAAAAATTGCTAATAATTTGTCCACGTCTGTATATATTATTATTAAACAGAAATACACTTCTAAATTTGTTAATAATTCATGAACTTTAATTTATTGTAGATGGAGTGTAAAAAATATAACAAAACACACTCTTCTATTAGGCCTACTATTAAAATAAATCATTGTATTCGTGCTTTACACAGCAACGAAATAAAATTTATTTTTTATACAATAATAGGCCTTAATATCAAGAGTGTTTTTTTTTTTTTTTTTAATTGCTACCCACAGATCCGAGAAATGTAGATTTATTTGCTACAAGAGTGGGATAAGTGTATATCAACTCAGTGACAAACTATACACGAAAGTCTATTCTTGCTTTCACCACAGTTCGTTTTGCTTTCCGACAAGAATGCTCTATGTAAAAGGAGCAAGTAGAAACTTGCATGACTGCCACACTAATAAATCAGTGTGTATCAAAGTGGTGTGATCAACAGTCGCTCCTTTTTGCGCTAAGAGAGTAGAATCATAATAATGGATATCGATTACTTAAATTTAACTGATAGTGACTTAGATCCACCATATAAGCCGAGTACATCTGATGAAAGTTCCACGGACTCAGATGATTACCAACGGAGATCTGCTGCTAGACAAATCAATTTGTTCCATAATTATTCTGCGCCAGGACCAGCAGCTGCTACAGGTACGTGTAAGGTTCCTCCTATTACTGCTAGTGGGTAGAGTAAATGCAGTATAATTACTGGAAAGTTAAGTGCAAACGCACTGCTCAACGCTCAGCGTTTGGGTTCGATTTTTTCGTCAGTTTTTCTCAATGTGCGCAAAACTGTTCCCTATTCTAATACATTGTTAATAAAAGTTATATACTTTTTTTTCGTAGGTTCCAAACAACAAAGCCAAACAGCACAAGGATCTCAGAATTTAGTACGACTGCCTCCTTCCCAAGCAAGTGGGTCCACTTCTATCTCCCTACAAGAAAGCTCTATGGGTAATAGTGACAATGTCATCCCACAAACAGACGAAAGTGCTGAAAGAGGTCACCAGAAAGAAGCAGAAGGTGAGGAAAATTTTTATATTAAACCATGAAAGCAAAATTATTTTACGTTTTCACTGACAAAAAGAATTTAGCCTAGTTTTGTATTATGAGTAGTATGGAAAGTTTTCATAAACCTATTTAAAATAGAATTAGTTAAGATTTCCTTATTAGCTTCTCTTGTCGTAGTAGATTTAGTCCGATTCCCTTTATGAAGTCATTATTTATTTATTTATTTATTTATTTGTTTATTTATTTTTGTACAAATCTCCAATTGTTTTAATGACATCAACATAAACAATGAGAATAAGTTGGCTTTTAATATACTCTCTCTCTCTCTTATTCCTCAAAGTATTGCGAGTTTATGACAAAGTTCGCAGTATATTAAGAAATAACAAGAAAATAAAAGAGGGAGAGAGAGAGAAAGAGAAGTACATTAAAAGCCAACTTATTTTCATTGTTTATGTTGATATCATTACCGTAAAACAATTCTTTCTTTGTAAAAAGAATTAAAGATTTTTTATGCTGTTTATTATTAATGCTTCTTTCAATAATTACTGCTCACTTTTTAAATTGTGCCTCTTTTCGTAGACTCAAAAGTTACTCTTCATTAACCCAAGTGTATTCTTTTTGTGTATACACCAGCCTAATAATATCCAAAATATAGTATTGATGTTCCATGTTATAGAAGAACAGAACAAACATTGACACTTATCATAATTTAATAATTACAGAATTTCGGGAAAGATATGCTCTCAGGAATTACAAACATGAGTGGTATTTTTAATAATAATGTCCTCTGCTGTTTTTTAATAACATCAAACATCAAAATTATGTTTTGAATGTCTTCGTTTGACTTGTACACTGAAAAATTATTTTGTCTGTCTTTCGTTTAGGTAATGGTCAAAGAAAGCAAACCCTACAGTTGGAGGAAAACTAAAACTATTAAAGAAAAGAAGGAATTTGGGGCAATCCTATACGTCTACTTCTGGGAAGTTCGTACCCGTCAAAGCTATGAATCCAGTCGACTGCACAGCTTGTCCACTTAAATGCCAATCCAAAATCACCGAAGAAAAACGGAAAGCTATATTTCATCAATTCTGAGGTTTAGGTGATCTACAAGAGCAAAATATATTTGCTGCTGGTTTAGTTAACATGCGTATGATTACAAGAAGGAAAACTACTAAACGTGGTCAGTATCGAAAGGCTTGTGGGTGCGAATACACTTTGATAAGCCCCTCCGCTCAAAACATTACAGTGTGCAAGAAAATGTTCCTCGCAACACTTGCTATATCCAATGGCAGACTTGATAGGCTTCTGAAGAAACAACGAAGGAATAGTGACGTATTTCCGTACGATAGGAGAGGTAGGGCTAGTGATGCGCACGAGTCGAGCTCTTCCAATAGGAAAATATACTTTTTTCGAGTCGAGACATCACATTTACAGTACATTTTCGAGACGAGACAGCCTCAAATCTTGTCTCGTGCGCATCCCTGGGTAGGGCTTCTTCTGTGAACAAGACACCTGACTCCAAAATAAGAAAGGTTGTTGCTCACATAAAAAAAAATCGCTGTCACTACCAGCCACTATACCAGAGAAAAGAATATAGAAAGACTCTATTTACCACCGGATTTTAATCTTTAAAAAAATGTATGATATCTACATGGAAGAGAATCCTGATCAGGAAAGCTTCGTTTCAGAAAAAGTGTACAGGGATATTTTTAAAAGAAAATTTCCACATCTTCGCTTTCATCCATCTGCAAGACTTGCGATTTACTTAATACCCAGATCTCAGCAGCTCCACCATCAGGAAAGTCATTTTACAGGAAAGATCTAGAGCTACACCAACGCCAAGCAGAAGCGGCAAGATCTAGCCTCAAGAGAGATAAAGACTTTCATCTGCGGACTCCGTTACCATAACATTCGATCTTATGAAGACTCTGCCTACTCCAAAGTTAGAAGTTAATGAAATTTACAATAAACAACAACTATGGACTTTCAACTTAGACGTCCATGCATACTTTCAGGACCAGCAAGTGGGTACATGTATATGTGGCACGAAGGTATAACAAAATACTTTGGATAGTGTAATAATTACCTGTACCTTGGGCAGAAAGTGCTCATACATATGCACTATACTTCATAGAATGTTAATTGAATAATAACAGAAGAAGAATGTTTTTAATATATGTAAAATATTATTATGGGATAGTTGTTGCTATGTAAATGTTTTATGGATACCTCGTCAGCAAGTTTGTGTGCTTGACAGTTTGAAGGAAAATATATTATAAAGTATATCAGCTAATAAACCATTTTAGCAACGTTCATCGACGTTATCATTCTAATAGAAAAGGTGAGAATAATGGTATATAATTATTAAAGATTTTTTTTACTTGTCAATGAGTACTACCACTCAAGATTTATACATCTTACTTTATCGAACCAGGTTGACGACTACCCTTGGTGAGTCGTTATAAAAATTTTTGGTGCCTTCACACCGGGATTAGTTAAAAATTTTGGTTTACCTCACCCGGGATTTGCTGTAAATTCGTACCCCGAAGAAAAGTAAGGGTGAATTTACTTTTATAATTTAGTTAATGAATACAAATTTGACCATACTGAGAAGTGGTAGAATAATTGTAAGAAAAATGGACAATGAAACAATGGAGCATGAATCCACTAATAGTGACAATGGTGAGCATACTGTAGCACCAGAAATGACATCGTCAGAAGATCGAATCTTGTTAGCTTTACAGCGACAATTGATTCAGATGTCTACTGAGTTAAAGCAGACGATGAAGCATAACTCTGAAGAATTAAGTAGACGAATAGAACAGAAGTCTGATGAATCTAACAAGCAATATGAAGAATTAAGTAGACGAATAGAACAGAAGTCTGATTAATCTAACAAGCAATACGAAGAATTAAGTAGACGGATGGAACAGAAGTCGGATGAAACGAAACAATTAATTATCCAGACGATGAGCGATATCACCTCGCAGTTCGAGGAAAAGTTAAAAGGAATATCGGAGGAATGCCAGGGTAATCACAACCACCTGAGCCAAGAAATCAGTGATATAAAAAAGGATTTAGAAGTAACCGAATCTTCTGTTCAACAACAAAAGATCCAGGTCATCAATAATGCTAACAACATACGAGCAAATACGCAGTCGATAGCTACGTTACAGGAAGAAATTAGAATGCTACAGGTTAAGGACAACACATACCGTAATAACATGTGTAGTGATCGCATGGAGTTTCCCCACTCACCAGAGATAAACTCGCCTTCGCCGGTGTCTGATGAGGATATTATATTGGAAGAAATACATCCGAAGGGTACAGATGGGCGAAACATAGATGGTCTAACGACACATCACGTCATGGATAGGAACTATCACCCAATAAGTACACGGAATGATAAAAGGAAGGTAAAACTAAGTGTTAAGATGAGTGAAATTCGAGCTATGAGCAAATTCAGTGGTAAGTGTAACGAGAATGCTACTTCTTTCTTAGAGAAATTCCAGGACGAATGCAATATAATGTGTATAGATAGATCACAATATATGAAATTAATCCCTCATGTATTACTCCCACCTTGTTCATTATGGTTTAAAGCAGTACGTGATCACATCAGTACATATGAATTCAAAGCGGCACTGATCGCCAATTATGAAAATGACTTTTTGTTTGCGAATAGAGATGCCACCATTAGAAATCAACACTTCAATCCTCGATTGCATAAATCTGTTGTAGAGTTTGTTGTAAATACCTACAACGAATTAAAGGTCGTTAATCCATTGCAATCGGAATCGAGAATAATAGCATCGATTCGAAATTTGCTTCCATTTAAATTACAACAGATCTTATTTTCCACACAGTGTATGAGTTTCAACCATTTATTAATGCTTGTCCAATGCTATGAAACTCAATACCATGCCATGAATCAACAAGCAGGAATGGGTAAAAATAAGAATAATTCAGATCATTTGGTGCCTGTTCGGAATTTAAATATCCGAAGTGTGAATAATACGGAACATAACCTAAGCCGAGTATACTCTAGCAATCAAAATGAGCAAAATAGGCAAAGTTATGTAGGGAATCCGCCTAACCTAATTAATCGTAGCAATCCATATGTTAGACCATATAATCAAAATAGGTTTAAAAATAGACGGAATGTATGGCGAAATTCCAGGAATACAGCGAACTACGTGGATAGACGTAATGGGAGGACAAGAGATGGCACTTTGCATCAAGATCCAGGTATTGAAGTAATTTCTGTACAGAACAATAATACGGGACATAATCATGATTGTGCTGTGCAATGTACTTTATTAGAATCGTATGCAAGTACGAACGTAACCTGATTACCGTTAATGAAATTAGGTTAAATTCATATCAGCTATAGATTTTCATGAACATTTATTTTATTTTTATTCAATTTAATTTTCTTCAATTCTCATTAATCAATGATAATTCTCAAATGTTTTTAATATATGTAAGAATTATAATTCGATTCATGAATGATTAAAAGCAAAGGTTATTTATATTAGATTGATTTGTGTAAAAAAACTTAACTGTCAAAGATTATGTTAAGAAGAAGATCTATTCTATAAAACTAAATATTCGACAACTATCTTGAATGAGATTCTTCTATGTTGTGATGCCTTATTAATCTAATGTTTATTTTAAAATATCACCTAAAATGATTATCATATAATGCGCCCTGACTATTTGTAACTCATGTTTGTCCCTTACGATTTTTGAATTCGCACCCTTCAACGATTAAGTAAATGAGCGACGATATTTTTTAATAAGAAAATATAATAATAATATAATGAATGTAATTAAAAATAAGTATTGATGAAGTGTAATATTTGTTATAAATGTATATATATATATGAAATGTAATGAAGATATATACAAGGTGCGATCAAAATGTGATGGACATATGCAATGTAAGAACAGTATTGTAAACGGACCAGTGGTTCTTGAACATAAAAGCCAAACTCGCTTATGACTTTTATATTCAGTCCATTTGTCGGGCGACATTTTTATATAACAAAATACTTTGGATAGTGTAATAATTACCTGTACCTTGGGCAGAAAGTGCTCATACATATGCACTATACTTCATAGAATGTTAATTGAATAATAACAGAAGAAGAATGTTTTTAATATATGTAAAATATTATTATGGGATAGTTGTTGCTATGTAAATGTTTTATGGATACCTCGTCAGCAAGTTTGTGTGCTTGACAGTTTGAAGGAAAATATATTATAAAGTATATCAGCTAATAAACCATTTTAGCAACGTTCATCGACGTTATCATTCTAATAGAAAAGGTGAGAATAATGGTATATAATTATTAAAGATATTTTTTTACTTGTCAATGAGTACTACCACTCAAGATATATACATCTTACTTTATCGAACCAGGTTGACGACTACTCTTAGTGAGTCGTTATAAAGGTAGCTTCTAGAGGTTCCCA
This sequence comes from Thermobia domestica, assembly GCF_964235325.1. Lineage (NCBI taxonomy): Eukaryota > Metazoa > Arthropoda > Insecta > Zygentoma > Lepismatidae > Thermobia > Thermobia domestica. Next base: position 109,894,794 of record NC_137464.1, read on the forward strand.
TGAAATAGCATCGTGCCTTTGGAACTTTGTTACGGAAGTGTGTCTGCCAAGAGGAATTCGATACATAACAGCATTTTCCGATTCATGTAGTGGACAGAACCGGAACTATAACATTGTTCTTCTATGGAGTCATGTAGTTTCTGTGACACCAATTTCCCAAGTTGATCACAAGTATCTGGTCCCTGGTCATTCATACTTACCGAGTGACGAAGATTTTGGTGTCATCAAAAAACAGAAACGCCACCATTCTCACGTATACACATCTGAAGGCTGGATGCAAGTCGTAAAGAAACCCTGCCGTAAGAATCCATACACTGTTGTTTAGATGAAATTCTCAATGTTTTTTACTTTCACAAGCAACTATTTAACAAACAGAAAAGTGACAAAAAGAAACGACAAGGTCAAATGGCTACAGATTCGATGGATTAATTTTCAAAAAGAAGATCCTTTTGTTCAAGTACACTCTCAATGACGATGCGGAATTTGAAGAAGTGGATTTTGCCAAAACAAAGGTACAGAAGAATCATGTACGTAATGTCATCATGTTAAACAAGTACGTTGCGGAACCCATAAGTGTCGCAAAAGTTAAAGATCTCTACTCTTTCTTGAAGTACATACTCTCGGTCAAGCAGCGGTTATTTACGTCGTTAAAGGCAATACCACTTCGAGAAAGTAATGTGGAATAAGAGATTGAACTCGACCCAAGTATTATCGAAAGTGAGTGAATCATGTCGCCTTTCTTTGGTGCATAATGACTGAAACATCTTTCTATTATCATTGTATAGTTTTGTCTTTTTGTATATACATATTACAATCTCTCACATGTTATATTTTATTGTTTATGTCAGATAACAGTTGCATTGGTATTATTATTATTATTATTATTTTCATATCACTACGAATTTCTCTTACAACATAATTCAGGTAGTGTTCCTAAAGCAAGTTCCGCAAGAATGGACTATGTGATTTTTTTAAAAGAATTTTGAACATAAGAACTTCATCTACATCTAAAATTGTACAAACGAGAAGTATGAAAGACATTTTGTATTTGTGTACAAGATAGCAATAGGGGCCGCGGTGGCTCAGTGGTAGATCGTTCATCTCTGGTGCTTGGGTGCTTGGCGGGAACTGGGATAGTTTCTGCTACAGCGCGTGAATACATAACAATAGTTCTGATTATTATTGTCCTATATGTGGTGATAGTTAACACACACAGCCAATCAAATTGCATCGCCGACATTTAATGAAAATTTCCAGTGCTTACTTGTCATACATATTCCAGATGATTTAAAGCAATAAGCTACTGGAATATTATTATGCGCTTTTCCAAAGTGCAAGTTACTAATAAATCCCTCGAACATTAAAGTGGCAATGATGGGCAACATTGTGTCCGTAGGTTTTATCGGGTTTCTCGTTTCCTCTTATATTCTCATTACAGAAAATCATTCATAATCAATCACTTTAATTAATCAACCTGAAGTGCATAACCGTTGAACATTAAGAAGCAAATAATCTGACAATAGCTTGTAACAGGCAATTCATACGGCAAATGACGAAGTTGATCCTGCAAACAAAAACGTAGCATACAAAAAAACACACACATAATGTCACGATTCGGGAGTCTGAAAATGCTTAGCGTTAATGGAACTTTAAGAGAGATAGTCTTCAATGACCATATTATGCATAACAGAGTTCTTAGGCCATTTTTCTTAGGCCCTTGGTGTGGGAGACCCAGGTTTGATTCTCAGTGGAAGCTCATGTGATTCGGATCACATGTTAAGCTAGAAGTACACGTCTCATGTAGTAGAGTGTGCATTTCCCGTGTGTGAGGGTTAATGCGCAATCCGCAAGAAACCTCTTGATTGGAAGAAATAATGTGTGTTGGTATGCCTCCCCTTTGACCATTGGAATTGTTCGACTGCATTCTTGAGTTTTTCATAAGTATGTGGTCCCATAATTTGTATGATGTATTCCAATTTAGTTCGTGGAAAATTATATTTATTTTGCAGTATATCCAGTTGTGCTTCGTTATATGCTGGTAGATTGCTACAATTTTACTGTTGCGTAGTCATTTTAGTTGAATTTATTTTAATGTTCATATATTGCCCCAAAGAGTTGAAGCCAAGGTTATTAAAATGCTTTATATTCAACTTATTTACGTTTTATTAATAGAATTTTCCACGCGGGAAAATTTAGCGCAAAAATACTGACAATTGGTGCAGGTGTTGCTCCTATTCCAACTCTGCCCTTCTAATATTATCCCACTGTATAATGTGTTTGTTTATCTTCAACACCAAGAGTGATACCTTCTGAGATCAGTGTCTTGATCTTGATGGGATCAGTAGAGAACAATCGTACTAGTGAAGTTAATCTAGCAGAGTTTCGAATCGGGAGCGTCATTTCAATTTTGCTTGGGGGGGGACAAGAGCTCTTGATATAAGTAAAATTTCACTCATTTACTATACTATTTAAAAATCTATATAAATCTCAAACCCAGGGAGACAATTGCCCCTCCCTGCCCCCCTAAATAACGCCCCTGTTTCGAATATGAGAAACGTGTGCAAGTCTAAGTTGACCCCACAGAGCATTAATCTGACATTGTGAGTTTGATCTTTATGGTTGCTGACATTCTCGATGATAGATGTAAATTGTTGCTCCTTGTAATTAGATTCTCTGAGGAATTGGTCGTTGCTATCGGCAAACACTTGAAAATGATAATGGTTGAGAAAGCACATTCTTGGTTCTTCAACTGAAAATGCTAAGGTAAGAGAAAATTTCTCATCACCGTAAATTAAATAGTCCAGCTATAGTTGGGAGTTCGCTGGCTAAGGTAAGGCAGGTAGTCCCTGTTTCGAATAAATTCATTCATGCTCTTGGTGTAAAGAAAACGTTTATGGTTCTTGGACTTCTTGGGAGAATCTAATAAAGAGTTCTGAGTGCGGAGATGCTGTCGAATGTTCAGCAGCAAAGCATTTCCTGTTGTGTGCGTGATTCCTGGTTAACAGAAGATTTTTTAAACCATTGTTACTGTTTGTGCAGGGCGATATAGCTTCTTCACACTGAGACGTCTCAACGATGATGATGTGAAATATAAGGTGTCGGAAATATATTAACCTACGCAGGCGCGGATCCAAGGGGAAGGCTATAGAGGCTATAGTCCCCTCTTGACGCTCAGGTATACACTGAATAAAATGAGCTAGCTTCAATCCTACTTTCTTTACACTGGATAAAGCGGGAAACTATGGTTTAGCCCATCCCTTGATCATATTCTGAATTCGCGGATGAATCTATGTATTCTGATTGGCTGCTAGTACCAAAGTTTTAAACAGGTGGAAGAAATAAATAGTAGTTGTTCTCACCTATTCATTGTAATACTCTAATTTTTGTCCCAGTCTTCAAATCGACTTAAATTGTAAACTGTATTTAATAAATAGATGGTTAGAGAAATTGTATTTTAAAAACTGCATTATCCAGCAGTAAAAAGATGCAGGCACGTACGACCAAACAAAAATTCTGTTCATTATGATTACACATTGTTCATTCTACGTGAATAAATACTCGTAAATAAACTATTAAACATCTGTCGAGATATATTCTACATGTATATACAAAGAAAGCAACTTCCTTGTGAATTAAACTAAGCACTCTTTAATGTATGTACAAAACCACATTAAAATGGAACTTATCTTTAGAAACTCCCATTACTCTTTATTCTTTTATATTTCCAAGTATCCTTATAACTACTTTCAAAAAAAAAAAAAAAGGAGTAAAGAATAAAGAGAATAGAAATTTTTATTATCATTTCAAGGGAAGGAAGGGAGGAAGGAAAATGTAAACTGAGAGAGAAGATGAAAAGATATAATTTTTAAAGAAAATGAGGGGAGGGGAAGGTTGGAAAGGATAGGAAAGAAAGGAAGAGATTCCTACAAGAGTTTCCATGACAACGGATCGGTTGCTTTAACAGAATGCGTTATTAACTTCTAACAAAGAAACGTAAATTTTGCGCACGTTCTTCAAAATCCTTTCTAATTGACGAAACGAAAAAGGTATCTCTTGTATTTTAATTGGTTTCTTTCAATCTATTTCTCTTTGTCATTCCTCACTCACGCATACAAATTACACACACACACACACACATATATATATATATATATATATATATATATATATATATATATATATATATATATATATATATATATATATATATATATATATATATATATATTCCACTCTGTTTATTCAATTAATTTCTTCCAAGTGTATCCTATTTTTTGAATAAAATACACTAGTAAGGAAATTAAAACAACTGAAAAATATATCAAAATAGAAGTTTAAATAGTATCAACAAGTACACATTTTTCTTTCATTAGGATTCTCATATTGCGTTTACGGTATTTTGTTTCTTTGTGCAAATTTGTATCGTAATGCAACTGAAAAGATGCTTTCCTTTTTAGTCATAGATCATTTTGTTCCTTTATTAACTTGAATATTTACAAAGCAGTACCAAATCTAAATAAATGTACTAATTTATTTGTTGGAATACAATATTTATTTACTAGTTTTTTTAATTCGTACTTATTATTCAAAAGCAAAAATCACCGTTCAATCAGAATTATTTACTGTGAGCATTTCCAAAACAAGCAGCATCGTAAACCATTCCCCTTCCCCCTGAATTAATTTTTCAAAAAACAAACTGCTCGACACTCATTTGACTCTTCTCAAAAGGGAGAAAAAAGTCACAAGAATAGTTGGCGTATACAATTGTGAAACTCATGGGATCTCGGCAAAACTCAGCATATTGATATACCTCAACGAGTTTCCTATACATATGAAATACGGTGTTTCAAGTTATGGGTCATCAAAGTTGGGATTTGGACTTAGGAAATCTGCACACTCACCGACAAACTGTCGGTTGCAAAACATCCAAATTCACAGACTTCTATAAACGAAGACGTGATTCTCATGAATTGCAAGGTTGCCAGACAATCTTTTCTTAAATTGTCACTGGTATTTTCTCTCTTACGAGAGTTAGCGCCTACCAATAATAGGCGCATCAATTGAGTAGGGTAGGAGGAGCAATTGCCCCTCCTGAGTTTGACAAGCACATGCTTTTCAAAAAATTGTGTATTAATATATTAATAAAAGCGTGAAATTCTTGTGTTGATAGACAACCTTGCCTCTCCTGGCAAAATTTACACTATAAAGAAAGTTATTATATTTGTTATGTTTAACATTACGCTAAGATCAAATACAATCTATTAGATGAAAATAGAAGTTTCAGATATCAAAATGAACGCTTTGTAAACTCACAGAAGCTAGTTTGTGAGCGGGGAATATTTTTAGAATAATAGGTAATTACGTGGAATATTATTATCATCATCATTAGTAAGCATCCAAAAATTGTTTTTTTGAAATGAGGAGACTTTAATTTTATTATCATCACAAGGTTGAACTGCTTTATACGAAATTTGATATATGGATTCTACAGAAGTGTTCAAGTTATAAACTTACGCTAGAAAAATGCAAAATTGATGTAGGAGTCCTAATTTCAGATTTCTAGAACATTTAATATAATGGTTAAACCACCAATATAGGATCCTTCATTTGCTTACTGTACAGTTGAAGTGGTGGCGTCACCGTTGAACAGCAAATGGTATTAGTGAGGAAGGGAAATTCTGAAAGTGGTGTTTCAGTTGTAGATAGCTATTGTTGTTCCTATCAACAAGTAACAGTCTGAAGTGTTGTTGTTGCTGTCGTAAGAAGTTAACGACATTCAATGCGTTCAACAGTTCGAATGGGCCAGTTTAAAATGATCGTGACGTATTTCGTGTATCAATCTTTTATTCTGTGTAGTCCTGTAATTGCAGCATAATGGGAAAAGCAAAAGAACTTTCTCCGCGTAAAATGAAAGTTAACAAAATACTTCTGGTGGAAATAAGATATACACGGCAATACATTGCTAGTAGAGTTGGGATAGAACAAAACTCTGTGAGTAGAATCTCTGTTGAAATGAACAAGAGGTGGGCGAAAACCAAAGCTATCGCTAAGAGGTATCGCTATCGCAGCAAAATAAAAAGATTGGATCTGGAAAACAGAAGTCCAAATTCTAATAGACTTAAGCATAAAAATGGCTGAGTATGGCGCAGACATTTGGCCTAAAAGTGTTCGAAGGATTATTTTTGCCGAGGCAATAAAAGCACACTGTCAAGAAAGAAAACAAAAATTAGAGTATACTCCAATCATGGCAAAGAAGCGCCTCAAATGGGCACGAGGCCAAGAATATTGGACTGCTGACGATTGGAGAATAGTGCGTTTCAGTGGTGAACCATGTATTTTGTGTCTGATGAATGTTCACAATATGTGCGACGTTGACCTGGGAGGAATTCAAGTTGGAATGTCTTTAATAACCTGTGAAGCATCCTACTTCAGTCATGGTCTGGGGTGTGATCTCTCTCTGTCTTCCGGCCTGGAAGACTGTATATAGTAGAGAGGACAATGAAGCACGACCAATGCCTACAAGTTTTTCAAGAAGAACTGCTTTCCCAGACTGCACTCTGGTTTGATGACGTACAATTCATATTTATGCATGATGGAGCCCCATGCCACCGGACCAAAGCTGTGACAAAATTCTTCGAGGACAACGAAATTAGTTTTCTTCCGTGGCCAGGCACTAGTCCTGATGTAAACCCGATTGAAAACTTTTTGAGCTTTATGAAAGAAAAGCTAGAGAAGAAGCACATTAGAACCAAACTTCAGTGATCAAGGAGATCAATAATTTGTGGTATCACGAAGCTGAATTGAAGGCAAAATGTGCTAAACTCGTACATAGGATGCCACAAAGGACAAAAGACTTAATAAAGAATAAGGGATCTCATACAAAATAGTAATCTTTGTGTGAGAGATATTTTTCTTGTAAGTATTCCATTTCATTTTTTTGTTTCCAATTTGGATATACACACTTTATAGTAATTATATTGAATGTTACGTACGCATTTGTTTTATTGATATTGAAAAGCATATGCCACACCCACTAGAAAATAGGACAGAGTTACAAAGTAGTAATTTGGAGAACTTATTTTCTCACAATATTAAGAACAGTAAAATATTCAGAAACTGAATGTTGAGTCTAATAATTTGAACACGTCTGTATTTAATAGTACCCTGAGTGGTGGATTTTATTTAGTAGTATCCTAAGTGGACCCTATACAAAGTTGTTTTTAGGGTCGTACTAAGAGTTTAAATAACGCGTGATGCTAACTTCCGTGACATGTTGGTGATGTTATCCACGATTTATCTCAAAAAGGCCGGTTTATGTATAGGATTATGTTCCGAGTTTTCACCTCACAAGTTAGCACGTATCCCAAAAAAATTCTCTGGCGTTACATAGAGGAAAGCAATACTGAGAAGCAAGGTATACTTGGAAAATGAAATAGTCTCCATAGCTGCAGTGAAGAAGAAAAGTCTCTTTTGTTTTTGTAGACCCTTAAATAAAGGATTTAGAAAAATAACTCATAAAATGCTTCGTGTGGAGTATTGTGTTATATGGGGCAGAGATATTGACATTTTGCAAAAACGATTTCTTAAAAAAAAAAAAAGCTAGGAAAATGTGAATGTGAAGAAGAATGGAAAGAATTAGTTGGGTCAAACAGGAAATAAACGAGGTGTTAGAATTAGTAGGAGAGAAAAGAATAATTTTAGGTGTAATTGGAAATAAGAAGAGTAAAGGGTTGGAACATTGCCTTAGAAGAAACTGTATCACAAGAGATGTACTAGAGGCCGAGGGCATAAGGAAGGAAAGACAGGAGGGGCTGAAGGAGGCTATGGTTGATAGATGGAATCAAAATAGAAAAATCGTACGTGAAAATAAGAGGTAACCTGAAGACCGTGTTCCATGGAAACTCGTCAATTGCGACAAATTATTGTCAATAATGGCAGAATATCTATGATGATGATGTAGGAATAACTAGTTTGAAATGTTCGGGCAGACCATGATCCACAGTGGACAAATTCAGCAGAATATAAATTCCAATAGTCCAGTCCTTAAGCCACCCGTCAAGGGTGTGGAAACATCGTCTTCTCTGAAGGTTATCTAGTGACTGGAAAAAATGGTAATCTGACAATGCCATGTCTGGGGAATATACAGGATGCTTTAGTGCACTACGACTAAGTCGGATAATGATGTCATGTACGAGCCGGACTAGCAACATACGGCTTGGCGTAATCCTGCAGCAGAATAATACTTCTGTGGTTTGCAAGCAATGGTTTCATGGTTTTCAGTTTTTCATTTATACATCCCAATTGCTGTGAGTACGTACTTGCATTAATCGCCTGACAATGTGAGATACGTTCACGATACACTATGTCAAAAGCAGTCCACAAAACACAGAAAATAATCTCTTGTTAATGTTATAATTATTTGGTTGATTGGGAGTGGGTTCATGAGTCCTAACCCATGATGTTGGCGCTGAGGGGTATCATCAAGAATCCACTTTTCACTGTACAGAACGTGGATCCTTTGCCCTGATAGACAACCGAAAACAGACATTTGTTCGTGTCGCTTTCTGAGCCTAAACCAACTCATGTGGAACCCTTCGTTCCATTGCAGTGAAGAACTGCAAATGAGTGCTTCTCCCAGTATCTCATATGCTTGGCCATAACCGGACATCTCATGCAGTAACTGCTTGAGCACATCATTAATTATTTCTTGTGTACTTTCCATACGTAGTGTGTCCTTCCCTGCTATGCTTTTCTTCCCATTTCAGTAGCTTGTTCCAAGTTTAAACTCGTAAAGGATACAGGACCGTATAATGGTGTTTAGTGTTCCCATGTTTACCTTCATCTCACTAGTGCCTCGTTAAACTGTATCAGTCACAGCCAACAGGCTACAAGATGAATCACTCACTACGATGTTACCATCCTTCTCTTCCTTTACCTCTAAACAAAAGAAGTAATGAGGGTGTGCAGAAGGAATCCGACAGTACGTTACTGGGTTACTAATAACTCGATTGAAATGAATGAGTGAAGAAAAAATTACTGATAGGTTGAAAACTATCTGGCGTAGTCCCAGATAAAAAAAAAAAATCCTCAATCGTGGTAGTGGTTTGGATTCTACTTTAAACTGTAGATCCTGTTTTGTGTAAGAATGTTAAATCAATGAATCAAAGAATTCTTATTCTTGCTAGGGTTGCAATTCTGAAAAATAAAATTACCGGCTCCTGCTCATAATCCTCAAAACAGAATTAAAATAATTGTATTTTAAACCTTGTAGCATACAGTTGAGCCAGGCCAAAAATACCGGTCTGCTGGCAAATATCAGTAGTTGGCAACCCTAGTTATTTTCCTTTACTATACTGTTTCATTGTGTATGGACCTTACTACCCACGAGATAAACATTGGAAGTTGTAACTGTTGAAAATATGAAAATTTTCCAATTGCTGAAATCATGTTCATATCTATAGCAGAGTTGTAGTCGACCTCGACCATAATGTGTTTTCGAGATTATCAGTACAAAAATTCTATTCCTGGCAGGTGTGCTAGTAGAAATAACTATAAACCAAAAAAAACCAAAGTTGCAATGATAGTAAAAAGACGTTTGTTATTATTGCGTGTTCTGATATTTGTGAGGAAATGCAGCTACACTGTTTCTCTGACTGTTTACTACTGATAACATTGTGTTTCAAAGTGAATTAGAATTGTTTACGTAGCATTCCGAAGGATATGGATACGTCATACCATAATTACAGTATGTTGTAAGTATTTCTTTCCTCACAAAAGGCATTAATTACTCCATTATTCTCATAATATAACAGAATGTCCACCTGTGACCTGGTTTTGTATAGCTATCCAGATTAACAGTTTAGCCAATACCAAACTAAACAACTGCATAGTGTATTCCATATACACGTTATGTATAAATGTATGAAGCGAGAAGGGAGAGAGTGTGGGCAGGTTAGTGGTTATTGTATTCTCTTACTCCCTCATTACTTCCCCTCCTCCCAACCCTTATCCAAACCCACTAAGCACCGTTGTTTATATATGATTTGCACATTCAATAGTTTCCGCCCGCTCTTGAAAATTCCAATTAATGTGGAAAATAATTAATAGCAATCTAACCTTCATGAAATATTTCAAAGGTTTTAGTAGGAGGGGGAAGGAGGGAGGATAAGTGTAATTATCCATCAATTGAGGATATGGCTATCCCAAACCACTCTCCCAAATTAACCTGTTCCACAAGAATTAATATTTGTTATTTGCATACTAATAAAGTTTCCGCTATGGAATATTAATTTGTAAATTGATAACCTTTTACATGTATGTATGTATGTATTATTGTAAATTTAACCTTCCGGTTCTTTTTTTAATTCTCTTTTAAAAAATAACATTGATGATGAAATAAATAAATACCATTTTCTCTTTTGGAATTGAATTTTGTATGTTATGTATATGATATACGCTGAATTGTGGTTAAATGTTTATGCATTGTTATATTTATGAGTTTTTGTGGTTTTGTGTGTATATGGTTTGATGAAGAGGAAAAAGTAACAATTAAAAAAAACACAGGGTCTCTAAAAAGTAATGAGAACATTGGTTGCAGTATTATTAAATATTTGTTTTGTTTTGCATTTACATATGACACATTATACATTGTGTGTGTATTTTTTTTTTTCGTGTCTCTGTCTATTGATTATACAATATAAATCATATAGTTTCTCATATATTAACTATAAACCACTCCTATACTCCATGTTTGTTAAAAGCATGTTCAATATAAGGGTATTTCAGAGTTTCTGTCAGCGTTTGAGAGGTGATTCTATTCTCAAAATCATGCCAAAAAGATCAGTGAAAAGTCCCTAATGTCTTATTGCATCTAACTCACTAGCGGATCAGGAAGGATCGTTGCAGGGGTCGGGTCTACCCTGGATAGTGAATGAGGCTCGAAACATGGAATTTTACATTATCCAGTGTGAAGTAGGATTTAAGCTCATTTTATCCAGTATATACCTGAGCGACAGGGGGCTCTAGCCCCTATAGCCCCCCTTGGATCCGTGCCTATATATATATGCACTGTCAAATATATTATAATAGTATATTAGTAATGTGATACTAAATAGCTTAGTTTGGATGAAAAGCCTTTAGTGGTCGCCCTAACCTCCGTACCCCTGAATTCGCCACTGATCCCAACCCCGGCTTATTGCCGTCTTCGTATCAGTAACTACTAGTTCTCTAAAGAATGCAGTTCATTACGGAAAACAAGACTACTAATTTAACAGCTCAAATATGAACTAAGTTCTAAATTATGTTTGGAAAGTTTCGACTGAATGGAATGTGTTTAAAAACTTGTTTGTTTGTTTGTTTGTTTCAAATTGCACACTCACTTATATAAGATTAACAAATTTATTAATATTAAATCGCAGCAATTATAACAGTTACAAAATCTGATAACTATCTTTCGCTTGCTGTGAGTTGACAGTGGCACCATGCGGTGCAACTTTGCTCAGAACGATCTCAGTGTTATTTCTCAAGTAGTTATATAGAGATGTGGAGATTATGGGTAGCCAGACTCAACCGTCTCTTCATAACTCAAACCTACAATAAATTGCAAGACATATAAAACAAATTACGCAATCATTTTTAAATTGCCATTTACGCTAAATTGTAAGATCTTTGTGGTCTACACTGTATAACCAAAGCAGTGTTGGCCATCAGATGAGAAATTTTTCGTCTCGTCACGAAAACGAGACGAGAAGTATATTGTTAAATTCGAGCGTGAAACATGATAATTCTCATCTCGTTTTCGAGATGAGAATGGAGACTAGACAAGCAAATTTTAAAAGTCTTCATCCCGACAAAATTAAAATACCGCTAATTTTACAGTAATTATGTGATATCTTCAAATAGATAAAAGATAATTGAAATATAGAATAAGAGCGCCCTAGACAATATTATTTTGCGTGAGGTACCGTTATCACAAGTCACCTAGTGGCTTTCCGTTTTCAGCTGTTTAGAAACGCGAAAATAAATGCCGATTTTCAAAATGGCTGGAAATCGAAAGCAGATAAGTTAGTCGTGATAACGGTTTCTCATGTAAAATAATATTGTCTAGGGCGCTCTTGTTCCACATTTCGATTATCTTTTATCTATTTGAAGATATCACATAATTACTGTAAAATTAGCGGTATTTTAATTTCGCCGGGATGAAGACTCTTAAGAGTCTCATAGGCAACATTAATTAGCTCACCGAAGTCAGTACAGTGTGGAGAATTGGGAGGTTGCTATGAGTGGTTGCATAACTGTCAGTAAACAAAGTTGCAACCATACCAGAAGCATTAACGTATTATTAAAGGTTAAATTAATTTGTTATCAATGCATGCAACGTTGCACTCTCCATTGGTGGCACCACAAATAACTATGGAGTCGTTTTCGTAACACTTTGTTGTCGAACCCACAAAATAGTATGTTCTAAGTCCTATTGTCAAACCTATCGTCTATATGATATGTAGATTGTCCTGTGCACTGACGCACCCTACAATGGAAATGCAATACGTTGTTTGAAGCTTAAATTACCGTCGGATATTAGGCATCTGCACTCTTTGATATGAGGAAGGATTTTTTAAAACTCTTTTTGTTGTTGTTGTTGTTGTTGTTGTTCCCGCTGCTGTAACAGCAAAAAATCCCACAGCACAGAAGCTTAATATCACATCAGATGAAAAGTAAGAGATTAAGCAATCACAGTACCAAGAATTATCCACTTTGCCATTAATTATAGCCATTTTAAAAAGTATTCGCTTTTCGCTTGATTGTTTTAGAGTTCACAGCACGAATGTCCCAATAGAATTACCTTTTTGCCGTTCTAAGTTTTCATTCCACGGAAAAATCCTTGTTACAAGAAAAAAGAGAAAACGATTTTAAACTTCTTCAAATATAATTGAGGCGTTTCGGGTAGTAAGAGTGAACTCAACACGGGTCAGGGAAAGTTTTGTTGAGTTCGCCCTTATGAAGAGAGTTTAAAACACATTTTAAAGAGTCTTTATTGAGTTCACTACTCGGAACGCCTCAATTGCTTCCTGAAATCTATTTTCGAAAGGATTTTCCTGGGCAAATTTAGCTTCAGTTGGCAACTATAGTTTTAAATGAGTTTTTTTTTTCAAGTAATGTATTAATACTAGTATTATCATGGCTACTCACACTAAAGAATTGTACATGAAATAGTGTATATGATACAGTTCAGATTCTTTATACTATATATATGATAAAAATCCTCTACTTTTTAACAAAAAAATATACCTCTATCTTTCATACTTTATAGGATTAGCGGCTTCAATCAGTTAATCAGGATTTGTGGCTTCTCCCACAACTGTAGAATGAAAACGGATGTAGATTTCTCCTGGTTCTCATTCGTATTCATATGCTTAGATAGTGTGTGAGGAGTATACCCATTACACACACACATTCTTATATATATATATATATAATATGTTAGTGTGAGTGGTAGCTGCGGTCTACGTCCTATTCCTTTAAATTTCCTTTCGGCTTACTTCCTTCAGTTCCTTTTCTTCCTTTTTTCTCTCTCCATTCTATCCCATTCCATCCAACAGTTTGTGGCTTGGTATCCCTGAAAACTCCCTCGGGATATAGAAACCACAGAGGAGGTACGAGAGACAAGGAGAACGAGCGGTAGAGGTTGGAGAACTTGGTCGACGGAAACAGAGATGTGGATGCTTTCCTTTTTGTGTGTTTGTGTGAAGAAGAAGGTACGTACAAAAAAGAAAGCCAATATAATGTGGTGTGTGTGTGTGTGTGCCTCCTTCTTCAGCGGATGTCTTGTCTTCAGTGGGCACACACAGGAAGTGCACTCAGTGACAACCGCACAGAACACCTGTCTTCTTGGTCACGATGCGTAAGATTTCTATCGTTGCCATAGAGATCAGTCTTTTTCTCCTCTGTAGGCAGTGTTGTTTCCTCGACTAATTTGGTACTACCCTCCACACCGAAAACGTTAAAGGGGTCTGATGTTTTGGAACTGGATAATATGGTCAACAAACATGTCGCCTTCGACTGTTATGCAGGGCGTTCCAACTTGCGAGCATAACTTTTGAGCTTAATTGGCCTCGAGTTCAATAATTTGATCGCGAGCACATCTAAGTACAACTGCTATAAGTAACCAGCCAGAGCTTGTATCTAAACGAGTGCGAGCTTTAATACGCTCAGTGAGCACAAACACGAGCAAGCGCGAGTCCCGTTGCGGAGAATAAACTCGAGCCATTAGTGAGTATGAGTCCAATTAGTAACATGTAAATAAGCATCAGATCGAGCTAGCACGAATTTTACTAAGGATGGCGAGCCCAAGCTAGATAGAATGCGAATCTGAGTTAGAATGAGCCTCGCTGTGGCAAGTGAGCGCGAGCCCACTCGAGTAAAATGGCGATTTCTGTGCAGCGGGTCATTACGGTCCACGAAACGCACACACATCCTGACATTTTCTGCCTGTGTCTATTTTTAAACTTTTTTCGCAATGGTTGTCATCTACTTGCTCCTCTCTCTCTCAATAATGCGCAGGGCCGCATCTAACATTTTTGCCAGTCCAGGCCATTAAAAAATTGCCATCTCTTCAATATCAAAAAATACCAGTGTGGAAAATTTGAGACAGTGAAATGAATAATTAATATTTAAGTGGAAACAATAAAATTTAGAACACTAATAATATAATATACTAATAATAATATACCGTATAATAACATATAAATAATAATTGGAACAATTAATTTATCTGAGTTCAGAAAATATGCCGCTCCTGGCCATGACCCATATGTTGGCCCACGCATAAATACGGTCCGCATAATGGGATAGCTTTGATTAAATGTGTAATAATTTATACGCTCATATAAACGATTATTATTATTATTATTATTATTATTATTATTATTATTATTATTATTATTATTATTATTATTATTATTATTATTATTATTATTATTATTATTATTAAGTTTTTTTTATTATTTTAGGTTTGAGCTTGGAAATTTTTCTTCCACGTTTCTCGATCTTCAGCTTCCTCTTGTAATTCCCAATTTTCTTCTATATTTCAAATTATCAATTAGTTGTGTTCTCCTTCTTCCTATTCCTTGCTTTTCTTCTATCTTTCCTTCTGAAGTAGTATTAAGGATGGTCTAAAGCCACAAAAAGTTTGTTTCTGTGATAAGAGATGGCGTTGCTATCGCCCTATCTTTTCAATGTTAATTAATATTCACAAAAATGTCTAATAACTTTTACAAATACTGAACTATGTTCTTCACTGTCAGTCTGTTTGAAGATAATGACTATACGCAGCAATTGTTCCGTGCAGATTTTCGAATTGTTGACTTGTTCATTGTTGAGTTCAACTAATTGTTGCAGAGGAATTCAATGCCTCTTCCCTTACCATTTGTTCTAGGACTCTGGAATTTTGGTATTTAGTACAGCATGATGTAGTCTATAGGTTCCAAGGTGACAATTTTTCGACATTTTGTTCTTTCCATTATTGCAAGCTTTTAATTGTTGCAGAGAAATCCTATATTTCTCCCGTTACCATTTGTTCTAGGACACTGAAATTCTGGCATTTAGTATAGCGTGATGTAATGTATGAATCACAAGTTGACATTTTTTAAAAATTTTGTTCTTTCCATTGTTGTAAGCTTCTAATTGTTGGAGAGTAATCCAATGCTTCTCGAGTTACTGCTTGTTCTAGGACTTTGAAATTCTGGCATTTAGCAAAGAATGTAGTAATATATGAATATAAAGGCGAAAATTTTATTATGTATTTTCGTTCCCATTGTTGTAACCTTTTAATTGTTGTGGAGAAATCTGATCCCTTTCCCGTTATTGTTTGCACAAGGACAATGAAATTCTGTCACTGAGAACACAATGAAGTAATATATGAACCTCAAGGCGAAAATTTTACAGCATTTTGTTCTTTCCATTGTTGTAAGCTTTTGATTGTTGAAGGAATCCAATGCTTTTCCCGTTATCGTTTATTCTAAGATTCTGAAATTTCGGCATTTGGTTTACCGTAATGTAGTGTATGATTCATAAGGTAATCATTTTTCGATATTTTGTTCTTTCCATTGTTGTAAGCTTTTAATTGTTGTAGAGGAATTAGATACCTCTCGCGTCATCGCTTGTTCTAGGTCTCTGAAATTCTGTCATTTAGTACAGGACCAAGTGATCTATGAGTTTTTAGATGAAAATTTTACTACAATTTATTCTTTCCATTGTTGTAAGTTTGTAAACCAACCATTGTTGTGAACCAACTTAATTTATGCAAAATGTTTTGGTTATTCTGGGTATTATAATAATGGACATATTCAGTTTAACCGAACCCACAGTTTTCCCCTGCTTTCTTTCACATCTGTTTTCTTTCCAAGTGTCCAATTTCGTTTCTCCCTCCAATTCGTTTCAGTGTCCTTGAGGGGAGGGATAACATCCTTCTGAAGACACTGGACACGACCGTCTTGTGAGTTTCTCTCTAAACACCAAACACCACACACACACACACACACACACACACACACCTACACAATATAACTAACTATACATTCACACGCACCTTTCTGTTACACATTATATGTGGAAACAAATACCAACCACTCAAAGGTTTCTCAGGAACATTTATGAACAATTTAGAATAATTATGTAACTCTGAAACTGCGATTAGAAAATTTTGGTTTCAAATTTGATAAATACAATCAATACGGTTTTCAAGCGAGCAAATGCAGCTACATGCTATGACAACTCGCCGCGTGTTGTTGAGGGGAAACAATATTGTTTCAATGTCTTATTACTGCATCCATAAAACTCATGTAAATGGACTAGATTAGATTGGATAAAACGCTCACCGCTGACAGCAAAAAAACCTTCGAGTTATTTTGTCTTTACACCACTATACTGATCTTATGAAATTATGTAAAATTATTTAACTAAATAAATACATAAAACTAAACCAAGGATTGTTTACACTTGCTTGTTATCTTTAATTAAAAAAGTTAATTATATTTCTGAAATTTCCTCAAACACGATTATTTGTATTCAAAAGCATCATCAGTTAATTTATTAATCTTCCCAAGATTACTCGCAATTGACATTGAATGAAATGCATTTATTTCTCGAAGTGTACTTAGCCTCATCAACTTTTTTTTTTAATCGGTTCTTTTTATCGTAGTCCCTTTGTGCGCTGTATGTGCTCGTTTGAGGACACATGTCAAATTTGTGCATTTACTATCAAAAGACAAACTAAAATAAATGTTTTACTCTTCTCCACTTTTGAATTTCCAAGCCCTTTCTTTGTTCGAGTATTGTTCATATAAGAATCTGTACACTTTCCCAACTATATAGACGCTTAGAGACTGAGATCATAAGATTTTAATAAGATAAGTAATCACTTTGAATTTCAATCAATCTTTGTCGCTTGGAGGACGATACGATGGGTCACTGGTAGAGCGCTCACCTCTAGTGTCAGGCATCCCTGGTTTGATCCCGCCAACGCAAATTTGTGGTGGAAAACACTGTAGCCGCATTTTTCTCGGGGCTTTTCCATTTCCAAAAGCATTCTCATTCCGCCAATTGTATCATGATCATTCACTTCCATTACAGTCACCATGGTTTCTTCTCTTATCGTTACTGGAAAGTAAAAATTATCCAGAAAGCAACCAAACGTTGAATTAAAGCATTACTGAGAAATCGGACTATTCGATTATGCATATAGCAGTGATGGAATGGGACATGGACCACTTGGGTCTCGACTTTTGTCTGAGTCATCCGGGTCCGGGTTCGCTTCTCAGACTCGGTCTGATTCGGTGACTGAACGAACCCGGAGACCCAATCATATCCGGAAACTCGGATACACCTGGTGACTGAGAATCAACCGAAATAGCTCTGCAGAATTACTGCAAAAATTTTATTTATACTTCATTAATGATGTTCACTGCTTGGGCTAGAACATTCATTTGCCCGATTCTTGATGTGTCATTTTCTAATCAATATACCATGTTTTGAATATTTCAAATATAATTTCATGTTTATTCGTCTTCAAGCATGTGGTTTTTGATTATAGCCTATACAAAAAAGAATTAACAAAAACTTATTAACCTCAGCGGTATTTTTTATGTTCTAAACAAGAAGCTTTACAGGTCGATTAAACAATAACGATCTCTCATAAGAGAAACATGTGACTTATCTTTTCTTTGCAATTTTGAATGTTAGTACCCTTATAAGCGTTGTAGTTATCTTTCAGTGCAACGCTTGATACAAGGAAGCAAACAAGCGAAAAATAAAATTATATTTAGTGAAAAGGCGATGAGAGAGGAGAGAATCAGGTTTGCTAGAACTGCATTAGTAGCCTCACACACACTTCTCATGTATATGACAACGTTCCATCTCTGGGTTCTATCGAATCATCGGGTCATTCCGGATGATTGGTCGTGGTTTCTCAGTCATGGATCTTTCTGGGTCTGATTGCAGTGTGTCTTCCGAGTCATGTTACACGAAATTCGTGACCTATTCCATCAGTGGTGGACTATCTATATGGCAACATCAAACATGTTATAAGAAAAACGAAAAACAGAAATATGGAAAGATATTGAAATATATATATATATATATATATATATATATATATATATATATATATATATAAAATCGAAAACATTGAATATTGAAAATATGAAATACCGAAAACATCGATTCGTAAATATTTCGGTATTGATGTTTAGATATTCGAAAATATCTTATGGATGGATCAATATATCGAAATATCGCACAGTCCTAGTTAGGATGCAGATAAGCATGTAGCCACACGTCTCATATAGACTCGTTCTCACATTCTCGAAACAAACTATGTGTAAATACACTGTCTGGTATCAAACTCGTTATTTGGCTTGGTCTTCAAAGTAGAATTTCTACCACAGAATTATTGTGGTTTCTGAACCCGCAATAATCAAATTTGCGTGCTGTCAATAATTACCTTTGTTATTAAATATGGAAAACAAGTGACGTTCTCTACCTGATCTTCGCTTTTTCATCATATACAACTCAAGCTCGCATTATGATATACCAAATACCGTATTGGCCGTAATATAAGCCGAACATTTTGTTACCATTTCAATTCTGAAAAATTAGGGTGCGTTATATGTTGCCGACCTTACTAAAATTATGGCACTTCTTCATATCATATGCTGCTTCAAGTATGTTGATTCATCATTTTGAAATAACGATTATACAACAGCATTGTAGAAACTGGCCATATTATACAGCAGCGTTTCCCAACCGGTGTGCCGCGGCACACTGGTGTGCCGCGAATGGGCCGCTGGTGTGCCACGAGAAAATGAAAACAAAATTATTAATTATTAGGAACCTAATTGCAAGACAAAAAATATGTGTATTTAAATTTCACATTACTATGAACCTCTACAATGAAAAAATACTGTAATTGTAATATATTATTGTACATACATTATTACTACATAGATTGTATTGTGAAAACAGAATGTTATTAATATTTAAAATTGTGACTTATTTAAAATTGTGACCATGTTAATAAATTATAAATTTCACACTGTGTTACTTATCTGTTCATTTTTAATGTTGAAAAAAGTATTAATTATCATTGTTATGACTGTTTCTTTATTGTTACAGATTATTTCGTAATTTGAAATTTTAAAATCTCATTCTATCCTTCCGACAAAGCAAACACTCATACAAATTACCGCAATTATGTTTTAAAAGTACAAGAGATTTGTTTGTTCGTTCGTAATTTAGTTATCTTCCTTGTGAAAGGTTGGATACATTCTTCGAAAAAGAAAGTGTATTTTTTTGAAAGACTGAGTTCTATATTTCATTGGAATTGTTTTCTATTTTTTAATTTGAATGAAAAATAAGTATAATGATTTACGATGAGGAAAACCAGTGATCGAGCTTTCTTCTTTGTGAGAAGGAGGTCAGTAATGAAAGAAAACAAATACGACGGTATTTTCTATTTACAAATAATAATAATAATAATAATAATAATAATAATAATAATAATAATAATAATAATAATAATAATAATACCTATGAGTGTGCCGCGAGAATTCAAGTTAGACCCGTAGTGTGCCGCAAGTTGAAAAAGGTTGGGAAACGCTGTTATACAGCATTGTCGAGACTAACTTTCGGTAGTTAACAGAAGTAGTTTGGCAACGGTTGGTGACTGACAAAAGTCAATAGGCAGTGCAAATTTTAGGGATGCACACGAGACGAGTCGAGACACGACTCTTTCAATAGAAAAATATACATTTTTCGAGTCGAAACATCACTTTTACAGCACATTTTCGAGACGAGACAGAGAGAAATCTTGTCTCGTGCGCATCCCTAGCAAATTTTATAATATATTAAAATATGTTAAATCACTCAAAACAATTAGAAATACGTCAGATACACATGTGTGAAATTGTCCCCTTCTAAATTTCGATTCAAAGCCAAAATCAATCATTTGTATTCTATTTGTGATTGATTCTTTTGAAGAAATAATAATTTATTTCACAAACAAAAACAAAATATTTAAAAAATAAAGTTCATACTTCACCCTATCCTCAATTTTCAAAATTTGATTCAAAATTAGGAACGCGCACAATACGAGTCGAAATTTAAGTCTGTCTCTACTCGTATGAAGAAAATGCTGTCTCGACTCGGCGAATTCAAAATCTAAAGCCATCGTTTGTTTGAAAAATATATAAATAAATTTTTACATAATACATGTGTATATAGATAATTTATACAGACACACAAACACACATTGTATATATAAAGATATGCTTGGGCCTTGAATCGAAATTTTGAAAATAAGTGAATATCGTTTCACAGTGTGGAACTAAGACTTCCAAACTATGTGAATTGAATACTCAAACATGAAGTAGTGCACCTGTAAGAACTTGTTGCAATAGAGTAATAAGATCAAAGATAGAACCTGTTACTCGGACGCTGAATTCATATCAAAAAGCCATTAGTCGCTGTCACTTATAGTTTTTATTCTATGTCGATAAAGGTTGAAACTAAAAATCGTTTATTTCAACCACTTTCGGATTGAATAGAGAGTTAACGGAGGAGATGGCAACTATCCTTGGTATTCTGAATCGATTGCAAAAATTCGCATCACGATATCTCTTGCCGTTTTTCCTCTGATGCTTGTCAAGGGACCGACAGCGTGTCTTATGCACAGCATAGTTTGGAAGTCTAAAAGAGGGATCAGTGTGAAGTTGGCCAAATTAATTTTGTAAATATATATTGAATTGTTTCGAAACGAACTATTTTTTTTTTCAAAGCTGTCAATAACAAAGAATTGATTTTGGTTTTGAATCGAAATTTAAAAAGGGAGAGGCTCCATACACATATCAAAATACCGATATATTGTTTTTGATGCATTTATTTTTATACAGTCGTGCAACAGCATTATCACTCTGTGCATACATATATTCAAAATTGCGAGTAAAATGAAAAATTACTCCATTTTACGCAACTAGGTGAATCGTATGATGTATACCGATGCTTGAGTCAAAAGTTACTCGCAGTGGCGGATGTAGGTACATATTTTGGGAAAGGTTTCTCATAGTTTTTTAAAGGGGGCGTTAATCTACGGCTTAAGTGGAATCCAAACCATATGAGCTCCCACCGGGAATCAAATTCGGGTCTCCTGCGCCGAAGACGCTTATGCTAAGCATATAGGCAATAGCTTATAGACTATTTTGTGTTTACATAGCTTAGATATATAGTATCTAAATTTCTACTTTGAAAAAAAAAATGGATACACTGTAACAGTTCTTTTCTCCATAAATACAACACTGACGCCCACCGCTATTGCTTCATTGCATGTATTTACGTTACATGCTTTCTTAACAAACAAACAAACAAACAAAAAATCGAATTTACACCTTTGATCTTTTTCTGCATCTCATAATGCATAGGAAGGAAGTTCATATATAAAAATATACTCTCTAACATGTAAGAGTACAGTTTTTATATATAACAATAAACTTAGCAATATAATCTCACTATACTTGTTTTCTTCATCCGAAGAAAAAAATAATAAAAAGTACGGGTCTCGTTCCCCTTATATTTCCTGGACGTGAGATTATGTTGGGTAATGGAATACACTGTGATGATCGATCTTTCATGTTGATCTATGCACTAGGCCAGAATCTCAAACTTTCCGATAACGCGGACCCCCTGTTCATTCGGGAAGTGATCTGCGGACCCCTTTGCAATGCTAATTTGAAATTTCACATGCTATTAAAAATATACTAATTAGAATTATTACTGACACGAAAAAGATCAAGAAAAATAATGCAATAAGTAATTTATTCTAAAGATACAAGATTGTTTCCTAGTGAAGGAAATTTCAATTGAAAATACAGTAACTTTCAAGACTAAACACCATTTTTTAAAAGGGAATTCACTTGATAAACAACGTTCTCAAATCTTTGGGGTCACTAATGTGAGAAATGAAATTCTTTGTGTTTTTTTCCGTAATTGCATTGAAATGTGGAATCAGTGATGAAAATTTTCCGATTCATAAAAACACTCTACTTATTCCTACATCGTTGTTTAGCCGTGATGTGAGGTGGAAATTTTTCTTCTATATTTTTCCGGAAAATTTTCCGTTCTTAACAAATATCAGTGATCAAGTAACAATTCCTCAGTATTCATTGAATTCATGTATAGAAATGTTAAAAAGTGAAAGATTGTTTAAAGAATCTGAAATTTTTTATGGCTCAGACAATTTTCAGTACTATGTAGGAACAAGTGAAACAATTTTTCATGAATCGAAATATTTTCTGTCTTGTATGGAAAAATTGAAGAACTTTTTATGAGTCAGAAAATTTTCATAATTTTGAAGCAAAAAGTAAAATAACTTTTTGTGAATCGGAAAGTTTTATTGTTCTGTAGAAACAAGTGAAAAAACTTTTCATAATCGGGACAATTTTGGATAGCGTTTCATGTTTCTTTTATTATTTTATTGGAAGAACATCTACACAAATCAGCTTCTTTATTAGTTATATTTCACTTTCTGTTCTGAATGAATATATGAATAAATAAATGTTTATTTCCAGAAAATAGTCAGTATTTGCTTTCATGAGTTACTTATACTCGAATTTCGGGTAGTCAAAAATTTACAATAGGCACTTTATATTATTTCTACTTATTTCTAAATGTTGCAGCATGTAGATCTATAAAAGTAGTAAAGCTATGAGAATACCATCTTATGGGTATTAAACTGACGAAATCTAATATTGTAAGATCAAAGGTGGATTTTGAGGGAAGAACGCATTGAAGTTTTCGAAACATTCTTGAAATGAAAAATCGTTAGATTTTCACTTCATGAAACATTTTAAGACAATAGTTATTACTAATAAATTTTACGGCTAAACAACGAAGTAGGAATAAGTGCAGTATATTTTTATGAATCGGAAAATATTCATGACTTTTAATAAATTGGAATTTTAAATAATAAAATGGGATATTTGTACTCTACGAACTCGATGTATGTTCTCTGCACTTCGCGCACACACACACACACACACACACACACAAAGAGAGAGAGAGAGAGAGAGAGAGAGAGAGAGGAGTTGAATTGAGTTGATTTTGAGTTTAACTTTCCTTTCAGCAGGGAGACTATATAAGACGAGACCAACTGACTAACGTAGAATCCGAACTACATGAGCTCCCGCTGGGAATCGAAGCCAGGTCTTCCATGCCAAAGCCGTGTATGCTAAACGAATTAGCTCGCAGAGGAAGAGAGAGAGAGAGAGAGAGAAACAGTGTGTAAAATTTTACTTCCAACTTGAAATATTAGCAAATTTTCCGGTTCCCAAAAGCTAATTTTAAAATTATAATTTGTTGCTGACTACCTTTCCTCTACTGAAATTCAATTTTGTAGCTCTATGTGCAGTTAAATATAGTGGAAAGTTTTCCACCTAACATCACTATACATAATATTCAAAATTATCTGGCTTAAGAAAAGTTTTTTCCACTTGTTTCTACATCGTGATGAAAATTTTCCGATCTATGAAAATTCCTTTCACCTGTTTCTACAGAACAATAAAACTTTCCGATTGACAAAAATTTGTTTTACTTTTTGCTTTAAAATGATGAAAATTTTCCGACATAAATTTCTTCAATTTTTCAATACAAGACAGAAAATATTTCGATTCATGAAAAATTGTTTCACTTGTTCCTACATAGTACTGAAAATTGTCTGAGCCATAAAAATTTTCTGATTTTTTAAACAATATTTCACTTTTTAACATTTCTATACATGAATTCAATGAATACTGAGGAATTGTTACTTGATCACTGATATTTGTTAAGAACGGAAAATTTTCCGGAAAAATATAGCAGAAAATTTTCCACCTCACTATGTGGAATGATTTTTGTCACCACCAATCTTAGGTCCGATTCCACATTAAGACGATTTCGCTTTAAAGTTTTGATACTGCAAATAAGTTAAAAGATCTGCTTGCATAAGTAAATGTTAGGGAAAGGCATCAAATGTTGCAATGCCTTTTCAGACAACTCTTCAGACAACTCTTCATATTTTGGGAGAGGTTTCTCGTAGTTTTTTTTAATACCTGAATTGGGGGAGGATTGATGTTTATAAGCATAGAAATGACTAACATTTACTTTAAAAAAAAAAAAATTCTGAAATTGGTGGTAGTGCTGCGAACCTTCCGCCACTTGAAGATGAAATCCATGAAATTCCGAAGCATCGTACAGTTAATGTACAACTGCTCTTGAAAAAGTGCCCTAACAAAGAAGAAATTTCTCTCACTTGAAGTAGTCCTATATAACCGTTGACCAGCCTCAGGGCAGAAATTTAGTAAAGTAGGAAAACATTTAAACTTACACACGTAGGTATAATTTCTAATTGCTTTCTTTTTAGTAACTGTTTTAGTGAATGAAAAAAATACTTCTTGCCCAACAGGTGTGAGTTCCATTTTATTACAACACGTTTCAATTTTTAGGCGTCGCGGACCCCCTGGCTAGATCCCACTGACCCCCAGAGGTCCGTGGACCCCACTTTGAGAACTACTGCACTAGCCAATTACGCAGCACTCAAGCCCCGCTTGTGGTTCGGAATTAATAGTTGGTTCCGTCCTTTATAATTTATAAGTTGCATTGTTGCATAAGAACGAAAAACACAAAACTTCAAACCCAAACCGATTTTTAAAATTAAATAAGGACATGCTGCATTTAATACTGGAATATTACGTACAAAATATGAACAAAATCATAATAAACGTTTTCGGAAAACTATTAATACGTCAGAAGAAAACTCACCCCAAAGTGTATACTACTCCTTTCCATGGAAAATAACGTAATATTGTGGGGAAGCTAATAAAATATTTATCTACGAAGTGATTTGCTATAATTTATATATTGATATTTCGTAAATAAGATGCCACTCTAAAATGGACTAATAATTCAGGCACTTCTTTCATTAATTCCAAATATTTGATAATAATTATTGTATCTTCGTAAATACAACACTACTCTCTCTTGCTAATCTTGTCGTTAAAATTATTTTCCATTTCTCTCTCTTTTTCTTATATTGTCTTCATCGCTAAATAGCGTTATGACTCCACACCGATAGTACATGAAGGATTAAAGGAGTAACGCATTTCAAAACTCCTATGCTGGATAAAGAATTCAAATTTTTGTACTTTACCCGTTAATATATTGTACAGATCAATGGTATACGATATGAACTTGTGTGCCTGAACTCCTCTTTATAACGTTGTGTGTACGCCACTGGAGGTTCTTGTGTTCAATTTGAGTTGTCATGACATCTTTGATTAAATCTGTGCTGAGCAAATATATTTCATTGCAAGTCCAGTATCAAGTGAAAAAAGACAAGCAATATACTGCAAATACCGAAAAAAAAAGTGTTCTCAGCAATCGGCATTTTCGCTCTTCAGCGTTCTTTACCAGAAATGGAACGATTAGCTTCAAACTCCTCTTCCGTACAAGCTGCAGATTACTGGACAGTGGTCAGTGGTGTCAGGTTACTTAGAGGGATGGAAATATCGAAAAAGAAAATTCCTACGAAGGTCGCAGACAAACGACATCCCACACCCTCTGCCCCATCCTTCGCGAAGAAAAAAATAAAGAAGGGGAGGTAAACTTCTAACTCAATCTTCCAAATTGGGTTCGACAACACTGCCATCTATTTTTGTAAGTTTCGTAAAAACTGAAAGCTATGCCCCCTGCGAACGTAAAATTGTACTTCTTTCTGACGACACTATTTCATCCCTTTAGACTAACCTCTTAGCAAGATATGTCTAATCCAACTGGTCTTCCTACGAAGGATGCTGATTAAAAGCGTCCTTTTTCTCTCCTATCCGTTTTAAAACATCTTCGTTTGTTACTATTTTTGTACACCTTATTTTCACCATCTTCCTACAACACCACATTTCGAAGCTCTTTAAATGTTTCTTCTCTAACTTCCGTAGTGTTCAAGTCCCTGAGACATACTGTCCAATACTCAATATACAGGGTGAGCGGTAAATACGTGGACAAACTTGGAAGGGTGATAGTACATCTAAAAAGAAACAAAAAAAGTCCTAGTGAACATGGGGAAAATTCC
This sequence comes from Thermobia domestica, assembly GCF_964235325.1. Lineage (NCBI taxonomy): Eukaryota > Metazoa > Arthropoda > Insecta > Zygentoma > Lepismatidae > Thermobia > Thermobia domestica. The sequence continues at coordinate 109,921,441 of NC_137464.1, forward strand.
GTCCCGTTTAGGAGTAACAGAGTGTCGAAAGCGTGGGATCATGAACTTCAAAGGCCAACAGCTTAAAAACAATACATCGTAGAGAGTGTCCCGTAAACGTCACTTAGAAAGTCATACCTACTCTATTGAAAAGTGCATGTTTGAAAACGCAGCTATGCGTGTGCACGGGATTCCCCAAAGGAACGGAGGGATTCCCGGACATGCTGTAAAGGAAAGAAGTGTCACACGTTGTTAATCCCGTGCGCACACGTAGCTGTGTTTTCAAACATGCATTTTTCAATAGAGTAGGTATGACTTTCTAAGTGACGTTTTTAACCGCACTCTCTACAATGTATTGTTTTTATGCTGTTGGCCTCTGAAGTTCATGTTCCCACGCTTTCGATACTCTGTCACTCCTAAACAGGACGGAATTTCCCCCATGTTCAGTACGACTTTTTGCTTCTTTTTAGATGTACTATCACCCTTCCAAGTTTGTCCACGTAGTTACCGTTCACCCTGTATAGCATTTGATAAACTTCTTCGTTAGTCCAATATTAAGTTTCCTAATTATAAACTATATATTCCTGTAAATTTTAAATTATTCTTGTAAATTATTTATTATATTTAAAATTTTTTTAGTCACTAATTGTTTTGTGTCATTTTAGCTCCTTCCTAAAATTTTAATGATTCATCTTACGTCATGGCATTCCTTAAGAGTCTTCATCCCGGTGAAATTAAAATACCGCCAATTTTACAGTAATTATGTGATATCTTCAAATAGATAAAAGATAATTGAAATATGGAACAAGAGCGCCCTAGACAATATTATTTTGCGTGAGGTACCGTTATCACAAGTCACCTAGTGGCTTTCCGTTTTCAGCTGTTTAGAAACGCAAAAATAAATGCCGATTTTCAAAATGGCTCGAAATCGAAAGCAGATAAGTGAGTTGTGATAACGATTTCTCGTGTAAAATGATATTGTCTAGGGCGCTCTTGTTCCACATTTTCGATTATCTTTTATCTATTTGAAGATATGACATAATTACTGTAAAATTAGCGGTATTTTAATTTCGCCAGGATGAAGACTCTTAAGATATACGTAACTTTGAAACTAAAATCCGCTACTTCTTCACGTAAGCACGTAACTTTCTAATTTCCTGACTAGGCATGCGCACGAGTCGAGACATGTCTCGAATCTCGACTCGACTCGACTCGAATTCGAGTCGAGATTCGAGTCGAGACACACTCTGTAAAATTCGAGACGAGTCGAGACAAACGTATTTCTCGACTCGAATTTTCGAGTCGAGTCTCGAGTCGAGTCGAGACAGCTGGTAAAAATCTCGACTCGACTCGAATGACTCGAAAATTTTTCTATAATTTTTAATATTATTTTGAAGAAAGTGCTCGATCAGAAACACTCGGCACGAGAATTTCGGAAACTGCAGGACTTGTCAGGTGTTCGAGGAGTGCTATGGTGATTGTCTTCAGCAAGTGGCGAAACCAAGGGGAAAAGACGTCCAAATGTCGAGGGGTTGGGTGCCCCCACCTCATTACAGATGTCGAACGTCGTAGGCTGGGCAGACTGGTAAAACAGAACAGGCGGCGAACTGCGTCGGAACTAATATCAGAGTTTAATGCTGGGCAAAGTACAAGTGTGCCTGAACTAGTGTTGTCAAATTTCCGGAAATTTTGAACTTTTTTTAAAAAAAAAAAACATTTTTTTCGATTTTCCGGAAAAATTGAAAAAAATAAATATGTTTGTATTAGGTTAATTTTACTAGTAATTATATCTCTTTTCTTTTTTCAAACACGCGAAAAATTTAAGTTCAAAAATTTCAACATTGCGAATATTAAAAAATAGCACTCGAAAATAAAACTATTCCAATTATTATCTATATATTAAAACACTAGATTTACGCGTATATGTTTCTCCTCACAGAAAAGTTTATATGTTTGTCTCCAATCCTTTCAAAAATGAGATCTCAAACCCACAAGTGCTAGAAACGTGCCGTTTTCATTTGTCAATTCCAAATTTTATGAAAATTGTCCAGTTCTAATTGAATATTTTTATATAAAAAAACATGGCCATTAGTTCTTTATTACATGTATAGGGGTCTACAAGAAGTACTGTGGGGGCGCGGTGACTCAGTGGTAGGGTGTTCACTTCCGGGGCATGGGGTCCCTGGTTCGATCCCAGATCGCGCCGTGTGGACTTTGTGGTGGATAAATACCATGCTCGTGGGTTTTCTCGGGGTTCTCCCGTTTCCTTCCACTTTCTTCATTCCACCATTTCATTCATTTCTCATCATCACCGTCTTCTTTAGCCTAACCGCCATAACCGTGGAACGTAAAACTAAAGATTTCATTTCACTAGAAGTACTGAAATTTCTGAAAAAGTAAAGCATCATACCCTACGAGTTATATATTCCAACATCACATAGTTGTATATAGGGGTGGTATATCTGTCAGGCGTTTGTTTCATGGCCAAATGATAATGAAAACGAAGGATAACCATTTCTCCAGTCTAAGATTAATCTTCATTGTTTGGTAAGGTTTTTTTTTTCAATAAACACCGTTTATCACTGACATAATTAATTGTGTGTGTACTTTATTTACTTATTAAATAGTGCATGCAAATGCATACATACACGATATGGGCATTCAGTGAATGGATACTTGAATATTTGAATTCAATTATCTATACAAGCCGGCTACGAGTCTTTTGTCCAAACTACTCTTTGGGATGAGCTTCTTACCAGATGTGTAGCCTACCGAAGGACCACACATATGTTATCGAAACTATTGTGCTATTGTTTTTTTTTTTTTTTTATGCTTTGGCAGAAAGTTCTGTAGATATCGAAGCCCGCCAGTGAAGCCATATCTAGCATCTTGGTGCTAGATCTAACATAATTCACTCCCATTTAGCATATAATATCTTGACTTTAGCATCTTGGCAAAATCTCATTCTTTCCTCTGGAGAACAGAAAAAGAACGAAAATTTAGATGGCTCACTGACCGTTGGGAATTATCCCTTAGTTGAAGCGATGGTTGGGGTAATAAAACCAGTTAGTATTTCCGCTGTTGTATTGTTGAATTCACAGAAATGTTCAAAAATAAGCAAAACGTGACTGTACAAGATGTTTACTTACCCATAGTTTTATTATTGTCAACTGAACCCTGAGTGCGTTTGCACACGGCAACGATAATATCGGTGGAACCACCGATAATGTCGGCGGTGAAATCGACTTCAATGTATTCAAATCGTAGCTTGCACACGCCACCGATATTATCGGCCGATCCTCCGACACGCAAATGCTGTCGGCCAAGCCCCCGATACTGTCGGCGGTACCGCCGACACCGATTTTGTCGGGGGCAATGTTTTCTTATGATTGGATGCACACGCCACCGATAATGTCGGCCGGCCAGCGGGTTAGATGAAGAGAGTGAGTGACAAGGCGCTGTGTATTTTTTTCTTCTTGTCTTTGGAATTTTGTTGTTTCCATTTTTTCTATTACAATTGTATAATATTATTATTATTATCTTGTCCTATAAACAACTTCGGAACAGCTTATTATTTTTTTACAGTCTCTGTTTTGGAGTAGCTAATTCCCTTTATTAAATAAATATAAAATGTTGGAAGTCTGAAGAGTACTGGTTTCCCACTAAATAGCTATTACCAAATAGAATATAAGAAATTTAGATAACCAATTTCTTGATTGTTTTCCACTCCTTTTTTTATTTTTGTTCTTTCTCTCTCTCTCTTACACACACACACACACTTTGATGGTATATTTTTAATCTATTAATGCTTTTAAATTTTAATACATTCTGGAAATTAATTTAAGCGTAATTTTCAAAGTTTGATACACTGTGAACATAAGCATATGGAAAAAATCCTGATTATTATTACTTTCTTTTATTTTCATCAGAATTGTGTGCAGATTGCTTTTCCCGGTTCCACTCAATAAGCAATGATTGAATAGAATATTTGTTGACAAGTCAAAGTAGAATTATTATTATTTTGAAACGAAACCGGCACAATCAAACAGTCTTTCCAAAGCTTCAAGGACAAGTTACTCATTTGGCATTTTCTTGATTGTGATCTCAACAATAGGGATGTGACTTCATGCTTCACTTGTTGCAGATTTTTTCTCTCATTTCCAAAACTATCCCAAATCCCCCCTTTTTAAAAATAATTCGTGGAATGGCAATTGAAAACTAAGACCAAAGCTATGTATCCAAGTTTTCCCTCTCCCCTTTGTACCGAGATCGACCCCCTGATAAGAGTTCTGCAGTTTAGCTACAGTGACTGAATGAAAAGGTTGTGTATTATTGCATTCGTATCTTTCTAGTTTTGCTTAGATTTTTAGAGATGGCAAGAATTTTTCCATTCGATATTTTAACCCTTATTGAACTTGTGGAATGTAGACCTTGCATATGGGATAAGATAACAGACTCTTTCAAGGACAGAATTGAAAAGCAAAAAGCATGGCGAAAAGTTTATGCAAGCCTTGCCCAGGATTTTGAGTCCATGGACAAAAAGAAACGAGAAACGACAGGTATATATGCAACAGCGCAAATCTGTCTTCAACATTGGGGGGGGGGGGACGAGTAAGATCGTTCCCATATTATATATATAGCGATGTTCAAACTATTTCTGTAGTCGAGAAACAATGCTGTGGAGGATCAGCGGAGCAGAGTTGTCTTCAACATTGGGAGGCGGGCAGATTTGAGGCTTATTCTGAGTGGACATTAATTTCATCTTACTTTCCTTTCTGGCGATCAGACACAATCAAATTTCTCTCCCAAAAAACACATTTCAAATCGGATTATTGGAGGGGAGACAATCTCCCCAGTTCCAAGATTGGAGGGGACATGTTCCCTTCATTCTCCCAGGATTTGCACCAGTGTATGTATGGAGCAATGTAAAACAGAATTACTAATTCGAATCTTATCATTTAATCTACTATGACATTAATGTTAATTGCATGGAAAACAAAATAATATACATACAATATGTAACAGTGTTCCAACAAAAATTAAAACTAATATAGTTTGCAATGTACAGCAGCATCAATTCTCATCGAAACGAAAATAATATGTTTACAGCAGCTATTTAAAACGGTACTGTTAAATCTAAACATGTTTAGGCATAGGGTTATTTTTTCTAAGTTTTGTACCGTCTTCCACACCTCTTCAGAACAGTTTTTGTAGTCCTTGTTTTGAAAAATAATTTTACCAATTATTATTTTTTTTTATTTGTTTTCATATATGGAGAAGACTTTTTGTGTGTGTCGCTTACTTCGCTCATCACCGGCAACGATATTGTCGGGGCTTCCTCCGATATTGTCGGCGACGTGTGCAAAGTACGCCGACACCGACACCGATATTATCGGGGCTTCCACCGATATTATCGTTGCCGTGTGCAAACGCACTGAGTGTCTGGGATGTTTCAGTCCCTTCTCACTTTACAACTTGAGAGGGGAGGGAGTATGACCGCTAAAAGAAATGCTTCAGTGCTGCGTCGGAAGCGGCATGTTTTGTATATATTTCTTAAAATGTTATCCATTCTTAAAGTATAAATTCCTCCTTCCTCCCCTGATTCTCTTTCCAATACAGAGAACCGACTCTTTAAATGAAGAAAGAACCCTGAACCCTCCCGAAAATGCAAAAATGAATGATGCGTACAAATAACAAATCTGTGGATGAATCAAATAATGCAGATACATGAGAAGATGATGAAGATAACAGTGCTTGATGCAGCGCAGTCTACCACATGTAAATAGATTTGAAGGATTCATATTTGTGTATGTGTACGTGTGTATGTACTTGTTTCTGAGTATTTATATGCGCGTGTGTCTTGTAATTGTTATATTAATATCCACTGGATTAAGTGAAAGTATAAAATTTATTTGATGACTGCCAAATTGACGTCACCTTGGTAAGTCATTATTTTTTAATATTTAGTAATATTAAATTAGATTATAGTTTAGCGTCGTTTTCAGGAGCAAAGCTCTACAAGACGTGAACGTACAGTTTAACGTCGGGTTTGAAACACATGAGCTCCTACCATGAATCGTTCGAGAAAGGCGCATACGCTAAGCACATAGCAACGGGGAGCTCAACATTTAGTGATATGTATATTAAGTTGTAAAATTATATTTGTTTAATTTTCACTAATATAATCTTCACAATGTAAAGCATTCGCTAGGCACGTTATCTTGTTTAAAAACAAAAAGCCTATCTCTTATGTTTCCGTCTCGGGGTTGGACTGCGGGATGATAGAAATCCGAAAGAGATGTTTTTATTATATTTTGTACAGTAGATCTACTCCTTCATAATCTCCGTGTTTGATAAGAATTAACCTACCTGGCTCACGTATACGTAATATAACAAACCATGCATATTATATGCAAGACTAATATAGCAAACATTGAAGATGTCCCCTAGAAAATTTTCTTCGGCCGCCCATATCTGGAGGTACACAATTTCGCAACTCAGTGGATACGATGTGGATATATTCAAAGTCTACTGATTTACCCATAAAATTTAAATTTTATAACAATATTCTCAGTGAATACTAACCTGAGGAGAACTATTTTTTTAATTCGATCGCTAAAGGAGGTTTTTTTTTCCCACCAGGTCTCGGTAATCGTCTGGCACGAAAACTGAAGTTTCTACAAGTGTTTCCCCAGCAATTTTTTTGAGAAAGGGGTCCTCCAGGAGCGTTATTTAGGGTGTAATTCCTGCGTTTGTTATATACATATATAGATATACATAGATATAAATATAGATATACTGTGTATATATATAAAGATAAGTAGGAGCGGGTCTTTAAAATTAGTTCGGAAAGATAATATGGAAATCTGGCATAATTTGCAAGAATCTATCTAGTCTAATATAAATAAAATAAATAGTTTGTTTGTGTTTGTCTGTCTGTATGCAGACTGGGGACCAGACGAGTGGACCGAGAGTTACCAAATTTTAGTCAGGGGTACTCTGGCCCAGGCCCCAGATCAAGACGAATCTTTTTTTTTTTCAAAATTCGAACCAGGGGGTCTCAGGGTGCGCTTACAGGGACATGTAAAAGTGGTAGAAAATGGCCGATATTACTGTCGAATTCATAGTTTTCGCGGTCGCTGAAATCAATGGTGAAACTCTGATCACATTAACTTACAAATTCACCCTATTCGGGCCGGTGGTCACCGGGGGGAGGGGGTCGGATACCGAGACATGTAAAAGTAATCCAAAATGACCGATATTAGTGTCAAATCCATAGTTTTCGCGGTCACTAATATCGATGGTGACACTTCCATTTGCGATGATTTGCAAATTAAGCTATAATTGTATGCGGGCCGGGAAAAAAATCTTTGTTTTGCGTCCCACGATTATGCCGGTTAGGCTAAATGAGACGGTGATGATGAGAGATGAGTGAAATGGTGGAATGAAGAAAGTGGGAGGAAACGGGAGAACCCCGAGAAAACCCACGCACACGGTGTTTGTACACCACAAAGTTCACTTGGCAGGGGCTGGGATCGAACCCGGGACTCCAAGCACCAGAGGTGAACGCTCTACCACTGAGCCACCGCGGCCCTCAATGAGGTTGGAAGCTGGTCAGTCATGGCAGGAGGTGGCCCATGCCAAAGGAGTGGCACAGAGTGTGATTTCCCGATTGTGGAATCGATTTCAAACAACTGGAAGTGTTCGAAAAAGACAAGGACAGGGCCGTCCACTAGCAACCAAAGCCAGAGATGATCGTTATCTCTTGTTAACAGCCCGTCGAAACCGACGTCAGAATACAACTCTGCTGCCGCGAGTCTTCCGAACAACAACAGGACGCACAGTATCTACTCAAACGGTCCGCAATCGCCTTCGAGAAGGTGGTCTCTACGCACGTAGGCCTATGGTGTGTGTCCCATTAACTGCATGACACCGTGTTGATCAAAGAGCGTAGGCGGAGGAACATCGTGGGTGGAGACGCAATGAATGGGGCAATGTTTTGTTCTCTGACGAGTCTCGATTCAGTGTAGAGCCTGATAATTGACGTGTTTTCACCTGGAGAGAGTGTGGAACACGACACAATCCCGTGTTTGTGCGAGAAACATCCCAGTATCATGGTGGTGTACTGATAGTGTAGGCAGGAATCAGCATTGGTGGGCGTACTGAGCTCCACATCATCCGAAACGGCTCTTTGACGACTCGCAGATATAGGGATGAGATCACGGAAACTCTTGTTCTTCCTTATGCTGGTGCCATTGGTGATTCGTTCCTTTTTATGGATGACAATACTCGTCCTCACATAGCTCGGTTAGTGGATGAGATGCTGGATGCTGAGGGTATCGCTCGGATGAAGTGGCCAGCATGCTCTCCGGATCTCGTTCCAATTGAGCATGTCTGGATAATGCTTGGCAGACGAATTGCCGCTAGGCCAGTAAATCCAACAATCATTCCAGAGCTGGAAGTCGCTCTTCTGGATGAGTGGCACAACATCCCCCAAGAACTCATCGATAATCTGATTGAATCCATGCCACGCAGGTGCGAGGCGCAGTTGGCTATTCGAAGTGATCATATGACATATTAAGGAACAATCAGTGTTGTTGCCTTGCCTGTTTGTGAGCAGTTCGAGAGGTGCACACGTAACCGTCTTGTGTCATGAGCCATGTGAACAAGGTTTTCCGTGCCCCAACACCAGTATGTGCCCCATTTTTCTAGTGTATCTTAAAGCATTCCTTTTTGTATGATAATATGAGTCAAGCACTAGCTTACTCGTATTCATACACTATCTTAAGGTCTTGTGTGATATTTCAGCTGAACCCCTAATTTTTTTGAGCATTATATACAGTATATATATATAGTGGCGGATCCAGGATATGATCAAGGGAGGGGCTAAACCATAGTTTGCAGTTTTATCCAGTGTAAAGCAGGATTGAAGCCCATTTTATGCAGTGTATACTTGAGTGTGAAGGGGGAGGCTATAGCCCCCTTGGATCCGCCTCTGTATATATATATATATATATATATATATATATATACATGATCGAAAATGGCCTCGAATCCATACTCGCTGAGATGAACAAAAGATACCGTTTAAATCTACAAATTCAGCCCCATTAGTACTCTAAGGAGGATGGTGACATGTAAAGATAATTGAAAATTATCGATATTAATATCAAATTCATAGTTTTGGGGCTCCACAAGTTCATTGGTGACATTTTTGGTGCTCTTTGTGTCCAAAAATGAAACGTATTCTCCCCGTGCGAAGAAGGGATATTCTGCTAGTCTGTAATAACTAACGGAAGTTTCATTTAATATATTTCTCGCTGCTCAAATTTACTCACTTGTGCGGTATATGTGTGTAAAGTAGAATTAAAACCTGTTGCTCTAAGTATTTTTCCGTTAGCGAAATACATTGTATATACACTAGGACGTCGATAATCCTAACGTCAAAAATCCGAACGCGGTCCCTAGAAGCTTTTTACATTTTGTCTTAACGCTAGCGATAAACAAACAATAGCGTGTCTATCGACGTTATGTGAAGTCAGTGTTTTTACAAAAGTTCATTTATATTATATGTAATTGTTTGTCATGTATTTTTATTTTTATTTTTTCTTAGGCCTATAAGTTTTAAGTGTGACTTAGAGTACAAGCAAGTTCTTCAGAAACATTAAATGTAAGTAGCCTTACGTACGGTATTGTAATTACTGTATGTACTGAATAACCACTGTATCGATAGAAGAACATACCGTGCAGTATATGTAAGCCTAAAAGACATTTTCTTGGTCATTTTCGAAAATCCGAACAATTTGAAAATTCGAATACCTGTGGTCCCAATTAGTTCGGATTTTCCACTTCCCACTGTATATGTTGCAGACATGTTACAGCAAGTAAGATCATTAGCATCAGGCCAACAAATAGTTTTTAAACTACATTTTCCTGTTTTTGCCAATATTTCCGAACAAATGATTTTTTCTAATGGTTTCAAAATTTCCGGAATTTTACATAGAACAATGAAGATATCTCTATGAAATATATGTTTGATTTAACATATTAACTAAAATGATTCTGTGATTAACAAGAATAATGATTCTGATAATACCCAAATTTTTCGTTTTTTCCCCAGCTCGGGAAAACAGTAAAAAAACTGTTTTTTACCCAAAATTTCCGTTTTTTTTACAGGCCTTCACAACACTAGTCTGAACACACAGTGCACCGAACACTCCTAACGATGGCGAATGTTAACACCACGAAATCGGCAACTATAACTGAAATGAACACGTGACCATCACCACTTGACCTTGGCACAATGGCAGAGCGTTGCATTGTCTGATGAATCCTGACATCTTCTTCATCATGACGATGTGAGGGTGCGAATCCGTCGTGTTCAAAGGGAACAGCTCCTTGACATCTGTACTGCGGGACGAAGACAAACTGGCTGCGGCTTAATTATTATCTAGGGAACATTCAGGTGAGCATCCATGTGTCCAGTGGAGCTCGAGCAAAGCACCATGACGGCCGAGGTGTCGCACGCTGCTTGCAGACTACGTACACCTCCTTCATAACGGCCATGTTTTCCATCGGTAGTGGAATTTTTCGACAAAATAATGCACCATGTCACAAGGCCAGGAGTGTGATGGAGGGGTTCGAGGAACACAGGAGCGAGTTCCAAGTGATGTACTGGCCCCCAAACTCTCCGGATCTGAACCCAATCGATCACATCTGGGATGTGATTGAACGTAACGTGAGGGTGCATCACCCCCTCTCTGGAATTTACGGGAATTAGATGACCTGTGTGTGCATATGTGGTGCCAACTCTCTCCAGCGACCCACCGAGGAACATTGCGACCATGCCAAGACGCGTTGCCGTTGTTATTCGTGCCAAAAGTTGGACATACTAACAATTGGGTAGATAGTCATAACGGTCTGGCTGATGTGTGTGTATATTTTAACTCGTATATTTTGTCTCGACTCGAATTTCGAGACGTCTCGACTCGAATTCGAGTCGAGTCGAGACAGAGACTGTCGAGTCGAGACACGAGTCGAGACAGCACCATATTTTCGAGTCGAGACACGAGTCGAGACAACATTTTCTCGAGACGAGTCGAGACAGGCTTAAATCTCGACTCGACTCGACTCGAATGCATCCCTATTCCTGACACCCTACATAAACAAAAGTATAAAGTTGTTGAACTCGAGTAGGAATTCATAAGATACGTACAGTATATGTTAAAGATGGTTACAATTTAGAACTCGTGCATATAGGTAGCGTGCATTCCTTACAAGAGAAGTAGCGATATGACAGTGTGCACACGTGAAGGAGTTTTGTTTGTCACAGTGCTCTCTAGCAAGCTATAGTGTGACAGCGCCAGTATATCATGCAACTAACAGGTTCTACTGACATGTGGGTTGCTGCTTATCAGGATGAAGTTCGTAGTCCCATGTGAATATAGGGGAACAGACTTTTAAGGATATCTTTAGGTCAACTGGGTGGATCAACAAACTCGATTCCTAACTATTGAGGGGCCGTGGTGGCTTAGTGGTAATGTGTTCATCTCTGCTGTGTGGTATCCCTGGTTCGATCTCAGCTCGCTGAGCTTTGTGTTACATGGGTTTCCTCTGAGTTCTCTAGTTTCCTCCCTCTTTCTTCATTTCACCATTTTCATTTATTTCTCATCATTACCGTCTTCTTTAGCCCACACGATATAAACGTCGGACGTAATACTCAAAGATTTCATTTCATTTCATTTTTATGTTCCTGGAAGCTGACTCTCTATATCCTGGTCAAAATCGATTGTGATCCATCAGATAGTTCTTCAGATTTTGTGCTCCCAAATGAAAGAAAACACGACAGACATAATAAAAATATATAGATATATAAAGGAGAGGATAAATTAAACTTCTTAAAAACTTATTATATTTGCTGATCTATAGACGTTATGTTATTCTTCTGAAAATATGTTCAAATAATGAAGTGCCTATTATACAACGATGCTAATATTTACATAAGTGTTTCAAATTCTGTGCTGTTCTCGTTGCTGTTCTCGCAGTTTGGAATTGGAACAGCATTTCTTACAATGGTTGACATCTCGTGCGATGGATCCCTATTTCGATTCCTAGTCTATGAGAATTTGTGGTGGACAACATCGTGTCCGTAGGTATTTTCTAGTGGTGGGCACAAAAACCGGTTTTTCGGTTTTCGGTTTTTAGAAAAACCGAAACCGGTTTTTGAAAATTTTCAAAAAACCGGTTTCGGTTTTCTCCAAACCCGGTTCGGTTTTCTCCGAAACCGGTTATCGGTTTTCTCCTAAACCGGTTTGGTTTTTCACCTGATCCGGTTTCGGTTTTCTTCAAAAGCGATTCCTTTTTTTTTTTTCAAAATTTGTTCTATTTCTGACCAGAATGGTGTTTCGTTGTTCTCCGGAAACCGAATCCATTTCCACAGATATAGTTTTATGTGTTTTCGAAAAGTTTTCACCGACACCAGTTTCGGTGAAAACCGAACCGGTTTTGGAGAAAACCGAAACCGGTTTTGGAGAAAACCGAAATGTCGGTTTTTCGGGTTTCGGTTTTTATAAAAACCGGTTTTGCCCATCCCTAGTATTTTCGGAGTTCTCCCGTTTCCTCCCACCAGTAATTTAATAATTATTTCCTTTCACATTAATCATTCGTTTTCTTTAGCTTACAAGATATAACCATGGAACGCAAAATTAAAAACCTATTTATTTTAAGTCACAAATGATATTCAAACTTGTCTCTTTCTTGGTTTGGTTTGATTTGATTTAGTTTAACATCCCACGTTTATGCCTGCTATGCTGAAGGAGATATGGACCTACTGATTATAGTGGAATCTGAACCAGTTTGGTCTTTCAACTGCACCCCCCCCCTTCCGGGAATCGAACCCGGGTCCACGAGAACCTTGTCTCTTTTTTCTCATCCCAATAATTGTGACATGGAACATTGACCTTTAAATTTTTTTATATATGTAGTTAATGCTGCGGTTTTATCATTTTCTTTTAACTGTATTTATGTATGTTTTACTTATTCGATCAGCTCGAAATGCCGTTAATACGTCTATAGTCTGAGAGCTTCTCCTGTGATACTTTCATAGGCATAGATCTTTGCAATGAATCTATTCAAGTAATGAATTCAAACATCTATAAGGAAAATTAAATTTCTCCGCATGAGTAGTTGTTTCTTAAGACATTTAGTTGTAGCCACTGTCTCTCCGTTTGAGAAAATTCCTCGATACACACCAATTCCGTGAAGTTCTGTTATTTTGTGTCTTTGGTGAAGGTTTTCCTTTGGAGTCCTCCATATAAGAAAAGCGCCCTTTAGTCAGCCGTAGAAAAGATAAGAAAGAAAACGAAAAGTAGTATAGAAGAGAAATGAAAATAGAAGAAATGAAAAGGAGTCGTCGAGAGTTCTTCCGTTTGAAGAAATTTGTTTTTTTTTAAAAAAAAAAAAAAAAGAAAGAAAGAAAGAAAGAAAAATATGAGATAGAACGGCTATGCCCAAAAAAGACTGAATCGTCAGAAATAGAAATGTCTTATGATATAAAAATCTGAATATGTAAAAAAAAATGAAGAAAGAGGGGGGAAATCCATGTACTGGGTGGCGCAAAAGTCAGTTAATCCCTCCCCAAATACATTTATATTATATACAGTGATTATACTTAGTGCTAGTGTAATATGTATTTGCGATATAGGATTTGTCACATTCTTCCGTTCAAAGGCAAACAATAAACAATCTGGAAATTTGAACGAAATTAAGTTATCAACTCATATGACTATATATGGCACAAACTTACAGCGGACGAGCGGACCGAGAGTTATCAAATTTTGGTCACGAGTACCTTGGTTCAGGCCCCAGGCCAAGACGAAGCGTTTTTTTTTTCAAAATTCGAACTAGGGGGTCTCAGGAAGGTGTTTACCGGGCGGGACATGTAAAAGTAGTACAAAATGACCAATATTAGTGTTGAATTTATAGTTTTCGCGGTCTCTGGGATTAATGGTGAAATTCCGATCGCATTAACTTTCAAACTCACCCCCTTCGGCTGCGGCCGGGGATCACCAGGGGGAATACCGAAACATGTAAAAGTAATCCAAAGTGACCGATATTAGTGTTAAATCCATAGTTTTCGCGACTGCTTAGATGAATGGTGATACTCCCATAGGCGTTGACTTCCAAATATATCTCCCGTGGGCTGGGAGCCAGAGGCGGTTTTTTTTTTTTTTAATTCGAACCAGAGGGCTTCAGAGGTTTTTTACCAGGATATGTAAAAGTAGCAGAAAATTACCGATAGTTTTCTTTCGTTGTTCAGTTTGTTTACGTAATTATTTTTATCTGACCCATATATTAAAAAATATATATATCACTGTGACTCAGACTGTATAAGTAAGTTTTAAAAAAGGGGGGCCTAGATACTTAACATAAAGTCCAATCTACCAGCCACACTTCTACATTCTTGTGGTCTAATCAGCCACTGTAACACTGATGTGAGCAAAAGTCTTTGTGCACTAGTTTCCATCATTGTCTTCGGATCATCTTCATCATTGAACATCACTGAACCGAAGGTTCCCCTTCTGTGGTTGGCGTGGGTCAATGAAAACTTGACCCAACGTGACCCACGACCCACTGACCCACCACCCACCGTGACCTACTCTGACCCATGACTCGCCACCCACCATGAACCACTCTCATCCACTGTGACCTACTCTGACTCACCAAAATCCATCGTCATCAACTCTGAACACGATCCACGGCCTCTTCTGTACTGACTAAAGAGTTTACACTTGTAATAAAACAAGGCTGTGAAGTTGTCACTAATCAGAGTTCGAATTTATAGTCAATCGCTCAAGCACCACTCTGTTACAATAAAGGTGGATCTGACCTTGACGATATAATATGGTAAAGTGCTTGTCAATGAGGAAATTGAAACAGTCCGAGGTGGGGAGAAATTAGTGTGTGCCTAAAATATACTTGTACTAAGAGACTATTCTTGCAAATGTTAATTTCTGAAGGCATTCCAAAAGAAACTTCTATTCGCAGGAAAATACCCCTGTACAATATGGAAAAGGTTATGGTTTCTCAGTTCACAGTATTTTTCTCACAAAAGACTTGAAAAATCAGTTTTTCATAGTGTATAAAGGTGCTCGGATACCCTATGTGAGAGCATCTCCATAAAGTATGCTCATAATTGTAATTTGTGTAATCACTAAAACACCACGATAAATTTAAGTTACAAATGTGCATAATTGCAATTATTATAAATATTTATTCAAAAGTAGTTTACCTAAAGCAAAGAAGAGACTTACTAAAAATTAGGTACAAAGTTGAATAACACAAATAAGCCATTAGTAATACAAGTATACATTTTCCATAACTCGTAATTTTCCACCTTAAAACAAATCTGAAATCGGGTTTATATCCTGCTGGTAACTTTTTCCTGGTACATCATCCGCAGCGGAATGATGCCCATCCTTCATCCAAGAAATAACTAGCTCGTCTACTTTGAGCTTGTCTAGCGGTGGGCCATTAACATTGATGAACAACAAGTTAGACAATGTTTGAGCACTTAGTCTATTTCTAATATCAGTCATCTGTAAATTCATAAGGGGAAATCCCTGTTCGCACTCTGTTGTGGAAATTGATAATACTTCTACCCGATTTCTGCAACTCCTCATCGACAATCTGCTTGTTAAACTTAAGTTTGATAACGATTTTTCTTGGTCAGTTTTGAAATATTCAGCAAGAAGTATCATCTCTCTATCACCATATAACATCTTTTCCATATCGACCATGTCAATTGGCAATGTCGACTCATGGAGAACAGAAACTTCATCTACAACGCCTTCGATAGGGAATATTGTGAATAAATTATCAATTAAAGCCTGATAAACTGATGATTTCTTATTTGTTTATAAATTTAATTTTTGTAGTTACACATGAATGTTTGATGCCATTACCAAGTTCCCTGTCCCGTCTAGAAAGCGAAAGGGAACGAGGTTACTAGAAAGTGGGAATTTCCCTTCTTCTTCCCCTTCAATTACCACATTGATATTTGCCATGTGCCAAATTACGATGAATTTCAATTAAATTATCATAGTATAATTATTTCCTTGTTGAATTATCGATACTTTTCAGTGGAAAAAAGGATGAAATTTGAAAGTTCCAAATCAAGGTAAGTAGACCAACGTAAAGGAAAAAAGTGTAAAATTTTTAATATAATTATGCGTACAATCCAAACTTAAAATTTCCGTGTAATTAAGCTTACACTACAAATTTTATGTCTATTTTTCTCACAACTTTATGGGTTGACTGCCCTGTGCTGTAAGCGCTCCAAATAATAAACATAAAATTCAGCAATTATTATAGTAGAAAGCAATGGATATATGAAGCGAAGAATTGTATTTTTTTGTTTCTGATTTTTTTCTTAAATAACATCGATCGTTTTCGATCATTTTTACAAGCAACTCACTACCAAATTTCCATATATAGAAAGTGCCCCCCCCCCATAAAGGAGAATTTAGAAAAATCCTAGGACGCATTCTGTTTATTTTCAATCCTTAGGATATTATGCATTATAATGAAAGCAATATAACATCCCAGTTTGGATTAAGGCCTAACTATATACCAAAAGCAATTTAATTTGACTTTGCAATTTGCTCGTGATGATCAGACACACATAGTTACATTCAATTTTTTATATAATAATTTATATATTACAGTCATTCAAAAATGTATTTTTCCAGTAGTTAGCTCCTCTAAAAACTCACAGGCCTCGAAAGCCAAGTGGTAGCATAAGTCCTATTGCTATTATTACAATTAAAAATATCAATATCCAAAAGTGCCTGAAGTTCTTTTTTCACTTAGCCAAACTCACCTCAGGTAAGTAGACAGAAACAAATGTAAAAGGAAGGGAAATAAAGGTTTTAAAAGTACTGTAAAACGAAGACAAATTTACCAGTCTTCAGAAGATACTGTCTACAATGCAGTGAGCAGAGAGGGTCGGTAGATCATACTGAGTCGGTGAGTTGCAGTAGGTCATGGTGGGTGGCGGGTCGCAGTTGGTCACGGTGGGTGGTGGGTCACAGTGGGCCATGGTGGGTGGTGGGTCACATGCTGTTGACCCACGACCCACTGACCCACTCAGAAAACTTGACCCACTTGATTTACTGACCCACCTCATCTCTGCTGTGGGGATTTTATATCCTCTTGGCCGGTCTCTGTGCTGCCACCTGCCGGAAAAATTGAGGAACCCTTGGCGGGCGCTGCCTACCACAAAACTCCTTCACGTGGCGTACACTGTGATAATGCTACTAGTTCAGCAGGTACGGTCTCTTGCCTTTAGACGTAAACTCGTGTTCATTTAAAGCAGGTGCGTCAACCATTTGACTGTATGTATTCTGTCACCAATTCTAAGATAGATTCATTTTGAATAAAGAGTTAATGGAGGAAACGGAATTTATTCTTGAGACGCAGAATCAATAGCAAGAAATTGCTTCTCGCTACTTCTTTTAGTTTTTACTCTGACTTTGTCGACAGATGGTCGGACGAACGAATAGACATAGTCGTTGTATAGCACTTCCCAGACTTATGTTTGACACAGATTGAAAGTCTAAAAATAATATAGTGGTGAAAACGAATCACTTTCGCTTTCAGCACTGATCGCCATAGCACAACGGTAACGAGAAGTGGTTTTCTGGTGTCGATTTATCTTCTCACGTCAAATTTTTCTATATACTAAAACCAGAAGTGGTTGAAATGTATTTTTGCTTCTGGTTTCAATGTATTGATCTTCACAGAGGATAAAAAGAAAGAAATATAATAGCGAGAAGTGGCTTTTTCATATTGTTTTGGCGTCCCAAGAATAAATCTTATCTTGGCCTTTATCTATCTATTCAAACCGGCAGTGATGTAAATCTACGACTTCCGGTTCAACGCTCATCACCATAGTGAAAAAACTGTAATACCTAGTAAGAAACAGTTTTTTTTTTTTTTTTAAATGCATTCAGTGCCACAAGAATTTGTTCTATCTCCCAACTTTACTCCGCTATTGAGATCGCTTCTTCTACTTCCGGTTTCGATATTGATTCCTGTAAAGCACAATCGACCAGAGATAGCAAGAAGCTGTTTTTCAATCGATTCAGCGTCATAGGAACAGGTTCTATTTTTGATCTTATCGCTCTATTGGAACTAGAAATTATAGACTCTTCCTAATTACTTCCTGTTTCAGCATTGAGTTCGTATAGTTTAGAAGTCTTATCATAGTTACACAGTGTGAAACGAAACCCCCTTGTTTTAAATTTTAAGTTCTTTCGGATCATTGAATTGAGGCTATATAAGATGGAAATTACTAACTAACTAACTCTATGGTCTATAGAACCCAGAGGTTCAATGCCGCGTTCACAAAAGCTTTCTATTGACTTATATCCTTAGCCAACTGGATTCAGTTTCTACATTGTATTCCTATTCCTGCGAGATCCATCTTAATGTTGTGCTCCCATTTGCTCCTAATTCTTCCTAATGTTCTTTTCCCGATTGGATTTCCAATTAAAACTTTGAAAGTGTACCTACTTTCTTCCATTCTGGCTTCATGACCCAGAGTTTCCTAGATTTGATGGCCCTAACAATGTTTGGTGAACGGTATAAATTTAGTAGTTCCTTGTTTTGAAGTTTCCACCATTCTCCATTCCTGTCCGTCTTGGGTCCGAATATTCGTCTTAGGATCTTGTCCTCGAATACTTTCAGTCTGAGTTCTTCCCTCAGAGTAAGCAACCATGTTTTCCAACCATACAGAACAACAGGCATGATTATCGTTTATATATTTTAAGCTTCAAATTCCTCCATAGACTTCGCGACGATGATGGAAATTACTACTTAAAATAGTCTAAATCATTACTGGAGATTTTTTTTTTTAAATCTTAGGCTAGCACCTATTGATTATTATCGAACCCATGAACCACACATATAGAGAGCGTATACCTTAGCCACTGTGCCACGAAGGAGATCCGGAGGTTGATGCTTTATCACTGAGTCACTGCTCTCTCTCTCTCTCTCTCTCTCTCTCTCTCTCTCTCTCTTTCCTTTACCTTTAAATGTAGAAAACATAAATTTAAGAAGCAATTATACAGGAGGTATCCAGCGTAAACTTTTTCTCAGAAAATAAAAATGCTCTGAGGTCTAGAAAGCAACTAAACGACCTGACACGTCTCTTTCCATCACGAAGGCAAGAGCAAGGGAAGCATGCTATATAACTTTTGGCGTTTTCCGTAGTAGACGACAAGCAAATACCTGTGGCCAAGCAAAAGAGGACCACCCGCTCTTACGACATGCTTGCAAGAAGAAGAATTTCCATCAAGCAAAGCAAAGGAAAGGGGAGAATGTTTTCCTCCCTGGAAAGTGTGTGAGAGAGAAGTTTTGGAACATGCTCAAAAACCTCGCAGTCTTGTATAAAGAGAATTCCACCTGTTACACCACTCCCCAAGTTTTCCTTTACCTTCCTTTATACTTTTGCCTGAATGGCATTTTCTGGCTTTTGCTTCATTGTTGTAGATGCTGCATCCACAGAATAACAAATCACTACGCTGAAAGCACACCACTAGAATGGAATGGAAGAAACGAATTGTTCGTTTTTCCCTTTGTTTCTTCCTAAATACCTAAATCTTTCGGTTTTTCCTTTTTTACCTGACTGGACTGCTATTTTATTCCTCAAACGCTCAATTTTTCATTTTTATTTCTTTCCTTTTTCTATTTCTTCCCCATCCCCGCGATCTCCCATACCTTAAAGACATTGAACACCTATATTTTTCTTTTAAATTCAGAACATGAGTCGTGAACATGCCTGATGTAAAATGTTTCTAGTAGTTTTGTATGCTCAATTCAAGGGAGAGAATTCATGCATGGGTTTTTTTCATGTTCGCCAGAGGGGCCCTTCTTCAAGTATTTCCTTTCAGAAGAATATTTCGTCTGCTGCACACCTACGTATTTTGTGATTAGTATTTTCAATGTGATTTATATATTTGGATCCAATTTCGGAATGTGATTTATATTTTGTGTTATGATCAATAAGGTATTGGCTTCATTAACATTTCATCAATAATTATCCATTCACATAAAAAAAATATATAAAATAAACTAGGAATGCAATGGATATACCCGATTGCAATGAAATGAGCTGAGTGAGCTTAAACTACGTAATCAGGAAGCGTTTTTCGGTGATTATTCCCGATGGTACATCGGATTTTTTATTTCGACCTATGTTCTCACTCAGCACGACATACTCTATCAGCGTGCTAAGTTTGGTTGAGATCGGCCAAACGGTCTAGGAGTAAGCGTTTTTTGGTGAATATTCCTCGATGGTACATCGGATTTTTGATTTCGACCTATGTTGTCACTCAGCACGACATACTCTATCAGCGTGCTAAGTTTGGTTGAGATCGGCCAAACGGTCTAGGAGGAAGCGTTTTTCGGTGATTATTCCTCGATGGTACATCGGATTTTTGATTTCGACCTATGTTGTCACTCAGCACGACATACTCTATCAGCGTGCTAAGTTTGGTTGAGATCGGCCAAACGGTCTAGGAGGAGTTCGCGGACAACCAAACGGCTAACCCGAGTATAAGAGCTTCGCTTCGCTCAGCTCAATAAGTAAATAAAAAGTAATGCCACTGCACTAAACTTTCTTTCTTCTATTTCTTGTATTGAATTATGTTATTCTGCGGTTATTAGAGCAATATTTATTTTTGAAACACGAGCAAAATCATAGAGGACATTTTCGGAAACATAACTTGAAAAAAAAAAAAAAAACACCCACAAGAAAAAACTGCCCCTTCTGAATTTAACTCAAGAAAAGGACTATGTTTATTATAGGATTGCTCCTGCAATGTTGTTTCGTGAAAGATAAACAAAATTGTTAGAGCCGTTTTCGAGAAAATCGCTTTTTTTTTTTAATATATTTTCATTTTCCAATAAACTACTTTTACTTGGGTCGGGTGAGATAGGTTTAAATAAGAAGATTTAAAAAAAAAAAACTCTTCTGGAGAGACTAATGAGATCCTTAAGTTTAAAATTCAGTCTAGATACGTTAGACAGCCTCTATACATATATAGGGTAGCCCAAAAGTAGGTATACACCCCTGCATTAATTAAGTATAACGTTCTAGTTTTTGGGTTTCGAGCTTAAGGTTGGTGTGCCCACCCCCTTGTCCAAGCACTTCGCCTTTTCGCCACCAGATGCTCACTTTTTCATTTAGGAATCACTGCTGGTACCTCTACTGGGAAGAACTGAAAGATCGTAGCGCTCAGTTTGAATGTGTCCAGGATATCCACACTTGAAGTGGGCGGGGAGAGGAATCCAACAGTTTGTTTCTTTCATTTTTCTTTCTTTCTTTTTTTTTCGTGCACCTGCAGTCAGTCAGTCTATCTTTACAAGCCGTGTTCAGCTGGAGGGCAAAACCTCAACCATCGACGGGTAACATAAATCTTTTCTTTCTGCAGGCAGAAATAGAGCTTTTGTAAGAAAAGCGGGAATTAGGTTGCAGAGAATGGTCTTTCGCATCGCGGTGACAAATTTTCTTTCGTCTGTTTATTACATGAAGTTCTTCTTTTTTCTTTTTGACCAGAATATGAGGTAAATAACCAAAATGGTTCTTTGTATACAGAAAATAAGCAAACAATACTAATATTTTCTTACAATTATCAGTATTATATGATTTTTTTTTTAAAGTATGATGCATGAAAAATGGACAGAATGAATTTTGACTTTCCTATTTGGGCACTATCCTTCTTAGTAGAGAGAATGCTGTGGCCCAACTAAAGGAGTGAAGGGCCGCAACAGTGGGAGGCCCAGAACAAAAAGCGGCCCATTTCAGTTTCGAAGATAAACTTTATAATGTTAGGATGTTAAAAATTATGTGATGTTGTAACTATATCTCATAAGATAAGAGCTACAAGGCATAACACAACTGCGCGCCAGACGGTAACAGGAATCTCACTCGATTAGTCAGTGTGGTGCTTGTGCCTTGAATGGGGAAGGACGACGATATATCAGGGTGACTAAATGGCTGGGAGCTTCATTTCGAAAACAGCGCGACTTGTCGAGTTTTCGCGATCTGCACTGCTTAGTGTATTTCAAAGGTGGGAAAAGGACAGTGTTGTTTGGTTCGTGAAACCAGCATTGAACCAAACAACAAAAAGTGGGGCGACCACATCTCATTAAAAATGTTGGATGTCGTAGACCTTTGAGGTTGGTACAGCAGAATAGGCGAAAACTATAGCACAACATAATAATAATAATAATAATAATAATAATAATAATAATAATAATAATAATAATAATAATAATAATAATAATAATAATAATAATTTTTTGCATATGTGTAAGTAGTGACTCACTAGTTAGGACACAGAAAGTCAAAACTCTGTTCTCTGTAAATTTTACGTCCCTCATGAACGTGGGAAAAGGGGGTCCGTTTAACATTTTCGCGGGGAGGAGCATTCGTCCTTACTTACGATACTGAGAGAATGTAAGGTAAAATAACAACACCAATATGTATATATATAAACTCTTGGCGCAACAGTCCCATGTGATCCGAGTGCAGCGGGCTTATATGAGTGGTCAGCAAAACTACACCCAACGTCGCCGCTATATTTCAGTTCTCCAAATTTTCTCTCAATGTTTGGTCAACACCGCAATGTTTGAGTGTCAAACTGGGAATTAAATCCTGGACGACGCACGCCGTATCACTGTCGCTAATCATTTGGTGAAACTAAGGTTAGGGTGTTACTGAATTACTTTTGGAATATGCCATTCTTATAAGGTAAGTTCAAAAGTATTATTACATAATTAGAAAGCTCATTATCAGCCACGTATTCTTCCCTCTAATATTTCTAAATGTTTTCGAGATGTCATGTGTCAACAATGGTTGATGCACTTGAAGTTAATTTAGTTACTTGAAGAAGATGGTGGATTTATACATACATGATTAAAATTACTCCAATTTTTATTTTTATTCTTCTTTTTCGTAAAAAAAAAAAATACAAAATCATAATTTCAAACATTTTGGTAAATTTTTCATAATTTCAAGCGCGAACAGCCGGTTTCTTTCCTTATGTTTTGAACTTGGGATTTATATTCTACTTGTCACTTATCAGGAAAGTCATGTAATGACATGGGTCCCATAGCTAGAATCAGGGGCGGATCCAGAACCGACTTCTGGGGAGGGGGCGGTGGGTTGTCATACTGCTAGGGCTCCAAACTTTGAGATGGGTTTTCTTTATCTGGCTAGAATACATTATGCGGATAGAGGCAATGACAATTTTTGTCATTTCATCTCTCAAGATCTGTTAAATTTGACATTTATTGGACGGCATCAGTTTTATAATACGAATAAATTTTTCGCAGCAAGGTGCACATAGTGGTCGTAAGAAATGGCAAAAGCTACCATTGACCTTTATAGTTTGACTGATGCTTTTTCGATCATATTTTTTTTAATGTATAATAATTTAGAAAATGCAAATTTATTCAAAATTCCTTTAAAATTAAAGTCGGCTAAACAGATATTCTTTCGAGATTTCTGTATTTTGAACACAAAAATTCACGATTTCAGTCTTTGTCTTTACTTGTTTCCGTATTTTTTATATCAATACTGTATGATCAGTTCCCAGAATGATTTTAGTTCCCCGGTAAATCCATTTATAAAAAAGGTCCAAATCTGTTACAATTTTAATTTGGCTTCAGGAGAATCTGCATATCTCATCCTTTTGTTACTTTCTATATATTCATCTACTATGTAAACAAAAATCAGTGAAAGAAAGAAGCTGAGATACACATGCTCCGTGAGGAACGTTGTCATTCCTTTTACTTTTATATCTAGAGAATCTAGTGTTGCCACGGGACAAGACAAGAATTCTGGTTGTCTCGTCTCGTCTCGCGTCTCGTCTTGAAAAGATGTGCCCGTCTCGTCTCGAATGGTTCTGCCTCGTCTCGTGGCAACACCAGAAAGGCTGAGGCCCACGAAAAGAGCTGTTATGCCAAGTGGTTAAAACTACAACTTTCCGATTTCAAAAATGGCTTAGGTTCGAATAACATAAAGTTGATTGTATATTTAACAATGGCGGTCTCCAACGATTGTTTATTTAATATGGTGAACCCCAACAATGAAACTAACAACAATATATGGAATCGACGCGTACCATTCCCTAGATATTTCAATCATGAATGGATGTGCAAAGCTTGGTTAGTTTTTTTGTAGAAAGTGTGGCAGATAAAGTTGATTGTTTATTTAACAATGGTGGCCTCCAACAATGAAACTAACTACAAGATGTGAAATCGACACGCACCATTCTCTAGATATTTCAATCTTAAATGATTGTGCCAGGTTTGGTCAGTTTCTGGTAGAATGTGTAGCAGATAAAATTGATTGTCTATTTAACAATGGTGGCCTCCAACAATGAAACTAACAGCAATATGTGAAATCGACATGCACGATCGCTTGATATTTCAATCGTAAATGGGTGTGCCAAGTTTGGTCAGTTTCTGGTAGAAATTGTAGAAGATAATTTTAATTGTATATTTAACAATGCTGGCCTCCAACGATTGTTTATTTAATATGGTGACTCCCAACAATGAAACTAACAACAATATGTGTAATCGACGCGTACCGTTCCCTAGATATTTCAATTATAAATGGGTGTGCCAAGTTTGGTCAGTTTATGAGAGAAAGTGTAGCATATAAAGTTGATTATAAATTTAACAATGGTGGCCTCCAACAATGAAACTAACAACAATATGTGAAATCGACACGTACCATTCCCTAGATATTCCAACGGTAAATGAGTGTGCTAACTTTGGTCAGTTTCTGGTAGAAAGTGTAGCAGATAAAGTTGATTGTTTATTTAACAATGGCGGCCTCCAACAATGAAACTAACAACAATATGTGAAATCGACACGTACCATTCCCTAGATATTTCAATCGTAAATGATTATGCTAAGTTTGGTCAGTTTCTGGTAGAAAGTATATCAGATAAAATTGATTGATTATTTAACAATAGTGGCCTCTAACAATGAAACTAATAACAATACGTGAAAGTGGCACGCACCATTCCCTAGATTTTGTAACGTCCATTAAGCAGACTGTATTCGTTTTGGGCTAGTTTTTGAATTATTCATTTTATTTTTGATTGTTTTAATTTTATTAGTTGTATATGTTAACATTGGTGACGGTGGCGCCATCTACCGTGTTATAAACAAACTATTTGGTCGTTCAGAATAACCTTAAGATGTAAGTAAAATCACATTAAGAACAAATACTAAAGAAACTAAATCTACCTGATGGATAACAATAAGAAATGATTTAAAATGCAATGAGCTGATTAGTACTATGATTAGTCCTCTATACCTACTTTTGGGCCACCCTGTATATTTTTCACGATTATCATACTTTCATCTCTCTTGCCGTCGCTCGAGAGTTAAAAAGATTTCGATTGAAATATAGGGCTTTAATATTAATGCGAATGATGTAGTCCTTGTTATAGATTACCACACTAACTTATTGTGTAAGTGGAATAATTAAGTGTATAAATCGGTGAAAAAATTAGAGAAACTACATAAAATAATGTTCACAGATTTTTAAAAAAATGGAAAAACCTCATTTATGAGAAACATGGGTAGGTATGGATTGGACTCCATATTAGGTTGTATAACTATAGGTCTACCGGTATATTTTCCGTGACGTGTTAGAGGGGTGATTGGCAATCGATCGAGAAAGAGATGGAATCTGTGAAGATCTACTACAAATCGCCACGTGGAATGAATGAAGACGTAGAACAGGTGGCAGAACCACTTTAGGATGAACGTTGTAAATACGCGCGGTCCTCTAAATATGATCTCAAGATGATGATGATGATGATGATGATGATCATGAGGAGGAGGAGGGTGCATGAGGATTTACATTCATCCATATCGTGTTAATAAGCTCAGTGAGATTGATATTTATCTCGTTTTTGTACTTTCTTTTCCATTACATAATAATATCACAGATTTTTTTATGCGTACTTCAAGGTTTGGTTGAATAGAGATTAACAATCGTAATTTAATTGCCAAACTAGGGGGTCATCTTTTATAATCATGGACAATAAACAATATCACATATCATAGACTTCGGTCCACCTCTGGTTTCACACTTTGATCCTGCGTTTCACGTATATATTCTGTAGAGATGCCAAAACATTTAAACATTTATGATGTGGTTTTAGTTCAGAGGAATATCTGTTTTTTTTTTTTTTTCCTATTTTAATTTTTCTCCCTTATATTAAAAACAAAGCAAAAAACAACAACAGGAGGGGGAAAAAATCAATATTGTTATACAGTAGCACATCCGCTACATTAACTAAGCTTGTTGCATATACACGACTTCATTTGCTGGAGGACAGAGAAATACCATGTACAGTGTAATTGGTTAATGATGTGTTTGCCGCTCCAGTAAGCAAGTTCGGAAGAGAGGAAGAGGGGTTATAACAGGAGGTCTACTGTTATATGTTGTTTGGTTGCCAGCGAATTGTTTTGAGTTTACAAGGTTTGCTAATTGCGGGCATTATTGATCGAAGATTTCAAAACAGTCACTCACATATACATATGCAAACACATCCTTGAACGACGGTAGTAGACATCAACAGCGCTTATTATACCCTGTATATATATTACGTAGCACACACATACCCTGTACTCAAATGCCACTCTCTCTCTCTCCCTCTCATTCACTCACACACACGCAATCTCATACACATTATCATTTTCTGTTTTTTTTTTAATATATCCTCCCTCCCCCATTCTATTGTCTGTGCATGTGTGTGAATGCAGTTTAAGTAGAGTGGGTAGGATTATAAAAGAGAAAGAACAGGACGTGGTGATCCATCCATCTATATTGTGTAATAAACTCCATTAAAACACAGTGCCTGCAGGGGATAAAGGATGAATGGAATGGGGTAGTGGATTTTGATGTTTGATCATCCAATACTCACAGGAAATTCTGCATGACAGGACATTAAATGTGAGGAATAATATCCTCAAGTGCCATAGTACGCTCATCAGCACTGTTTTTGGTTAAAGCGCCTAATCTTGAAGTTATAAATCCATCTTTTAGTGTGGTCCACTGGCTATTTTTGGTTGCCTTCTGCTGTGCGATAATTCGTGATCGTAAAGTTATTTGAATAAGCTTAGAAACTGATAAGTATCTTTATGTAAGCTCTTCTTTTGCATATTAACTTCAAGATGTAAAGCACTCACATATTTTACTATTTCATAAGTAGTTTTGGCCTTGCCAAGCCACAGGGGTACTGCTCTTTACTTATGTACAGTCCGCAGCTAAAAACCTGCAACATGAGTATGCACGTTTATTGTGAAACTACGCCTAACAGCCCAGGAAACCAACATAACATCTAAGTGGCACGAATCACACCAGAAAAACCTCGGCGTCCTCCCTTGCACACTTAATTTGAAGCAAAAGATTTCGTCGTTTCTCAATAAACTTACATGCTCATGTTGCAGGTTTTTTGCTGCGGAATGTACAAAGTTTAGGTCAGGAATGTTTTAACTTATCAAAATTTTCATGTTTTGATTCCCATATGAATTTAAACATCTTATTTGTATATGGTGCAAATTGACAATACATCTGTTATTTTAGTGTAAGTAGGCCTATGTAATTTGGTCGTAACCATCACTGGCAACTGAAGAAATTTTCCCATATCCCAGTTAATAGCCATTCATTTCTTGGAAATTGCATTTCATTTAATTATTTTAAATAGTATCTTTCACTTTGCTTATATTAAAAGCCAGACATACCTAATTTAATCCTTGTTAACATAATGCCTTCGCATGCGTTCCCTTATCTGATATGACTTTATGGTCATGGTTTTGGTATGTGTGCGGGTTGAATGCCTTTGGGTGTGAATGTAATTCTCTTAGGATAGGTTAGATAGATTAAGTTAGGTTTATTATATTAATTCATGTTTTAAAATACTTTACCATAGTCGTTCAGGGTTTGAGTAAGGATAGTTCCCAATGCTTCCAGATTTTCTATTTCTATGCATTTTAGTTTCTGGAGGATACATGAAGAAAAAAAAAATTCAGTTGTTCTCTGTTTATATTAGTAGAGCCAGGATTTATAAGCAGAATCAAACAATAAAATAAGCATGTAAATATTCTTAGTTAATAAATAGAATAAAAGATTGTTTTCGAAAATAAAAGAAAATGTGTAAAGTACGGTAAATAAATAAAAACTTGTGAGTAATGATTCACGAATGGATTTATGATGTTCGCTTTCCTTTAGACCATGTTGCTCAAGTATACTATTGATTGGTTTCTATATAGTCTACCGGGCTAGAACAGACATGCATCTAACAATCAGCAATAGGTTTGTGGACCCATATGTCTCTGGAAGAATTAATTTTATGTGCCCTTAACTTTTTAAATGATATGTTTTAATATGTATAATGTCGAATGCTACTGAGGCAGGTCGCTAAAAGAAGAGGTAAACTCTGCAGCTAGACAACAATGAGGTCATGTGTCTCAAGAGGCACATCAGTATTTACCACTGCTGTATGTGTGTTATGATTAAGCTACCCATCACACTAAAACTGAAATTATTTTGAGTTGTGAAATAATAACTTACTTATAAAGTTAGGACTGTCAAAAAGGTAGAGAGATTTCCATGTTCCTGAACAAAAATATTTGATTTTTTTTATTTTATTGTAAATACTTGCTGTGAATTGATTTTGCATGTTGCCAGTTCATAATTAAAACTTAGATTGTTATTTAAGGCTGCGCTGGGATTTCCCTATATAATAACATGGCATATTTCTTTCCAAAATATTATGAAAACTATTTATTTTATACATTTCAAAATTCATCCAAATGTTTGTAAGTATTAATATTGCATGATCAGTTCCCGGAGATAAAGAAACCGATGGAATGCAGATTGAGAGCAGATAAGAGCGAAGTCTGTTTTCTCTCTCTTCATAGATCTTAAGGATTTTATTGATTCTGCATAAACATCTCCGCGAATAGCAATATGTAGAAGCATATTGTAGCTAACGACGTATGAACGTTTTAGAAAAACTATGTTGCTTTCAAATGAGGGAAGTGTTCATCTTATAAAAGTAGTTTCGAACTGTATAGTGTAAAGCAAACTCGCTTATTTGTCGCATCAACTGACAAACGTTTACACAGAGATCAAAGAGGGTTTACCCTGTTCTGATGTATAGCCAACTGCAAAATAGTTAATATATGTGTAAGAAGAAAACGACCGAAAATTGCTTTTCGATATATCGTATCGTTTATGCTCTATGAAAATCAATATTGAAACTGGAAATAGTAATAAATTTCTACCAGTTCCGGTTTTCAATAGAGAGATAGGGCGTTGACTCAATTCCCTAAAACCGCTTGTCGCTAGCTATTATAGTTTTTGATTTATGGCTCGTAAGTGGTCGATCTCTATCACTTCCGATTTATATAGAAGATTGACGAAGGAGATGGAACCTATTCTTAGGACGCTAAATCGATTTCGGAAAACCCTTCTCGATATCTCTTACCGCTTTTGGTGATACCTATTAACAGACAAACGGACATAGCCGTTCTATTAGACTTTCGACACTTATGCATAGCAAACATACTTTGAAATCTAATAAACCCAAGTAGGAGAAATCAAGGGTAAAAGGGGATCTGAAAAGGTAGGAGGACTCATTACGTCACGCCGTCCTCCGTGCCTATCTTTGCCCATTGCAATTTTTTAGGAAGTGGGGAGACGCCATAGATATTTTTTTGGAAGTGGGATAACGGCGTCCCCCGCGTTTTCTTTCACTTTCAAGTCAACCCTGGAAGAAATATTATTCAAGTCTATTTTCGTGCAGATTAAGAATATGGGAATTTCAAGAATTCTTTTATATAAGTTATTATGGCCTAAAGAATAAAGGGGACCGCGGTGATTCAGAGGTAGAGTGCTCACCTCTGGTGTGTGTGGTCCCTGGTTCGATCGCAGATCGCACCAAGCGAGCTCTGTGATGGATAAATACCATATTCGTGGGTTTTCTAGGAGTTCTCTCGTTTCCTCCCACTTTATTCATTCTACCATTTCATTCATTCTCATCATCAACGTCTCGTTTAGCCTAAGCCGGCATATCCGTGGGACATAAAACAGAAGATTTCATTTCATTTCTAAATAATAACCTAATGCACTCTACAGTGTTCTGTTCTTGGCTAATTCCCCAATCATAGCGTACTGATTGATAAGACGCTTGCAGATTAATATGCGATAAAATCGATTATTCACGCCCCAAAAAATGCACCAATATCTGCCATGTAGTCACTACAAGCAAGAATGCTATCTATTTCTTTCAAATAATGTTCCCCATGAGACGAGACGAGACGAGAAGTAAGACTTTCTCGTCTCGTCTTGATCCTCGAGAACTTCTTTCGCTCTTGTTTCGAAATTTTATTGTTCCGTTTTGATAATTTATGTTTTAAAAAATTATGCCCTAATTTTTTCCTTAATTATCTGAAAGTTATCACAACAGTTGCTCATCACTATTGGTTCACGAATAGTGTGATATATAATATTTCACTTGCTTATCCTTGGAATACCAACATCGGGTCCAAATGATCTAGACCTTCTGAAATATTGTAATACTTATTTATTTATTTATTTTGTATAGGCCTATTACTGTTACGCACACGCATGAAATGCTATGATTTGTTCTTTCATCTTCCCAGATATGTCTTTTAAAGTTTTATTTTTTAAAGTTACATTCCTTATTTTGAAAAGCAAAATATTGATGATAATCCTTTTAGTTTTGCGTTTCCTCTTATGTGTATCCTTTTTTCACCGCACACGAATCAAAATTTAGGATCAAAAATGGTTGAAATAGGAAAATAGGAAAAGTGCACCCTGTTTGACAAGAAGGCTTGTTACAAAATACAAGTAAAAAGATGTGTAGGTAGATAAGATTGTCTCATTACTGACAGCAGCCAGTATTGCCTCCCGCAACCTTTTCTTCTTCCGACCATATGATCAGGTAGTCAACTAACATAACTTCGAAGATAGCCATTCTCCACATTTTTAGATGAACAATCTTATCTCATTTTGTAACTCGTTTCCCTCCTCTAACGACTTTTTAAAGATCAGTCAGGAACAATGGTATGAATGGATCAGGTATCTGCACCTCCACGAACAGGAAAAAAACCCTGCTTATGTGCTTTCCAGCGCTATCATATTTCCTTGTAAAAAAAATAACACTGCTCAACAAGAAATTGTTTATCTTAATGTTTTTACATTTACCGAATGATTTTGACGTGCTTATTACGAATCTGGTATTAGTTTTCCTCAAATGTCGATTATTTGAAAGGAATTTTATAAAAACATCTTTGTTCAAGAACGCCATTTTAGAGGAAGCATTTCAGCCTTTACTTCGGCTGTCCATAGATAACAACACAGAACAAACTCCTGTGGATTAATTAGCAAGTTCCGTTTCGTAACATATGCGTCCCGTGATTACAAATTTTGAATACAACATTTATTTTGAATGAAAATAACTGTCTAGAAAAATATAATTTCTTATTTTTCCCCTTACTGTTACAAAAATATTAACTTTTACTTAAATAAAGTAAGTAAATTTCTACATGACTCCACTTGGATAGCCAGCTGCATACAGTATGGAGTAACTGTATAACTATATTAGTGGCATTTGATTTAATTCCACTAGGTGCTGTGTGTAAGTAAGATAAAATGTCAGCAGACTCATCTTGTTATGTTTGTAGATATTCCATAAACCCCAAACAACTTAAACATAACATTGTGCTTGGAACAAAGTTGTGTGTTGCACATGAAGCTTACTTTCGAGTGCCCGTAGGTGATCAAGACAAACATTGGGCTCCGCATCTGTGTTGCGATAGTTCCCGCTCTACATTAGAAGGTTGGTTACGGGGAACCAGAAAGTGTATGCCATTTGCTATTCCTCGAATTTGGAGAGAGCCTACTAATCACCATAATGACTGCTACTTCTTTTCAGTTGACGTGACACACTATAAAAACAGAAAGAATAGGAAAAAAATAGAATACCCCAGTTTACCTTCATCCATTGCTCCAGTTCCACACAGTGACGAACTTCCTGTACCCAAACCACCGGAGATATTGTCATCGGAAGGAGAGCCAGAGGAATCTTCCGATCTTGATATTAGTTTTTCGCATGAAACCAGGAAAAAGGAACCACATTTGCTTAATCAGCAAGAACTTGATGACTTGATAAGAGATTTAGATCTTCCCAAATCAAAGGCAGAACTTCTTGCTTCACGTTTAAATGAGTAGAATTGTCTCCTTCCAACATGTAAAATATCAAAATATAGGAAAAGGCATAAGACTTTTTCACAATTATTCCAAATGGAAGGAAGTTTGTGTTATTGTCATGACGTTAGTGGCCTATTTGAAGCTATCGGTTTCCCATATCAACCATAGGAGTGGCGTCTTTTCATAGGCAGTTCATCTAGAAGTTTGAAGGCAGTTCTTCTGCACAATGGATATGTGAATCCTTTTGTACCAGTTGCACGCTCAGTCCACATGAAGGAAGACTAAGAAAACGTGAAATCATTGTTGGAAAAGATTGAGTACCAAAAATATAAATGGCATATTTGTGGAGATTTCAAGATGGTCGGTTTTCTTCTCGGTTTGCAGAGTGGCTCTACTAAATATTCGTGTTTTCTTTGCCTTTGGGATAGCAGAGCTACTGACCGTCATTATACACTCAAGGTGTGGTCAGAAAGGAAACATTTATTTCCTGGCACTCACAATGTGATACATGAACCTTTAGTTGAAAGAGAAAAATCTTATTGCCACCACTCCACATACAATTAGGACTTGTAAAACAGTTTGTTAGAGCATTAGATCAATATTCTGCAGCTCTCTTTCTTACATAAGACAAATGTTCCCACAGTTAACTCACGTGAAAATCACAGCTGGCGTATTTACTGGCCTACAGATACGTGTGATGCTTCAGTCTGAAGAATTTC
The DNA here is from genome assembly GCF_964235325.1 of Thermobia domestica. Classification (NCBI taxonomy): domain Eukaryota; kingdom Metazoa; phylum Arthropoda; class Insecta; order Zygentoma; family Lepismatidae; genus Thermobia; species Thermobia domestica. The sequence continues at coordinate 109,954,471 of NC_137464.1, forward strand.
AGAATAAAATTACTCGAAAGGAAAGAAGTGCTTGGGAAGCTTTTAGGGGGGTAGTGCAAGGTTTTCTTGATAAAAATAGGAGTGAAAATTATATGGTGTTAATAAATTCTTTGATTGACCTATATCGCAATTTGGGTTGTAGAATGTCGTTGAAATTGCATTTTTTGTTTTTCCATTTTGATTTTTTCCGTCCAAATTTAGCAGATGTTAGTGAAGAACATGGTGAACGCTTTCATCAAGACATTGAACAAATGGAAAGAAGATACCAAAGAGACTGGGACACCGCGATGATGGGAGATTACATTTGGACATTGATTTCTGATGACAAATCAGCTTAACACAAGCAAAAAAGCAAGCGTGCTCATTTTAAAAATGTTCTACATTATGTGCTTGTAGTGAAAGTAGATATATTTTTGCTAAGCTTTTTTTATTTTGTACTCCATAGTGATAAAGTTAATTCTGCATAATTTCTTCAGTGAAGCATATTGTAAGATAGCAATTAGCTCTAAATGTCTCGATAAAAATTAAAACCGGGCCAAAACTGGTGCTTATATAGATTACCCATTTAATATTCACTTCTTCTGCGTACGAAAAGTGTTAGAAATTTATATATTTTAGTTGAGAATAGAGATTAGGAATTATTACACGGAAATGAAAAATGACTTTTTTTCATTTTTCTTTGTCAAGTTCCAGTTGATTTCATAACCAAATTTCTAATTTTGTCCCCAACATTTTGTGTCGTCTCGTGAATACTAATTTAAAATTTACAGAATCAATTTCTGATCCAAAAATATCTAATGTAATTTGACTAACTGTATAAACAGTGTTGCCAACTCCAGAAATAAAAATACTTAATTTTGAGGAAAAATTAAGAATTTTCTCAAAATTTCTTGAATAAATTTTCTTTCGCATGTAATATTGCAAATAAACTTACACAGTTTAAAATCCTGTTCCTTTGCTTAAAAAGTAAGGCATAACCGGTTGTGTTAGGGCAAATGGTTTCTTAGTTATTACTCTTTAACGAAAAATGAAGGAAAAATTCGACAAATTACCCGATTTCTAAGGTTAAAGACGAATTTTAAGGCGAATTTTAACATTTCGGGAAAACTAATGTTATGCACGTTATTAGTACCACTCAACGATATTTAAAAAATAAAAGAAATCAGATAAACATAAAATTTGTCAAAATTTGTTACCCAGTGTAATATAATGAACTATAAGAGCTAGATTAAAAATAAAAAAGTTAACATGTAGTATTGGGGTGGGTTAACATCTGGAGAAATTTTGAACTGCATAAGACAAATAGTTTTCATAATACTTTGGAAAGAAATTTACTATGTTATTAATAGGGGTTGATGATCTCAGCTGAAAACTTTAGACACGTCCTTAACGAACGTGAATTCTGTAAACTATCAGATTTTTTTTTCCTTTCAAATGTAAATTTTGTGTAACCTACAGCAATATCTCGTAATAAATAGGCAAACATTTTAGATATTTTATTTCTTTGAGTAATTAAGAATCTAGTTTTACCCATATAATTTTCTTTACTTGGTCTTATGCAGAGGATCTGAGTTATTTATATGTATAAGGTGGTACAGTGCAAGAAAAAGCAGAACGTTATATGAAGTATATGATCGTACAGTCCAATTCCATGAGTGCTACTACAGGATTTGAGCTAGTTTTCCTTTTTACTTTAGATAGATATAACCGAACAATTTTTTAAATTCTAAATACAGATATGATTTCGTGTTTTTGTTCATTTATTTTCGTTGCGCAATCTTTATCAGAATTTACTTTATCAAGTTTTAGTTTTAGTCTTGGATTTGTTCCAGTAGGGATACTTCATAACTTTTAGTTTTCTGCGATCATCAGTTTCGTTTCAACTAAGAGGTCGATATGTTGTTCCTGTAGTCTGGTGTTCGCAACCTTCTCCACGGAGGGTTACAGATAACAGACTTTAGGCCTTGATGTTGGAGTTGTTATAGAAGATGTCCTGAAACTTCCTTGGCCGAAAATTTGAGTTTAGTTCTTCCAGAGACTTATAGGTCCACAAACCTATTGCTGATTGTTAGACGCATGTCTGTTCTAGCCCGGTAGACTATATAGAAACCAATCAATAGTATACTTGAACAACATGGTCTAAAGGAAAGCGAACATCATAAATCCATTCGTGAATCATTACTTACAAGTTTTTATTTATTTATTTTACACAATTTCTTTTGTTTTCGAAAACAATCTTTTATTCTATTTATTAACTAAGAATATTTACATGCTTATTTTATTGTTTGATTCTGCTTGTAAATCCTGGCTCTACTAATATAAACAGAGTACAACTGAATCTTTTTTGCTTCATGTATCCTCCAGAAACTAAAATGCATAGAAATAGAAGATCTGGAAACATTGGGAACCATAGTATCCTTACTCAAACCCTGAACGACTATGGTGAAATATCAGAAAGGAATGATCTCGGAAGACTGTTTCTTCTATAAAAATCAGAGAGGCAGAATAAAAGTAATGGTCACCATCCTCTTGCAATAATGTGAATCATAGCTCCTTTCTAACTAGTGCTATCACGAGACGAGAAGTAACTCTAAAATTCGAGAGAAGATAAGAAACATGACAACATTCGTCTTGTTCTCAAGACGAGAATCGATTCGAAACAATAAATTTCATGAGTTTCATGAAGAGTACTAGCTAACCCATGTTTTACGTCTCAAACACTGTTTTAGTGTTACATTTTATATATATATATACTATACTATCATGTAACTATATAATTAATACTATAAATGCTACTATAATTCTACTAAAAGTACTATAAATTAATAAACTGATCTTACGAATACAATGAAGAGCATTTATCAATATTTAAAGATACGCGTCATTACACAATGTTGTAAGGATCCATATATCCACACACTGAAGCCTCATGTACTTAATACAAATGTACTTTTACAATTATAAACAAAAGATAGCAGATGACGGAAGAAGAAGACTACATAACCAGGAAGAAACGAAGAGGATTCGGAACATTACGAAGAAAGCCGACTGCCCCTTCATGGGTCTCCCTCCAAGAAGATAACTATAAAAGAAGACGACGAGACGAGGAAATTATCAGTTCAAAACTGATCGCTCACCTACCAAAACCTTCTCCCGAGGCCACATGTGCTAGAGAGATTCCTTCTAATACCAACTCCTGGGGCTGCCATGAGCTACGGAGTTTCCTTTTAAAACCTATCTGCTGAGGCTGCTATGACAGAAGAAATAACTAATCGGATGACGCCTCTATAAGGGGTTACTAGGGATAACGTGGTTTTCATAAATTAACATTCTGAATTGGCAACAGTGGTGATGTTTCAGTGCATCAAAAGGTGTGTTAAAGATCTGACTACATTATGCAATTCCTGAAAACAATGAAAAACAAACTTTGAAATTATCGTGATAAAACTTTTACTTACATGCACCCGGCAACATTGCTATTCATCACTAACTGAATTGTCAGTTCTATGGCGCATTCTGGAAGTGTCCCCGTTTTGATTCAACGAATAGCAGTGTTGCCAGGTGCATGTAAGTAAAAGTTTTATCGTGATAATTTCAAAGTTCGTTTTTCATTGTTTTCAGAAATTGCATAATGTAGACAGATCCTTAACATACTTTTTGATGCACTGAAACATCACCACTGTTGCCAATTTAGAATCTTGATTTATGAAAACAACGTTATCCCTAGTAACCCCTTATAGATGCGTCATCCAATTAGTTATCGGTGGAAATGAAAAATTCTTTTTTCCATTCCATAGTTTCCAAGCTACTCCAACTATTCAAACTGAAAATGAACGACAGAACATTCATACGTATGAGTTATGAGTCAATTTACGTGTTTTGTAAAAACAAAAAAATTGATTTACACCTTCGGTTATATCTGGCAACACTGTGTGGTTCTTAGTGTACTTCAATCCTTGCTTCTTAGTTTAAAAATATATGCATGAACAAGGCTCAATTTTGGTATAACCATTATTTGTGTATCGCTTCCAGTTCAAAAGTTCTACTATTTCAAACTCCGGGTTGCATTGTATATTGGACAGCCTGTATATGTCCAGAGATTAGACATATATCGATAAATACTACATCATTTAGTTAAAGAAAATGACGTTGTATGTGAGTGTTAATCTTCATGTGTAATTTCTGAGACAAACGATGAAAACAAACGTTTATGGTGCTACCTATAGAACGTCTAATTAGCCAAAGAATCAGATATGCATTATAAGTTTGTTATGAATAATAATATACATCATAATATAATAGTAAATAAAAATAGTTACTTTCATAATTATGAGACAAGACATAAAGAACAAATACATGCGGAATCTTATTCTTCAAAAACATACGGAACAGAAGGGGTTAAGAACTATCTCATAAAATGCTTCAATGAAATTCCAATTGAATACAAACAGTTGAAACCAAAATCATTATTCAAAAACAGGATAAGATAGCTATTATAGCAAAAACTATGAATATCAAGTGTAAGTGTAGAAGAAACAGCATTTAAAAAAATATTGTAGCAAGTAAATGGAAGGATAAACTCAACAGATGTTGCCTTATTTTTATTCTTGTATATGTTTATCTATTATGTATAAGCAATTTAATTTTGTATTTCTATATGTATAAGCAATGTAACTGTATTGCACCTTAAAAAATTATATACACTGCTCGACAAAACTTAAGCAACCCGAGAGAACTTGAGATAGGTGACGTGTGGAGCCCATTAAACACTGGTAGGTGGTATGCACATACAAAGAGACGCACAGGCAAGGTAAGGGCCCGCTATAGCGCGAGCGTAGCACCGTCGTAACCGCGGTGAATAGATTTTGCCACAAAGCGTACACGACAGCCCAGTTATGTCCGAGGCTGCAAGCAGGGAGTTGGTGGTTCCTGTGTGGGATATCAAGGGTAGACACCTTGCAATGGCTGGCAGACGACATTAGAGTGACGTTGACCGCGGGCAAATAATTGGGCGATTAGAACTAGGCCGACCCCAAGTGGACGTGGCGCAGGAATTCAATGTGAACGAAAGTGTCGTGTCAAGGCTGTGGAGTCGCTTGCAAAATGGACATTCAGTCAGTAGACGTAATGAAGGAGGTCGTTGGAGGAAGTTGTCGGCCGCCGATGACCGGTTTCTTACAATTGCTGCCAGACATGACCATCAAGCGTTATGCTCTCAACAGTCAAACGATTTGTTTCAGGCGACGGGACAATGTGTTAGTCGTAAAACTATTCATCGACGGCTCAATAAGGAGGAATGTATGCCAGGAGGACTGTATGCCAGGAGGCCTGTATTGTGTGTACCATTGAAACGGGAGCAGAAACGTGCAAGTTACTATGGTGTCAGGAACATGTTGCATGGGGGGAACACCAGTGGACGAGCGATATGTTCTCCGAGAGTCTTGATACAGCCTGTCGTCTGATTCTGGTCGAACATCAGTGTGGAGAGAGCCAGGAACAAGCTATCACCCAAACTTGATTTCTGAACTGCCGTCCTTTGGCGGTGGTTCCATCATGGTGTGGGGTGGGATCATGCTGGATGTGAAAACTGACTTCCATAATGTGGAACATTGCACCGTCACGGCACAACGGTATCGGAATTAAATTCTCCATACACATGTGCGCAATTTCCACGGAGCATTTGGTCCGGACTTCCTGTTTGTGGATGACAATGCCCACCTTCACCGTGCACATCTGGAGTCCGAGTATCTGGAGAGCGAAGAAGTTACGCACACTGCATGGTCTGCATACTCGCCGGAGTTGAATCTCATCGAGCATGTGTGGGATGCTCCTGGGCGGCGAATAGCGCAGCGTAATCCACCACCACGCATTCTTCCTGAACTCCAAAAAGCTCTCCTCGAGGAGTGGTGCCATCTGCAGCAAGACTTGACCAACGCTCTGATTTGCAGCGCGGAGACCAGAATGCCGTGCCTGTGTATCTGTTTGTGGTAGTCGCACGCCATATTGACTGCCTATGCCCTCGCACAGTCCAGTTTACATGTCGGGATATCGTGGTTCTGAATTTTCTGGCCACCCTGTACATCCTAACTGTACTGTCCTCCTTCATCTATGTTGTATTGTGTATCTGTCCCGTCTTTCTGTTGATTATACTTGGTGCAGATATCTTGTCGTTTTATTTCCTACTACTTCCTTCGAGCTGCTTAAATTTTGTGGAGCAATATATATGGAGCAATGTGGAGCAATTTTGTGGAGCAATGTGGAGCAGTTTACTAAGGGAAACTAATGCCAAAACGTGGATACCCTTCACCAAGTCTTTCATTATGACACCAGCAAGAGAACAAACGTATTTCTTGTAAATATATATATACTTGTACATGTATTCTGATTTCAATTTAGCAATTTAAAAAAAGAAAGAAAGAAAGAAAGAAAAACAAAATATAATTTCTACAATCTGCAAATTTCCTGAATTGTTTTAGGATGTAAGAGGATTCAGATATTATAAATTTATAATGTACATTAATACAGCTATGAAAAATTCCTTAAATTACCTCCCTGGAGTACTACTACTACATGACTAAAAAGCATGCGTGTTAAAGGAGCTTTACGTCAGAACTTCTAAAGTTAATTCATATTTAATGTTTACATTACAAATGCGTAACTTTTAGAGGGAGAGAGAAAATTCCTTTTTAATAATAATAATAATAATAATAATAATAATAATAATAATAATAATAATAATAATAATAATAATAACCTCCAGGGGCTTTTTTTTTATAAGAATACTTTGAAAACCTCAATACTGTATGTATCCGAGTAGCATAGGCAGTGTTGATTGAATAGTCCCTTTTGTTATGTGCTTTTAAATTGACACTAGCTCGCGAAAGACAATTACTAACGAAAAGAAATCAGAGGGGGAATTAAACAGAAAAGAAAAGCTAAAAAAAGAAACCTAAAAAGAAAAAAGAAAAGAGAAGGAAGAAGGAAGCAGGTCATGAGGTGTACACAAAAGGCTGATTTTTTAAAATGTGGTTTTCTTTCTCTTTCGTTTCGCTATGAAATTGAATGAACTACGGCAAGGCTGAAGAGCTCTCCGGGATGCATGCAATGTTCTATTTGGTTTTGAGTTTGTGAACGTGTGTAAATCTAGCTTTCAAGAAAACAAAAGAGTTTTGAGTAAAGCGAAAGAGGCCTTTTAAAAGGGAAGGAGAAATACGTAGAAAAATCTTTGACGTTATTTATAGATGAGAGAAAATTGTGGAAGGGTTTTGATCTCTTAAGGTTGCAAGCAAACAACGAAAGCAATGTCATCATACGAGAACTTACATGAGCGAGGGAGTGAGGTTGACATTCGCTTAGTATTAGTGGTTGTTTCTCCATCCAGGTCAGAAGAAAACGTTTTCAACCGATAATTTTTGACGATAACTAATGTTAAATTGAACGAACGAAAATTTAACTGCATTGTTAGAACAGTTCTGATCGCATTATTTATTTTTTCGGTGTAAGGACTTTTTTTTGAAAATCGTGTAAATATTTGCTAAACCGATCTCACATTTTTCTCTGAACAGAATATGAAGGAACGACCGTTTCTATCTACCAGATACTCTGTTGTCATTAGTTTGAAACAACAATTCCTAATAGCCTTTGCTTCCGTACAGTGTAGCATGAGGACCATGCACGCCTCCCCACAAGGTACAAGAATCCTGACATAACGACCAAACCTGACAATTGGTTATTTGCCTCAATCGTTAATTGCATATCCGCATACCGTCAAAGTGAGTAGCATTAATGCTTCTTTGTATCTATGTGCATACTACTTCTGTTACTATTTCAAGCAGAACAATATGTTTGTCTTCCAATTTGGATTTTTAAAAGGAATATGGCGGCAGGGCGTTTCAGGTCTAGGAGGAGAAATGAGTTAAATCAGGTTCATCCTATATGCAAATGATTAGACCTAAAACTAAGTTATAAAAATACGCACCAAAAATTGGACAATCTTAGACAGGTGTTTAAAGGAACAATCTTAGACATGTGTTTAAAGTAGGAATAACGGTCCTGTTACTCGCAATTAATTTTGTATTAAATAAATAAACTTAGAAGAATATACAGTAGTCAAACGTTAGGGCAGAAATAACTATTATTAAGAAAATAATCAAGATTGTTCTTTAAGAACATTACACATTAAAACTTTAAATATAATAATAATAAAGTAAACATTAAAGGGAAAGGTATAGGAAAAAAAGCTTTCCAAACTGCAACCTTGGAACGTATGGGCTTTGTTGGGAAACCTTTCTTCTTCCAGGTATAGATATAAAAATTAGCTAAACACCTCTAGACCGCTGCACCGATTGTAATGATTTTTAGTACATGTGTGGGCCCTGGCCTAACTTAGGTTTTAGTATACTTTCGGCAAGAGTGCGGGAAAAGGGGAAGAGTGACATGTCAAAATAATCGATAACGATCGATATTAATGTCCAAACCATTATTTTCGAGGTTGTTGAGATGAAAAGTGACATTCCAGATGCTGTTTTACTCCAAATTCATCTCAAATCCGCATAGGGGTGAGGAGTGGGGCTGAGAACGGGTGACATGTAAAAATAATGTTAGTATCCAATCCACAGTCGTCAGAGTCGTTGAGATGAATAGTGACACTCTAGATGCCGTTTAAGTATAACTATTTTCATGTGATCCTAAGATGGAAGGGGCTCAAATTCAATCACTTTCCGTAAACATACCTCCCCCCTGTACGAAAAACGGGAATTTCAGCTAGTTCATGAATAGAGACTGATTCAAGTCTGGATTAGAAAATTGGAAGAAGTCTCGTTATATCGACCTATAATTTGTCTATACTAAAAGAGAATTCTATAGCTCAAGATTGAAGAGTAAGATGAGTAATTGTTAGAGGTCCTAATGACACCTATTTTATCTTTTGAAATGCACCTGTTGGGTACGATTCGGTTCGCGAACATAAAAATTCAGATAGAGTTTACACTATTTCCCGTATAATTTATGGAACAGCTTGAGGAATTTTTAAGCTAGGGCACTCCAAAACTGATTTTCTTTGGAACTTTTGACATATTATAACAGGCCCGTATTTAAATATTGTGCGCCCCGGTGCTCTAAATAATTTGTCCTCCCACTCCGAAAACGACCAATATTAGAGTTGAATTCATAGTTTTTGGGGTAGCTAAAATGAATAGTGATAGTATTAATCCAATTCAACTTTAAAGTCATACTCCACTCCCCAGGGAGGGGGCCGAGATTTTAAAAGTAATGGAAAACGACAGATATGAGTATTGAATTCATAGTTTTCGAAGTCGCTGAGTTTAACGGTATCAGTTTTCATGATGTTCAAGTTCATCCTCATTCCTTGGAGTGGGAATGCAAGAGGATGATTTTTAAAAATAATCAGATAAGCTAGCTATAGCTAATTAGTAACTACTGTAATTAGAGTGAATTAAACCAATTAACATATTTTCTCGCGCTTGAATGGAGCTCTGCGGGTTCCCAGTTTTAAATATTACTTTATTGTGAATCTTTTAAAAAATCCAAAATTTTGCCGCCCACTAAATTCTGCCGCCCTGTGCTCGAGCACAGAATAGCACTTACCTAAATACGGGCCTGATTATAACCACGAAAGAATATATTTTCCAACTCACAGCTTATATTACCGAAATCTATACCTGACATGCAACTTACAAGCATCGATATGGTGTTGAAACTGCTTAGGGGGGGGGGGACTTGTGGCTCAGTGATAGAGCGCTCTCGGGTTCTCCTATTTCTTCCCTATTTAATCGTATTATCATACATTTCATGATCAGTGTGTACCTTAGCCTCGGTACATAAACTAAAAGAAAGAAAGAAAAGAAAAGAAACCCAAATTAATCTGTTGCTCTCTATACATTTCAAACAACGTTGATCAATAATTTGCAAATCTTATCAATATATAATGAAATTCTTTAACTATTCCAGGTCTACCACTTTCATAGCAAACACTCTGTCTTTCAGAACACCGAACATAATGAAGTTAACGGTGTGAAATCAGGTAGACTATATTAAGATTTGACTTATTGTGAGATGACGAAGAAAGTAGAAGAGTGAAGATTACAATAGTATGGTAGCATTATGAGAATAGATTATGTTTATCTCGGCAAGAGATTGGGGAAGGCGGAAATACTGTAGAAGACAAAAGAGGAAGAGGAGAACCAAGAAGAAGATGGATCGATTGTGTGACTACAGACTTCAGAATAAAGGGGGTTAATAGAGGACACTGTTTGGAGCCGAGCAAGATGAAAGCGAATCATCAAATATGTAGACCCCCGTAAGCGAGAAGAAAGTAAAGTGAAATAAGAAGGAGCGGATGATTATTTGAAAATATGTTGGCGCTGGCAACACTGTTATTTCATTACTAATATGAAAAGATGGAGAATGTGCGGAAGAGCTCTACAGTAAATCAAACTTCTGTTGATGTGGATGACGCCAGGATGTGCAGGACGTCAACTGCACTTTCCATCTCCTATTTTACAAATAGAGCCTTTTTTTAGACAAAGTTCTTCTATTGGAGAGAGAGCTTGCAATGACATATTTGACTTGCCACTAGTTCTTTCACAGGCGCCAGCACCACCAAGCAATACATATTCCTTGTCTACCTGTCTGCCAGAGACCCTTTTCAACCTTTGGAAGAAAGGACAAGAAATGGAATGTAAATCTATACCTCCAGACCTCCAAAGAAAAAAATAACAAGGAAAGAACAAACCCTATTCATCTGTAAATAGTAGCCGTTTGAAATAAATTGACGTAGTCACGGACAGTTTACAGGGAGACAAGGACAAACCAAATAAACTGCTTAAAATCTTGTAGTATGAATCAACGGCCACCATCATCGTCCGTAGTCTAGTGGCTATGGGGGACAGCGGTGTCGATAACTGACTTTGAGGAAGGGGAAGTTAAAGTATGAGTGTTTCCCTGTTAGATATCCAAGGAGACACCTGAGAAAAGATATATAAAGAACTCAAGCAGACTTTGGGGAGGGCCGGACCCCCTCAGGATCGGTGCCAGTGAGTGAAATTCGAATTAAAATCCAGGCCAATCCTGATTGAAGTATACAGCTACAAATATGTTCCATTATATCGAATGCCGGAGTAGTACCTTTAAATATAAGACATAGTCGACCATCTTTCATTTCCTTTTGCTATTATTGAAGCCAACTTCTACCATCTGACTTGATCGGCATTTGTATACCTGTCCGTCTGTCTGTTCGACGATAATTTTAGTAAATGTTAAGTTTTGATATAATATTCTTTGTATGCTTTCTTTGAGGATTTCCCGAAATTGCCAGTGCTTGGGACTCAGCCGAGAAGGAGATCTCTTTGGGGTAGATATCTCCTCATTTTATTGTGAGGTAGATCACTTCTCCTCTTCTTCAAATTAAAAAAAAAAAAGTTATTTCACTGTTAAATGAACTAAGTATCACTATTATTGATATATCTATAAATGAAAATATTTTGGGGAAGTCTTTTAGGCTTTCACCAAAGTAACTTACTGATAGGCTAGTCGCTATGACTACACCCATAACATATTTTCTTAAATCTTGCTTAATAACTAAATAATGCAGAATTATTTCCACAATGTCCTGTATTTATTTCTTTATATATGAACAAGAACGCGTTTGACCCAACACTTCGCAACAAACAATCAAACCACAAAATATCAGATAACTACCTGATCTACTACTTTTCGTAAACTGTAGATAATTTCATTTCACTTCAATCTATGTAACTGCAATATAATAAACAACTGAATAACGGAATTCCTCTTTCAGAACACTATGTTCAATTAGATTCCTGCGCTGTTCGCCTTTTCCCGTTTTGCCTTATGACCTCTAGCAATGGAATTTGCATGTGAAACCTGTTATCACTTTCCATCTTGATGCAAGGCGGAACGGGAAATCTCGATGTGCATTTTCTCGTTTCGCCTTTTGAACTTCATGTTGGTAGCTTGCAAACACATTCATAGATACAATTTGATTTGCTTATTCATATAACAAAATAAGTACAGTAACCACAAGAAGTACAGAACATCTACACAAGATGCTATTTATCTTACATATGTATATAATGAACAACAGCATCTAAGTATTGCATTAGAGAAATCTGTTACTACTCATTCTACATTTCAAAGTACGCAGGCGAATGTTTAATTGTCTCTACTTATATTTCTGGTGTCTTGCAACATGTCCTACTAAAAGCATGGCAATCAAAGCTTCATTTTCTGATTGCTCCTGTTTCAGTGACTCAATTAGCCTATACGTATTGAGTTGAGGATTTCCAGCACTTCCATTTAACCTTGAGTGCTAACCCTCTGCTCGATTTGTGGTTCTGTCCCCTTCATTATCAAAATGGTTTCAAATATGGCCAAAATTGTTCCAAATAAATTGTAATCAAAGTGTTTCCAGAAATGAAGTAAATAAGTCGCTTGAAGAATTCTCGATTAAGTAATTAACAATAGAATAATTATAAACATAATGAGCTTATATAATAATTACTATTGCAAACTGAATTTGATAATTGGCAGCACATTGTGATACTATAAGGTATTTCAAATAATCAGATTTTATTTTATTTTATTTATTTTTTTTTTTTTTAAAGAACGTTAAGCAGTGTATATTAACTCCCTAACAGCATAAAATACTTTTGACCCAAGCTTGCAAGGCAGAGCTCCATACTTGTAACAAGTCTCCCATCCTTATTACAAGTCTATATTTGATGTATCTTTTAGCCTACCGGCCATAATCGTGGGACGTAAAACTTAAAGATCTCATTTCTTAGATTTATTAAACAACACAGTTTTGTAAATAAACAAATTAACAATAACATAATAAAATCAAGCAATTTTGTACCTTATCCTTTCTCGGGACCTCAGAGACTTCTAGTATTTAAGTGCTTCTCTTCTATTTACTGCTATTCGGCCAATCTTCGGGGGTTCAGTGGTAGAGTGTTCACCTCTGGTGCATAGGATCATTAGTTCGATCCCAGCTTGCGCCAAGTGAGCTTTGTGGTGGACAAACAATGTGTCCGTAGGTTTCCTCGCTGTTCTCCCGTTTCCTCCCATTTTCTTCATTCCACCATTTCATTCATTTCTCATTATCACCTTCTCCTTTAGCCTAACCGGCATAACCGTGGGACGTAAAACTCAACGATTTAATTTCATTTCGTATAAAAGAACTTTCAATCTGCTCATTTTTTGGAGGATGCGTGTATTCACCAGATGAAGATTCGAATTCATCACAAATTAGAACAAGAGTGACCTTACACCTTTCGCTACAATTGCAAAATTCTTTGACTCGCGACGATAGTTTATCCGATAAATATCTTCTTCGTAACACAGTAACCTTCCCATTCGTTTTTATGCAGTGAAAGATACAGCCATTTTACACACTTAAACACACTTGCTCTTACACACTTTTGAGTGACGAACTCAGTACTACTCAGAAACTTTTACTCATGATACTCAGTATGAAACTACTTGAGAAACATACAGATCTTAAAATGAGACATCTAATCGGAAAACTTATCCGTGATTAACTCCTAACGATCAATCATCTTACAGAAAACGGTCACACAAACATTTCAAATTCTCATCCCCCTCCTGCTCTACCCTTGCAAATGCATAGAAATAATCTAACTACATGAATATAATCATTAATTCTTATGCCTTTTCAATAATTTATTCCACTGACAAGAGCGGGCTTGTCTACCTGGCTACCCAGCAATCGTCAAAATTATATATATATATATATATATATATATATATATATATATATATATATATATATAAAGTATATTTCTAGGGAAAATTATTTTGTTTGAAAATTTAATCTTAGTCTCTATGCTGGACAGATGCTTTCAACATCTCCTAATGCTAGATTGTTTAAAATTTTTCCATGCACACTATCTTTAAAAATCAAAGAAGAGTTGCTTTGATTATAATGTAAAAAAGTATGGTTAAAATGTATCAGAATAATAAGCACGGCATTGTCGATAATTATTGGAAATACTTACCCATATACATTTTTTATTATGTGTTGCGTATACCGTCTTATTGAGGCTTTTGTTTTTGCAGTACGTGAATTTAGAATAATAGGTTGTATAAAATGTACCTATAAACTATTAATAAGAAAGCAAAAATCATTTATGAAAGTCGATTTATTTGATTTGCATTTTTATGGATATGAATGAAAGAAAAAAAACTCAAAGAAAATATAAGATTAAACTCAAACATCATTATACAATACATAGTTTAGCAATAAATTCGTAACTATGCATCCAGTTAGGCAAATCAGAGCTTCGCAGTGGATGATTAATTTCATTTTTTAAATTACTTTAACGTATTAGCATTTTATTTTTTCTTTTAAATACTGTACTTTATTTTATACTATATTCTTCATTTGCTGTAGGCAGAGGGTGGGTCCTGGGGGTCCGAACCCGAAATGAATTAATGCTCACGTTCCTGGCAGTAAATATGAAACAAGTTTAATTAACTATAACAAGGGAACCCTATTTGGCAGGATATGGTTTGAAAGTCGAGCTCCCCAATTCCACTCTCCGGTTACCCTTCTGTATTGTACTCCTATTGCAAGTTCCTTGTTACTTTTTTTTTTTTTTATGTCAACTTTACCAAATAAACCTATCCTCCCTTTCGGTTGTGGAAGTTTATTCTTTTTTTTCTATCTTACTATAGTCGTACATTTTTTGCTTGAAATTTTTTTTATAGACTAATGAAAGTTAGAATCAGACTCTTTGGTGTCTGGAAAGTTTTGTGAATCGGAATTTGTGCCAGAATCTTTTCATTACGCAATAAATGAAACATGATTATGAGAACTATTATTTTAATTTGTCCTTTTTCTTTACACGTAAGTAGTAAACGTCGGCGATTTTTTTTTTTTTTTAACTCTTCAAAGCTTTTCTGCACTCCTGATCCGAGTTCAGTTGTTTCCGAGGAGTTACAATTCTATTTTTGTAGACAGAATAAACGATTTTCATTGAGGTTAAAATAAATAAAATAGATGTAAGGTGGATAGTGTTAAAAGCAGGGGTAAAAATGGGTGTGAAAAGGTAGGGGGACGCATGATGACGTCACGTCGTCCCCCGTGCCTATCTTTGCCCATTGTAATTTCTTTAGAAAGTGAAGGGATGCCACATACTTATTTTTTTTGAAAGTAGGGAGACGACGTCCGCCCGCGTTCACACTCACTTTTACCCCTGGTTAAAAGTGATTCTACTGTTTTACATACAAAAACAGACACTTACGCACATCTGAAGTTATAGGACTATGTTTATGCCATTTTTTTTTTTAATGTGATTTCGTATAACTTTGTTCCCGTGAATTGCAGTAGGGCGTTGAAAATCCGGATTCGTGAGCCATGATGGTCGGATTCGTGGGTCAAAATTTTAATGGTGGACCAAATTTCGCAAGTCCAGCCTTGCCGTGTCATCATTAATTCTAAGTTCTGAATTCTGAATTTCATTACATTGTTACCTTCTTTTTCAGTGAAACTTGTTTCTTTCCAGTTTCTCAGCATCCTTCTGTTGAACATTTTAATTACATTTATATTTGCTAAAGCAGGGCTACCAATATGTGAAAATTATTGTAAGGCGAAAGGGGGATTCCCGTTTTGCTTTATGATAACAAGTCATTAAGTACCAATGTTTGATTGACGTTTGCTGTGATAAGAATCATAAGGCAAAACGGGAAAAGGCGAACAGTGAAGACACGGTCCGATTATTTCCCTAAAATCCACCAGGAATCTTCCGTAAATACATATTAGATTTTTGATGCAATATTCACTCACCTCTGGTATGAAGTATCCCCCGTTCGATTCCAGACCAGACCACGTGAATTTGACATGAACAATATTGAAATGAAATGAAATCTTTGAGTTTTACGTCCCACGGTTATGCCGGTTAGGCTAAAGGAGACGGTGATGATGAGTAATGAATGAAATGGTGGAATGAAGAAAGTGAGAGGAAACGGGAGAACCCCGAGAAAACCCACGCACGCAGTGTTTGTCCACCACAAAGTTCACTTGGCGGGGGCTGGGATCGAACCCGGGACCCCAAGCACCAGAGGTAAACGCTCTACCACTGAGCCACCCAGATTATTATTACAACAATCCTTTTATAATCATTCATCGTAATCAATCATCCATCTCCATTAGTCTAAAGCAGTGATTCTCAACCTTTTTTGACTGGCGACACACTTCACTGAACATTCAGTATATTATTTGATATTTTTGTAAATAATAATAATAATAATAATAATAATAATAATAATAATAATAATAATAATAATAATAATAATAATAATAATAATAATAATAATATATAGTGAAACCAATTAGTTTTTTATAATGACTCTAAATAGCACTGAGCATTATTGCTACCGCTGGAGGTGTTGACTGGTACAGTCTGTCTCGATTTTAACTAATTATTATTAGATTCTTCATGATTTTTAAATTCTAAAATTTCTGGACACACCTTAGGGGACTGCGTGACACCAGTGTGTCACGACACATCGGTTGAGAGCAACTGGTCTAAAGGTAATTAAATTTTCATTTCATTTTGTTTTCCAGATCGGAGTGTGCTATCTCTTAATTCAAGTAGCTTCTCACATATATGTCGTTCCTTTCTCCGGACATTGAAATCGTAAGCATATATACCCCCCTTACCAAAGACACGAGCAATAATCATTTTGATACACAAAAGAGAAGGAGAAGGTGTTATGACGAAAATGTGTCATTGTAATGTAAGGATGTGCAAAAAATTAACTAACGTATTTTAAGCAGTTACCGGCTAAAAATTTGCATAAAAATAATAATTTTTGATCCTGAGTTTATATAGCAAACTCCAATTTCCTATCAGTTTGGTGTAGTCTATATACGGTAGGAATGCGAAATGTATGACAAATAAATCTTTTAAACATTCTATTTTAAGATAAATACAACATTTATTAGCATCGTTGAGTGCAATTGCTACAATATTTACAAGCTGGACTTGAGTTCGTCTATTTGCATTAATAACTTATCCCGAGTCCTACTCGAGTTTAAGGTTGAAAGTGTTAAATCTATATAAATAAAAATTAATGTTACGACTTTTGGGAGCCAACTCTTCCTAGACCACTGCACTAATTTTGACCAGTGTTTCTTTCAGAAACAATGTTCCGGGGGGGAGAACACTTGGTATTCTGGGGGAACACTGCTGGTACTATTCTACTTATTATTTTAGTCCCCCCGGGGGCACTCTCAAAGCTCCGGGGGGCAGTACCCCCCAAAAACATATCTGGAAGAAACACTGATTTTGACTCTTTTTGTTACATGAGAAGATAATGGTCTAACAACTTTTTTTTTTTTTTTTTTTTGCCACATTAATATTGATGTTTCTCATCGCGTCAGTAGGAAACTGCTGACGCGTTTGAAATTAATTTTGTAGCATATAACAAAAGCGATAGTGTTATTCGCTTGGTAGGATTCAAGAAAACTCAAGGATTATAAACCAGGACTTCCCAATTATAAAAGTGAGACTGCTAAAAGTTCTAGGCTTGCTTGTTTACCAATATGCCTATGAAGTTGCAACAGGAAAAAAAAATGAGAGGAGATTGAACAAGGATGACAATTCTGATTTGCAATAGGTTTTGTATAAACTCGTTTGATTTATTTGTGCATGCGCCAAGGTTACAAACTAATATCCATGTTTACAAGTGACGTCAGCCGAATTCTAGGGTTGCCAGAGGTACAGGTTTTACTTGAGATTTCTTTCACATGGAGATCTTGAAGAAAATCGAAAAGATATGCTGAATCGAATCAATTTTAATATAAGCAGTCTTATACATACTTGAAGTCGTGCACTGAATATGTAAAACTATTTAACATGGAATCAAACACTAAAGCATGTAGATGGCTGCAAACTTAATTTTCCCATATGAAAATAGAACTTAAAGAATAGAAAGTAAATAGTTTAACAAATAAAACACAGTTCTGACCAGAGCAGAATAAAATATATTAAAAACTATACTTACAATGTGTTACAGTTTCAAGGATCTAACGTCCTCTTCATCAGACACCAACACTAAATAGTATTCTTCTTGTTGTTCACCCCAACCATAGGTTGGTAGGCAACATGGAAATTTTAAAACTTTTCTCTCGCTTGGGAGAGCTGTTTTATACTTTGATAAGGCCTCTTCTTCGTAACTGTATCTAGATATTCTATCCTTAGTCCTTTTTCTGGTTTTCCTTCTGCCTTTTCCTCTATCAGTACGGTGATCCAATTGGAGTGCAGAATAAGAGGGGCAAGCATGCTGTTTCTTCTTTTTCCTATTATCTTCATGATCTGTCGTCCTTCATTACCTTCCTTTGGTACGTCTTCACTCCTTTTCCTTTCAGTCCATGATATGAGTAGCATTCTGCGCCGACACCACATTTCAAATGCTTCCAGCCTGGATATTTCAGCTTTTCTCAATGTCCATATCTCTGATCCATAAAGCGCCACGCTCCATATCAGGGTCTTAATAAGTTGTTTACGAACATCCAATGACACATTTCTTGATGTTAGCAGTCCTCTTTGTCCCTACCTCCCTCAATATCTCCACGTTGTTGCGGTTGGGGGGGGGAGGACTTGTGCGCTCTAATAATCCCAAAAGCTATACCGGAGATAGCTACGCTATCAAAGGGCTTCCCATGCTGGACAGGTCTTTAGAGCAGTGTTGTCAGATGTCGGGAAATTTCCCGCAAAACGGGAAATTCTTAGCATTGATGGGAATGTAGGAAATTCTGGTTAAAAATGGGAAATTCTGTCAACTTTTCTTCCTTTTCATGTCGTCTCTTTCTCACTCCTTGTCTTCATTTCTTTGTACATGGAATAATACTTGGATTGGAAGCATCTTCGAAGGTCAAAAGAACCAGAACAGCAAGAGGGGTTTATAAACCGAATCAAAGAAACAGATATATTTCTGATTGATTGTTCATAGTTATTTGATTTTAATTTGAAATTATCAATATAATGATTAATTAATTAATTATTAATGATTAATTAATGATTAATGATTAATTAATGATTAATATTAATTAATGAGTAATGTTCTTTCTTGGCGGAAAATTTTGCAAGCGATCGGGAAATTTTAGAGCTTTGGGCGGGAGGTCTGTTATTCTGAATCTAACAACACTGCTTTAGGGGTAGGAGCCAGACAAAGAGAGATATGGTAGTGGGCAACAGCTCTACCATTACCATACTGAGGCTGAAGATGATTGCCGATTGACATCGGCAAGGCTCAGATGTGGACAAAAACAGCTAGAAACAGGATGTCTTATATGGAGAGGTGGAAGGACTTGGGACACCACAACCTTTCTCAGTCCCTAGAAAACAACATGTATTAAATAGTATAAAAACATATTAATTTAATACGTCTACAGCAGCAGCATAATGAGGCTAACAAACTACCATCCCAAAGAAGTGTAGACAAACAGACTTTCATGAGCTTTTGCGACACCACGTTAAGTATCTTCTTCTGTACAAAGAGGTGAATCGAATTGCAGGGGAGGCAGATAATAAGTCTTATTCTTTATAGTCATGTGGGTGTGAAATACTGTATAGATTAGTTAATAGATAGAAAAAAGTAGTCATCTCACTGCTGGTACTATCCATGAAGTGCTGTGGATAGAGAGATGTAGGACGTTGAATGTGACGATGCAAGATCAGTTAATCAGCTCTCAGGTGTCGTTATTTCTGACTTTCTGGACCTGAGCTTGCTACTTCTTAATTCACGCAGTTCCCCAATTGCCTCATGATGATGAAAAAATAAAACAAAATCTTTCAGTTTTACAACTAACGATCATACCTTGGAGGTCAAGGGAGGTAATGATAATGAAAGAAATGGTGGAATAAAGAATGTAAGAGGAAGCGAGAGAACAGGAGAAAACACGAGCAATGGTGCTTGTCCACTACAAGGTCTACATGGCTAGAGCTGCGATCAAACTACGGTCCCCACGCACCAGAAAATAGTACTCCACCACTGAGCTACAACGGCCTTCATGATGACGAATCAATACCAGAAAATGTTAGTCGCCCAATTGGGAATTAGAACCAGGGACCACATACTACGAAGTACCGTTCGCTAACAATTCAGCTAAACTAATCAGTAAATTTAAAAAAAAACTTGAGTAACCCGTTAATTTTTTAATGCTCTTACTCGCACCTTTAGAAAGTACATTTTAATGCTCATGCTGACGAGAAATAGCTCCTTCCTTCAAAAGAACAAGAATTTAATATATAACAAACTTGTAAAAACCTTATAGGGTTAAAATTGGCTTTTGGAGAGTAACTTTTGTTTTTAACATGACTGTACAATACTTGTAATAAATTATAAGAAAAATGGTATTATTGGGATCACAAATAGAATAAATAGGATATTAACTGAATCAATTTTTGATATCACTACATTAATAGGTTTAAGTGCGTCAGCCATTTCCCTTCGTCACTGCTCTACAAGTGGATTTATGTATATAGTTTGAATATTTTCCATTGTACAAGCAATTGGTTTTAATAGACCTAAATCCAATTTAAACTACTCGCTGAGCAAAACAATACGTTGTTGATAGTGTCTGATGAATCCAAAGTAGATAATTAGCGAAACTTACACGTGAACAATTTTTACAACAAACGTATTGTTCTGCTCAGCGAGTAGTTTAAGTCGGATTAAGTATACTTTGAATAGTATGCTTGAATAAAATATACCAATTTTACTAATAAGAGGTCTCACACTTCTTTCTGTCTATTGCACAGGCAACTGTTTCTATTATTTTATTAAAAGCAATATGACGCCACTTTTTTTAATTTTCTACAAAGTTTACCACCTTATATATAGTCCTTCTAATATTGGAATGCATTACTTTGTGACGTGATTTTCTTTTTGTTTTCATTTTCTACCTCAAATCAAAAGAATCATGATTATCATCATCACAGATATTCTGCCATTATTGACAGGTTACTTGCCGCAACTGAGAAGCTTCCATGCTACACGGTTTTCCGCTAACCTCTTCGTCTTCATGTATTATTGTTCTGTTTTAATACCGTCCATCAACTGTAGCCTCTTTCGCTCCCTCCCTCTCTTTCCTGTCACCATACCATCTACCACATCTCTCATGATACAGTTCCTTTTCAACCGACGACCCAACTAGTTTCCCTTTCTCTTTTCAATAGGGTCTATTTAAAATTTTTCTTTTCTCTCCCATTTCTAACACCCTCTTATTCGTTTTCAGCTCAATACAGCTAATTCTTTCCATTCTTCTCCACACTCACATTTCAAAAAACTTCCAGTCGTTTTTCATCACTTTTGCGTAATGCCCATTTTTCTGGCCCATCTCCTAAATGCTTCCTTTACCATTTCTATCATTGTTTTGTTTCACATTCGCACTTCATATCATCATTAATAATACTCTCCAGATATCGAAAACTATCATCTCTCCTCACCTACTTCTATTTTTGACATCGACTACTTTGTTCCAATCATCATGCCTTTTGTCTTTCTAATATTTATTTTCATCCCATATTCTTCAAGTTTTCTAAGATCTTACTGATTTTCTTTTCGGATTCCGCAACAAGCGCCATAAACAGTATACTCGTATACCTAATCATTCTGCCTAGCCGTCGAAAGAAAGAAATTCTGAATTGGAATCTTGAAGTTGTAATGGTAGACTTCAAGGAAGCAATAATAAATTCTTTTAGGACAATTTTCCCTTCAGCTTCCATAAATGGGTAAATTTTCACTTTAACCAGTGTCTTTGACGAAAGTTACAGGATTTGAGCTTGGTTACAGACTACAAAAACAATGATGTTATAAGACTTCAGGTTCGAACGTGTGCGTCATTAGCTTTCCTCCGTTAGAAATGGTCGACAGTGATTGGCTGTCTATTCAAGAAGATACCTCCTAAGCATGAGCAGTTCTATGACTATTTCGTTGGCCAGTTGCTAGAAAATTCTACGGTCCCAGTAACTATGTAGAGCTGTCATGAAAAACGCCATAGAACAAAGGGTTCCACAGAGGGTTGGAATAATAGACTAAATACTTTGCTAAACAAGCAAAATCCTCATATCATCGAATTAGTCCGTTTTCTCAAGTTAGAAGCCCGGACAAGTGACCATGTTTACGACAGAAATGCCGTCTTCATTATGTAAGGCCTTTTTTTTAAAAAAAAACTCTCTCTTCTAGATAGATATTAAAAAATGTTGACAAGAGACTCTCCTTCCAACTGCACATACGCCTTTTCGCCTTCTTTCTATAACAATCATTTTAGTAATATTATGACACAACCACCGCCCGCTGGAGTCACTCTGCTCGCTCTCTATAGAGGGTGGAGCGGGCGGTGAACACAACAAACCAATAAATTGGCACAGTGTGTATTGACTTTTAATGCTCGTATGTTCTGGCCACCATGTAAAGTAGAAAAGCATTCATGCCCTCCCGACAACTCCTTCAACCAATAATAGCATATAAACTCTCAATAGCGACTCCACGAAACAAACGCATGAACTCACAGACTCGTCAGATAGATAATACCTCTCCTGTAGGTGTTTCGATGTTTTACACCGAAGTAGTTCTACATAACTTCGAATAACTTTAAAGAGTGCGCGCTTATCAATGGCGTTTTACTAGCGCCATCGGACGGACAAATCGGCAACTACTACAAAGCGTGACGTCTCTCCGCTGGTTAGATAAGAGTTCAGTCTTTTCTGTAGTTTTGGTCTTTGGAGAGGAATGGGAATCTACCTGGAAGCATTGAGTTCAGTGTGTCCATCTAAGACAAAACAGGGTGTTTAAAAATTCTTAAATATTATAATGTTAGCGTTTAAGAGACAGAAAAAGAAAATATGGGGCATACAGTACTCTTGACTATCCAGTCTAGTTTAAAAAAAAAAAAAATAATCTTAAAAGTAGGAATATTTTTTGAATGCACTACTCGAATTCTAACGCCTTCAAAAAAATTCGCAATTTTTCCTAGAAAAAGAAGTTATCTATCAAAGTCCAAAACTAAAACGGTAAGTTTTGACTCTTTTATCTTAGGTCTGATTTTGTTTGAGGTGTGTGTATTCATTCTGTACAGTGTACGACATTTAATGTTTCCTGCAATTAAGTTAGACAATAAAAGATTTATCTTAAAATGTGTACTAAATTTTTATATTTGGACTCCTTTTTCTGTAATACAGTGGCTCAATAGTACAGCGTTCATCTTTGGTGCATGGGGTCCTTGACTCAATCCCAGCTCGCCCCAAGTAAGTTTGTGGTGGGCAAACATCATGTGCATGGGTTTTCTCGGGGTTCTCTCATTTCCTCCCACTTTCTTCATTCCAAAATTTCATTCATTTCTCATCATCACCGTCTATCTTAGCTTAGCCGGCATAACCGTGAAATGTAAAAGTTAAAGATTTTATTTCATTTTCCTTTCTCTGTACTAGTTTCTAAAAGAAAAACATCGATCGATTGAAATTTTTGTCAATTAAAATATAGATTTCTTTTTTCTAAACATTTCCAACAAAATAATAGACTAGGCAACCCTTATATCAGAACAATCTCTAACTAGTCACGAGTTTCTTTTCGCTCAATAGTTAACATTTCTCCTATTCTTAAGCGGTACTTCTTCTTCTCTAATTTTCTTCCCTTTTCTTTCCACTGCTTCTCAATACTTTTCTATTGATTTCCTATTCCTATTTGCGAACATTTCTTTTTTTTTATCTCGGTGTAGTTTCTGTTCAGTTCTCATGGTATACAATCTACAACCACCCGCTCACCCACCCACCCCCCGAAGTCATTGAAAGAAGGAGGAGTGAAATAATAGTACTACTAACAGTCCTGAAAGAGAAAGAGTAGTAGGGAGAGGTTAACAGTACCGCTCACTCCCCTCCTCGATTTTTCTCCAGTATGTTTTTAATACGGTCCATTTCTTTCTAATTGACAATTTCCAACAAATTGGTGTTCCATGTTATTGCAGAAGAAAGTCCAAAATAGCTATAACAAACTGCGATCAATAAAGCCCAAATGACCGAATGACGCAAAACCATTTCGCGTCTCGCATTCTACAAATATAAGCTTTTGCATTATCATTAGTCGTTCCCATTTACAAAAACTGCTCTTCACTTTTCTTCTATTATTGTTATGTCTACGTACGTATATATCTAAAGAACGCACATATAGATAGATAGGCCTGTTATGCAGTCAACTGCTTGCTGCAGCAATTACGTGCAGCTGTGTATTTTATTATTTTTTTTTTTTTAGTTGATCACATGACGTCAACACGGGCCATATGAACCAATGGTGTTATCAATTTTGATTAAGGTTTATTTTCTCTTTATATTTCGTGTAACAGCTTCACAAGAAGCCCCACAGATGGCTCTGTATGTCTTTCTTTATGAAGAGTGAAAGTTCTGTTGCAAACGAAGCGAAGTAATACAGTAGACATGTTTCGGACACTTGAATAAATGGGAGATTTGTAGTGGGTGAGTGTGTGTGTGTGTTAAATTTTGAGTGGGATGACGTCATGACAACGAGGAGTATTGGGATTAACTGGAAAAGCCTCTTCAGATTAAATGTTTCATTTTCTGTTCCAATTTTATGTAACTAATGGAAACGATGTACTTGGCGAAATAACTCACTATCGCTAACACCTTTTCTCAGTTCCGCATTATCCACTTGGATTAGCGAAGTGGGTATTTCAATAAATTACGATGGAATGAAAACTCTCATTGGGACAAATAGGTCAGCGCTCAATTTTTTAACAGACGAAGGAAGCTATTCTAATATAACAATAGATAAGCTGAATTACGTCATATTGCAGATGTGGTTAATCATTTCTCAAATGTTATGCATATCAAAGGGCGATTCTAGGTTGAGGCCAGAATAAGAAATCGTCCGCTTCCAAGTCTCTGATGAAATAGCTCGGGGGTAACGCGTAGTCATGTCATTTAAGCTGTTCATTCACTAATGCACGTGATTCTCGTTTAATTCCGCTTAAACGTACAGCGGTTTGTTTAAATGTTTAGAAAAATAAATATTCAAGAAATCCTTATAGATTATTTTGTAGTAAACAAAAAAGAAAAATCAAGACTCTTTCATTTCCTTCTACATTTTCATTCCAAGATTTATTTCATAACCATTCACTTTCACTAATCATAGGTCTTCTATATCCTACATGCCATAATTCTGGGATGTGAGAGTAAAACGATTTCAGTTCAATTCCTTTACTGAAATATGTATGTAATACTAGCAGAATACCCGTTCTTCGCACGGGGAGAACACCTTTCATTTTAGACATAAAGAGCTGAATTTTGATTTATACAGCATTGGAAGTGTCAATATTCTTCTCTGCTACCCCGAAAACTACGGATTCGACTAATATCGGTCATTTTAGACCATTTTTACATATCCCCTCCTTCCCTCCCCCAAATCATGGGGATGAATTTGAAATTAAACGGTATCGGAAGTATCACTGTTCATCTCAGCGACCCTGAAAATTAAGGATTCGACGCTAATATCGGTCATTTTTGATCACTTCTAAATATCTCTCTTCCTCCACTCCCCGACCGAAGTTATATCGACGAAATGAAATCATAAAAACTATCCCAGACCAGAACCTCATCTGTATTGAAAATTTGAGATCGTCTGGTCGGTTCAAGAGTTAAGTTACAAGCATAGTGACTTTCATTTCTATATATGTGCACTAGGGATGGCCAAAATTTTCCAGAATCCGGATTCCGGAAAATTTATCTTCGGGAATCGGAAATTCCACTTTCCGGATTTCGAAAAAATCCGGAATTTAGAAATTTTCCGATTTTTCCGAATTCCCGAATTTTTCCTATTTTACTTTTCGGATTCGGAAAGGAAAAATTCCGGAATTGGCCATCCCTAGTGTAGAACATAAATGACATTGTTATACACTTTTCAAAAATCTTCATCCAAAGAAAATTTAGTCATTATTAAACAAGCTTTCCTTCTTTATTATTTCTGCCGTTCTCTCTATATTGAGATAACGCTAGTGGGACTTACAAGAAGGTTCTGTTAGTACATCCATCCATCCTTTACTCCATCCATAAACATCCTCACGGGTAACATGCACTGTAACGTTTAGGACCCGTGACATCTCCTACCTTCAATGCAACCTGGGCACTAGCGAAGCATTGTTGGTTGCCTATGATAAAGGGATACGCCGTTATTATTCTGCAAAAAAAAAGTTCATTAACCTTTAGTTTTGGTGTCTATCATATTTTATTACAGCGTTTTTTTTTTTTTTTTTTTTTAAAGAAATAAATTATTCCATATAGTAGACCCTCCTCATAGTAATGAAATATTGATTTATGAAATAATAACGAAAATCGTTTTAGACGTTTTCGAAAGAAAAGAAAAAATCAATGGAACAAAATTCAGTGAATTACTCTGCGCTTTCTAATTTTTTTTAGAAAAATTAATTACAGGCTACTTTATTTTAAGAGTGTTAATGAAATACATACTTACGAAATATGGATAAAATCTTAGTAGCTAGTAAAGTTCGAAAACTCACCCTCTCCAATAAACTACCACTTCTGGAATGTTTCGAGAGAAAATAGTCTATACCACACTTCAGCGTTATTATGAAATGTGGAGAAAATCATTAGAACCTTTTTGATAAAATCATCAGAATAAACCTCACTCTAGCGAGTAAGCAATCCTTTCTAAAATTTTGTGAGAAAAATTAATTACGCCCTATTGTATGGTTGTTAATATTTATTTATGTAATATGATTAATAAAATTGCTACTACTATTTTCAGGAAAAATCTGTTGTTGTTGTTGTTGTTGTTAGTTTAGCGTCCCGTTTCAGCGTCGAGGTTACATCAGACGTAGACCTACAATTAAACGTGGAATTGGAACCACGTACTGCGTTCGATGTTTCCCTTACAGGGTATCGAACATGGGACCATGTGCACCATCAAAGACACGACTGCTAGTCAAAAGACTATCGGAAAGGGCATTCAAGAAAATCAGTTATATCTTTTCAGAGTAACGTCCATCAATTATACCCTTTCGGCTAAGGGAGACAGACTACTAAGGCAGTGAATAATGATAGAAGAATTGGAGGAATGAGAATATGGGAGGAAATGAGAGTATCCATGAAAACCCACGGATACGTTGTTGTCCACAACAAACTTACTTGGTCGGAGATCAAACCAGGGACCTCACGCACCAGAACTAAGTGCCACTGAACCGCCGTGTCCTCAAATCAGCTATATTATACACTAGCCAATGAAACGCGAATAAAGATTAAGGTACTACAGTACTAAGAATTTTACGTTCTTCCATCGCTTCATTAGTATTCTTAGATATTTCCTTCTTAAAACTTGTCACTTAAGCAGAAGATATTATATTAATTTTAATCAGATTAAAACTTATAAGGACAAAATAATGCTGCTCTGTTTGCAGAACCGATTTTGGTCTCACTCTCACTCTAAATGATCGGCTGCAGGAGTCGAACGTTCAATTGCTCCATAATAAAACAAGAATATTGTTAGTTCCTTTTTTTTTTTTTAATGTCCATATAAATACCAACACTCAAGACTATGCCTACTACTCAAACATATACTTAGCGTGCTAATTATAGCAGTGTTTGAACCCAGCATTTCAGTTTTTACTTGCAGAGGAGCCACAAGTCCAACAATATAAATAGAGTTACGTATTTTTCACTATTATATTACTATATTATTATTATTATTGATTATTATTATTGAATATTATTATTATTATTGATATGTATGCCAAGCTTTGGGGCCAATTGATCCCCATATCCACTTTAAAGACGCCCTTATTTGAACCTACTGTCACGTTTGCTTGATTGGCTAGTTGAAGCTTAACTTATTTTTTCAGCATCGAAGCTATATGAGCCGTGAACTTATATTTTAAACAGAAATTAGAACCACCGAAATGCATTCAAAATTCAAGGTTCTTCTATCGGGAATCGAATCCGAGATTGCATACACAAAGGCACGCGCACGCTAACTTCTACAACAGCTGCGAGGGAACAATCAGGTTTACGTTCTAGCCATAAAACTACGAGAGACCTATTTCCTCTTTTTTTTTTTTTTTTTTTTTTTTTTTCAGGAAAAAAGTATAATGTCAATTCATGTGATTTGTAGCTGCTAAGTTTCAAAATCTAAGTTAAACCGTTATAGAGTATATTAGAAAAAAAGTGTAGCCATTGTTTTAATACGTATACGTATATATTTTTTCAATAGTTGCGTATTCAATCATTTGTTCTGTCAAACGAATGGATTACAGTCGGCTCTTGAAAGACTAGAATTGTTCTCACTGGCGTGTGAGTGCGTTTTTTAATGTTGCATAGTGAAACAGTTATTAATCATTTTGGCGTGACCTTATCACAGAGAGATCTTTCAAGGAAAGATCCATTCTATAATAATTCAAGTAATAACTATTATTGATAACCTGTTACACTTTATGCTTATAACAGAAAAATCTCTATAATCCATTCACTTCCTTTATTATTATTCTAGTTGATAGTTAAATGGCCGTATTATATTAAAAAGAAATAAAAATCTTTGTGATATTATTTTTTATGTCGTCTACAGGGCATTGAACTTATGTCTTCCAAGAATTCTGAGCAACTTGTTATTATAAGCATATTCTGAAATTCTCTGCTTCGAAATTCGATGCATCTGTTTAACCTAGCTTAAATAAACGTAGATTCAATCCCATTATCGTATTTTTTCTGTTTTCTATAATAAATGCAAGTTCTTTTCACCTTCAGAAGGGATAGCCGTAGTCAACAATAGTCTACGCGCGAGACGAAACGAGAAATTATTTCTGTGACCATATTCGAGACGAGACAGAGCTTTTCCAATAGAAACTGATATACTTTTCGAGACGAGATATCCCTTTCACGTTATATTTTCGAAACAAGACAACCTGAACTCCTGTCTCGTGTGCAACACTGGTCTGGATGTTGCAGTCTGACAATACTGGATGAATTAACCAGAAAATTAAGTGCCGAAAGTAAGGACATAATATTTGAAAAATTAAAATGATCGATACCGGGCCCTATGTAATTTTAGATTTCTGTATCTTCGCTATATTTTACAAAGAAAGTAACAAGCGGCAGTGGCACACACCCCTGGTGTCGACTAAGTCCGGACCTCCCTCCTCAAGAAAAAAAAAAAAAAACTAACTCAACATACATTTCTACTCTTTCTCAATAAAAAAATATCCTATAGTTCTTTAAAAGAGAAATGATTAAAGTAGCATGAAAATTTGATCTTACACTTCATCTGTACTCTTTCTCTCGTATTGGGGCCGCGGTGGCTCAGTGGTAGAGCGTTCACCTCTGGTGCTTGGGGTCCTGTATTCGATCCTAGCCCACGCCAAGTGAACTTTGTGGTGGACAAACACCGTGTGCGTGAGTTTTCTCGGGGTTCTCCGGTTTTCTCCCACTTTCTTCATTCCACCATTTCATCCATTTCTCATAATCACCGTCTCCTTTAGCCTAACCGGTATATCCGTGGGACGTAAAACTTAAAGATTTCATTTCATTTCATTTCTTCCTCTTGTACTAGTTCTATCATTTTCCCTGAAAATATAGGTGAGTGTATTTTACAGTTACTCGTCGTCTTTTAGGGCGCAGAATAATACCCATTCAATACCCATACCCATCCAGTGTAAAATGGCCTCTGAGCTGTATCTGGTGATTGTTAAATAAATAAATAAATAAATAAATAAAATAAAATACTACCGGTAAATAGACGTAGTGGCTTGTAATATTGGATCCCCTACCAAAGCTGGGACTCCTCCTAACAAAAAATTCTGTGTGAGCGCATGATAAGTGGTTTACCATTTTCTTTTACAAACCGCTTCTATTAAATTTGTTCACCGAAACTTTTGAAGTATTAGAACGTATAGTTCTACGCATATATTCTCATATTAGTAAGTGTCTTCACGATAAGTTCACTTATACAGTAAACTTATGGCAAATAGAATGCCTATAAATTTTCAAGTGGCACTGGAAACAAGTGTCTAATACTATGATTGCTGCAATGAATTTATTTATTTGCATCATTCGAACGGCTCGGGCGAACAAAATGGTAAGCACCACTTACTTCTGGTATAACTGAGTTTTTAGGTGGAATAGGTTGTGATTGAAATACAGAAGAGTATGTAGTAGTTTAATTTCTAGAAATGTGCCTGCAGATGGCAGGAGAAGCTTGTTTGATTTGGTGGCAATTGTATTGCATTGAATTGCATGGAAATTGTCGGTTTTTTTTTCTTTTCAGTTTACTCGAAACTTAGAAAATGTGACATAGCATTATGTTCGCCCGAGCCACTCATTTGTTTGTAACTCGACTTTATCTTACATTTTCTCTATAGGTTACTGTCATTTTCCATGCAGGCAAAATTGATTTTGGTTTCAATTTTCGAAAGGGAACAAAATTGTCCTTGTTGAACCAGCATCTGAACCAATGGAGAGGAGCTACTTGAATTAAAAATGTGTCGATTTTTAGTTTACCAAGTTTGAAATGAAAGTAATATAAACTGATGCTGATCACTTGGTCGGTCATAACCCTATCTCACCCCATTAGGTTAAAAAAAAAAAAAAAAAAAACATCATCGGGATATTGGTATTGTATCTTGTTGCATGTTGGAGATAAATGGTTGTTATGGTATAGGTCAAATATGTTTCGGAATTGGTCAATACTTGTTTCCGAAGTGACCCAACTAGTTAAGTAGATCTTCAAATGTTTTGAGATAAACTAACGACAATGGACTTTGTGATCTATGTGTGTCCGTATTTTGTTAATTGTGACTATTATGAGGCTATGCTTATGAGTCGAGATGTCATTACGACCACAATGTAGTCGTCCAGCAAGTCGTGAAATAGCCCGTTGTGGTCTGTCATATTATCTATATCGATCACTGTCATGGCTTTATGATTCCCTGTAACGGAATACTGACAGGTAAGTAGACCACCAGTGATTTCTGAAATGAAAACTAGCCTCGAAGCCTAAAAAGGTTGGCCATCCGTGATATATATATATATATATATATATATATATATATATATATATATATATATATATATATATATATATATATATATATATATATATGGTATATGTAGGCCTAGTTCTAGCTTTGAGATAATAAATACGTGTTGCATGGATTAGCTTACGAGGTCCAGTCCGAGTAGAATAAGGTAGCGGGGTGAATCTATAGTAGTATCCAGTGTATTTCAAAATTAAAGGACGTGAGGGGGGGGGGAGCAGTGCAATGGTAATCAACAACAAATTCAATGTTGACTTCATTATCATCGTATTTCTCCATACTTTTCAATTAAATATTGGCCACTATATTGAATTTGTACACGCATCCAAAACTATAACGAATACGTAGCGACTGTTAAAACAAGCCTTCAAATGACCCATTTCTACAGGGTTCAGATATGAAGAGATGAACGTAGTCCGAGCTATTTTCCATCTTTCTTTTTCAGTTTAGGTTCTTTTTCGGTTATATTTTACTATGACTGAAAGAGCATTTATTAAATCTTCATGGCACGTTTCCCGCCAGCTACTAGCATCCCTCAGCATCTAAGCGCGGAGAATTCAGTTTCTTTGTTACATAACGTGACATATAGTGACAACGATTACATTACGACAGCTGAGTAAAGATTTTAGATCACAAAATCCCAAAATCATGACTATTCGAAGAAACTTGTATGATTCCCACCTGTGTGATTTCTTAGTGTTAAAAATTCTCCCCAAAAAATCTGCGGAACGCATTTTCCAAATGTTCCGTTAATATATATGTGTGTATGAAATACCATCACTTCCTGCAGTTACGTCATATTGTTTCCTGTCTTCATTAACAATCTCCATCTGTTGAGGTTCTTGTGTCACAAGAAAAGAGGGAAATGGAGCGAAGAAGAGCAGCTGGGAAAACACGCTTTCTTTCTTTTTTTCAGTAGATTTTGGTCAACCACCAAAGATAAATCATTACCACCAAAGTTTGTGTCTCCGGAAAAACCTGCAAAGCATATGCACAGAATTCACACACAATGAACGCCCTGAGAAGTGGCCTCTATCGGTCTGACAAACTTCAGCAAGTCATGAAACTAGTCGCTAATGAATCTAGAGCTTCAACTAGTGGTCTTTCTGCAGTGCCATATGTTTGCGTTAAAGAAAAAAATTTGCAGACCTCTCCTAATTCTCAAAAATACTGAACTTTTTTCTTTTCTTTTTTTTTTTTTAGTAACGTTGTCATGCTGTTAGTTCACATTCTAATCTACGTTGTATGACGTAGTGAAGTTTTTAACAACGTTACATGTAGTGTTGATGAACATATGGTCCATGTTATTTGGGTTTTTAACATTTTGACCAACAATGCAAGTTGTATTAAGTTTGAACAGCATTACAAAAACTGTTAACTGACATTTTGATCTGATCATCAAACTATTAACTGAAGCGTTTAGAGCATAAAGGTGTTATGTTACATTTTTCGAAACGTTGAATTCTGGCGGTTCATGCACGTGTTATATGTTAGTCATGCTACATAACACATCATTTAGTGAGTCCTTGTCCCAGTGAAGAGATTTGCAAACGATGAAAGGTGTATGGTAACAGACATAGTTGTGAAAGTAAATTTTCTCGAAATATACGATTTGTTACATAACATCTTTATTCTCTAACCACTTCAATTAACATTATGATACACATTAAAACAACTATTATTTAACACTTTCACTCAAATTATATTCACTGCTAAAATAGCATTTAGGCTAATACTATAGGCCGTTTATAGTTACATTTTGCTTCAAATTACAGAAATAATTAACATTTTGATCCATGTAAAGTGCATTATCAATTAACATTATATAGAATCCTCATTACGTCCACTGCTAATGACACTTCGACCAATTAACAATTGTATTAATTAACAATTTTGTTCCACATTGAAATCACAATTAATTATCATTAATTATTCTTCATTACGTGGTGGAGGCAGAAGCCAAAATCTTATTACTTAGTAGGGAAATACACAGGTCCTAAATATTAATGGAAATTATGTTAATTATTATTTTGATTATAATTATAGATATTTTCCAGTTAAGAGTTTTATTTACGCGTGCTGGCGCTATTAATTAATACTTTGGTGTTTATTAACATTTTGATCACTATTAATGGCATTTGTAATTGGTACTTTATTACATATGTACATTGTTAACTAACATTATGATCCACATTACATTATTAATGAACATTTCCACAACGTTAGAGATACATTTTGACCAACGTTAACACTTTCTCTACTTTGTAGGTAGTATTAAGTTACGTTTTGATCCTCATTACTGCATTGGCGATTCACATTCAGACAGTGGTGGCACTTTGACCAATATAACAAGACAATTTTTTAGCCTCATTGCAGGCAGTTAATTAAATTTGAAACCAATGTTCGCTAGAATAACCACATTACTTTGTGAATAACCAAAATTCGTGGAAGCGCTAACAATGTGGTTGCAACATCAACACTAACGATTGTCGCTAATGTAACACTAACGATTGTCACTCATGTTTGGTATGAAAAGCATTTTGTATGATGGTGCATTCTGGTTAGATGTCATTCCAGACACGACACATGAAACTGTGACTAACTTGACAGGAAAGGAAGCACTAAACCGTAGTTGCACAAGTATAACTATTACTAACGATCCACACCAACATTTGAAAACAAAAGCTGTTTCATAAGGACTTCTATTCGGTTTGACGAAAGTTTTCACTTTAGTTTTTTTGGTTCACTTCCTACGGAGGAAAGAAATAACGATGTGCTTGCAGGACTAACCATATTTAACATTAAAGGTTCACGTAAGTTTTGTTCGGTTCTTGAACATTTTCCGCCAGTAACTGCCAAATGTATCTCTTTCATAAATGTTATTTTTCTCATAATTTCCAAATGGATTTCTCGGAAAATGTTCTTTTCCCAGTGGCACTTCCTCATGCTTATATGGTTATTTGCTAGCGTACGTGTCTTTGGCTCCGAAGACCCAGGTTCAATTTCCGGTGTAAGTTCACGTGGTTCGGATACAACCTAGCTGTAGGTCGCTGCTGAAACGGACGATAAATTCTGAACTAACATCAACAATTCTTTTCTCAGTAACTTTTAATGGTATCCCTCTGATAAATATTCTCTTTTAGGGGTGTCGGTGTGGTGTAGTTGAGCGGTATAAAGTGCTAATTAGGCTAACGATTAGAAAGAAGGTGAAACCACTGGAGATTCGTATCCCCCTGAAGAGCATGGCCTGTTAAGTCTTGGTAGAAATTCAACAGTGCAAGAAAAACTTGAAAAAAGTGACAAAGCTATCGCTTTCGGCGAAAGAAATACCTGGTTCTATCCAATGCCATGTGTGTTTGGGGTGAACAACGTTACGTCTGTGGGTCTTCCCAAGACTCTTCCGTCTTCTTCTACATTCTCTCTACGTTCTTTCATATTCATACAATTTTCAATGACTGGTGACTAGCCGTTTCCCTTAGTATAAAGGGCATAACTGTGGAACATAAAATATTTCATTTTAAATTTTTCCTAAAAACTTGAAACTAGGCAGTAACTAATAAACTTTCTTTTATTTCATAACTTCAGTTTTAATTCCGTCTAATAAATATTTTATTTTAATAGTTACCAAATGAATTCCATTTCCATAAATATTGTTAATATGTAGAGATTTCTGTTCATGCGATTAGATTTCTGGGCTCTCGGCATCTATGGCCATCTTAGCCCGTCACTATGAGGGATGACGTCAGTGGCATAGCAATAGGGTAGGCAGGGTAGGCATTGCCGACAGGCGCAGGGAGTTTCGGTATATTAGGGGGCGCCCAAGGCTTTTTTTAAATTAAAACGTAAATTATTTATTAAAAGAAGCAAATTATATAAATAGAGGCCCAAGTTTTCGCAGTCTTCCTTTCTGAATGTGGCAAGAATAAAAATTCCTGCTCACTTCACTCGCAGTTTATTACATTTGCGTATCAAATTATTGACATTACTGCAAAATCGTCGAAGTTAGAGCACTGTATGATTAATCCTTTATTACATATAATCCTTTATTACTTTATTTTATTAAAGTTAGCTTACTAACTTTAAATAACATTCCCCTGCACAAAAGGCTTTCAACAATAATGGCAAATTCTATGATCTACAAGGTCTAGATTAAAACGAGTTAAAAGGTGTTGCCACGATTATGAGGCACAGTACAATTGCCACTTACCGCGGCTACACAGAACCAAACAGAAGCACAAGGGTCGGACAAACCGGGCAACTGCCCTGGGCTTTAACTTCAGGGGGGCCCAAACGAGCACCCCAAAATAATTTTTTGAACGTATTTTCTAATATAATTGTAATAAAATGTTAAATATAGGCTAGGACTAGGTGGGGGAGACAAAAATACATTTTGACCGTAAAAATTTTTCTCATGAATTGGACATATTTGATCTGATAAAAGAATTTGCATAAGCAAAAGTTAAAAAAAAAAACTTCTGATATTGTATACAATTTGTCGATTTAAAAAAAAAACTGAAAATAGAAAGAATGCTTATAAGCGGTTTCACAAAATTTTATTATTTATTTTTTAATTATGTAAAATCGTAGCATACTATATAGATATATTCATTTGAAATCCTTTCTGTTTATTTACACTACCACTGCATCCGAATTTTACATGAGTATATTATTAATAAACAAGGCACTCTGTCCTGTTTACTTTTAAAAGACATACAACAACGATATATATATATATATATATATATATATATATATATATATATATATATATATATATATATATATATATATATATATATATATATATATATATATAAAACTGTTGGTACCGTCCCACTGATAATTTTTTGGTTTATGGCCGTTTCTGCACATACGCATAAGTTATAGATGGTCATGCATGGGGCCTATTAGATGGATGAAGGGGGCGCTGCTATGGACTTTTCCTACGGGCGCCAAAGACTATTGTTACGCCACTGGATGACATCCTTCGGCGATCATACTACCAAAGGAATTGGAGAGGAAGAAAGAAATGGGAAGGAAGGAAGCGGCCTGGAACCATTGTGTTAGGTATAATCCCGGCATTTGCCTGGTGTGAATGGAGAAGACCCAGGATAAACTTCACTCAAGATGGCTAGCCTGAAAAAAAAAATGAAAAACCTATAACACTTTTTCGACCGAGTGTCCCCACAGGAAATCGAACCCATAACCGCTCCACCAAGGACGAGAGCGTTAGCGGTCACTATTTCTGTTTATGGAGCTCCTTCGTAACTAAGCGGTTAGCGTACGCGTCTTTGACGTGGGAGACCCGGTTTCGATTCCCGGTGGGAGCTCATGTGGTTCGGATCCCACATTCCACGTTAATCAGTAGGTCCATGTCTCATATAGCCTCGTTGCTGAACTGGACGTTAAACTCAAAATCAATCAATCAGTTTCTGTTTATGATATTAAGGACTATAAATTATTCATTTCTTATCTCTTAAGGTTGTCCCACTACAATATTATTAGTTGCAATAACTTCTGAGTGCTTTATTTTGATAAATATAATTTTACCAAAACCTTTAAGGGGTAAAATAGTAATTAAAATATGATTGGTTTGACTCCTGATGGACATTCGGCAACGATTTTTTTTAACTTTCCTTCTATGGTGGTATGAAGAAGACAATTTCTTCCCCAAAATGTGTCCAATCTAATTGGCCTTCCTACGAAGGATGCTGGCTAGAAGCGCCCTCTTCTCTCCTACCTGTTCTGGAACATCGTCATTTGTTGCTCTCTCTGTACATAAGAGAAAGCTGAAGATCGAGAAGCGTGGAAGAAACGTTTCCAGGCCCAAATCTAAAATTGAAAAAAAAAGAAAAAAAAACTCATTAGTCCCAGGACTTTTTGAAAGGCAGAATACTTAATGATAATTTTAACTTGGGTTCTCTGCGTGATTTTTTATTTTCATTATATTTAAAATTTTATTTGTCACATTTAGTCCGACGTTTTCTCCGCTAAGTTAGCTTTACAGTATTACAAAACCGTGAAATTTACCATGCATATTATAGTATATTTTTCTCTTTTTCTTTCTGATTTTTTTTTTAAATCGTGTTAAAACTTAAGCAACCTCAATAGATCATGTAGCATTACTTAAAAACTGTGAACGTCGTATAATATTCTCCCTTTGCCTATTTCTGTATAAAAATCGGATATTTCTACTTTTTGCTGGTTTTATGTTTTGTTTTGTTCTTTCTCTTTCTTGAAAATAGCTCTTTTCACAACTTTGTCATTTATTTCCTCTACTTTATCTTCTTGAGTTATATTTTATTATCTTTTTCCTGGAAAGAATAGGAGAGAATTTTTTCTTCCTAAAAATATAAAGAATGTTAGAATACTTTCTGCTTTTGTATAAATTCTCCGGGGATGTAGGTTCGCAACGATGGGGGGTGCGGAACTAAAGTAAGGGATAAGATTTTATTTTTATTTTTTATTTTTTTAAAGACAACTCCTTGAATCAGGTCACGTGGTATGTGGATTCATTCTCTCATTCTCTTTCTCTCTCTTTGGCAAGAGATACCATCCCTTCCTCACCGCCTCTGCTTCGCTTTCTGTTTTACGCCCTCATCAGTCAGTCACAGACAGACGTGCCTCGACACTTATACACAGACCCAGAAACACATACCCTCACACACACACACACACACACACACACACACACACACACACACACACACACACACACACACACACACACACACACACACACACAGAAACATGCACTTGCTTAACAACATTGTATTGAGGATCAATGCTTATAGAAGCGTAGTTCTTGAAGACGACGATAGGAGCGCTGCTTATGCACATCCTCTCTCTTTCTCTCTCTATCTCTCTCTCTCTCTCTCTCTCTCTCTCTCTGCTTTCTTTTTCACCTAACACCTTTTGAGAGTTTGTTGTAAGAGATCGTTCACAGCCAACTTGGCACCTACTAAAGTGTGTAGGAAAACATGTAACAAAATGACGTCTTCCAACATATTACTTTTTTGTTTTTTAACAGACGTTGTCCTTCCCATTTTTTCGTCATGTTCTTTCTTCTCTATTTCAATCGGATATGTCTCTTTCTTTTTAATTCTATACAAAGTAATATACAGGCGTGATACGTATATTTTAGTTGATTTTATTATTGGAATGTTTGTTTCGTAAGTGGGAAGTCCTGGGTTCAAATTCAATACGTCACAAGATAAGTACCTTGATAGGTACATTAAAGGGGATTACGATTTAACGTTCTTTTTGTACGAAATTATTTGTTTCTATCACTTCTGATAAGATCGGAGTACATAGTTTTGCTATATTTTTAAATTACAAAATGAAATCTTTGAGTTTTACGTCCCACGCTTATGCCGGTTAGGCTAAAGGAGACGGTGATTATGAGAAATGAATAAAATGGTGGAATGAAGAAAGTGGGAGGAAACGGGAGAACCCCGAGAAAACCCACGCACACGGTGTTTGTCCACCGCAAAGTTCATTTGGCGGGGGCTTTTTAAATCAATTGCGGGCCAGGTTCACACATCACCATCCAGAGGTAGGGTTCCCATAATTTTTTTGATCCAAAATACGGACAAGCCTTAAAATGACGACCCATCAAAGATACGGTTCCCAAACACAGACCAAATATTTTGAAATTTCTTACCTGAAAATTACCTTTTTAGGTTATAATACTGAAAACACTATTGGAAACTAAGTTTTATAATCTTTTTCATTAACAAATATAATCATAACATTAAATTACGTATATTAAATCTAACCAAAAGAACCCTGGAATGGAAAAATGAGTCATTTTTTAAAAACATAACCCACTTTATTAATAGTAACTAACCACTGACCAAAGCTTAAAACACACTTTATTTTAAATTATAATAACGGTTTCGGATATCTAACATATCCTTCTTCAGACAATATCGAAAATAAATGAAAATACAGACATATATATAGTCATAATGAACAAACTCCATAGCTCTGGATAAGTAGCTTAACAAATAAAACACAGTTCTGACCAGAGCAGAATGAAATATATTAAAAACTATACTTACAATGTGTTACAGTTTCAAGGACCTAACGTCCTCTTCATTGTGTTGGTGTCTGATGAAGAGGACGTTAGGTTCTTGAAACTGTAACACATTGTAAGTATAGTTTTTAATATATTTCATTCTGCTCTGGTCAGAACTGTGTTTTATTTGTTAATATATAGTCATTGTTATGATAAAGTTTAAATTCTTTAACAGTCATATATATAGTCATTGTTATCAAAACATTTAAATTCTTTTAACAGATATATATAGTCATTGTTATCAAAACATTTAAATTCTTTTAACAGATATATATATATATATAGTTATTGTTGTACTTTTTTCCCCTCCTATTTGCTGAGGCCTTCAGCCAATCCCGTAAGTCTTCTTGTTCACTTCCCAACTATCACGTTCCGCCATTTTTGTTTCTTATAAGGGCCTTTTTTATTTTCTTCTTGTCTATGCTATCCAAACTTCCTTGCCATAATTCATTAATAACTAAGCCTCCTGTCCAGTTCATCAGTTTATATCTTCCTACCTTCTTTATCCAATCTGCTTCTTTATTATCCTTATTATCATTCTTTTCTCCATCTCCAATACTTCCGTCTTATCCTAATTAATTCCGTGATTCGTCTTCTTAACATGTTTATATATGGCATTGGTATCTTTCTTCCTTCTTACGTCATCTTTCTTTCACTCTCTTTCCTGTCTCTCCTATATATGACATATCGCAGTCCTCACACCATACCC
This sequence comes from Thermobia domestica, assembly GCF_964235325.1. Classification (NCBI taxonomy): domain Eukaryota; kingdom Metazoa; phylum Arthropoda; class Insecta; order Zygentoma; family Lepismatidae; genus Thermobia; species Thermobia domestica. Next base: position 109,994,374 of record NC_137464.1, read on the forward strand.
TGTAGATGATTCCTTCTTCCTCTTCGTTAATCTTTTTAGTTCCTTTTCTATTCTTCATCTTTATTGATCTTAATAAATTTTCTCCACTCTTTCTATAAGTTCTGACTCCTCCATTCTTCAATAAATTCTTCAGTTTCTCCAGTATTCTTCAGTAACTAAAATAAGATGAAAACACAATTCCTTTCGCCCGAGATTTTAGCGATTTCCGACTCGGAAATTTTTGGGCAGCTCCAAAATCTGTCAAATACGGACATTTTTCTATATTATGCTTAGTACGATACGGACACGGACCCTAAAATACAAACAGTCCGTACAAAATACGGACATATGGCAACGCTATCCAGACGTCATGCGTTCTAGTTCGCGTCGGTTCGGCCTGAACGTTGATCAATCAGTCAAGACTTCTTTTATATATGAGTTGTCCAGTTTCAAAACGTTTTTTTTTTCTTTTTTTAATGTAGGATCTGCACGTTTTGTAGAACTGGGAATACTTCAGTGTGTTCATATGAAGAACCTGAACATCCTCAAATATTTCTAGTTCTACAAAACGCATCGATCCTACAGTCTTTCTCGGTTTTCTGGGATTTTCTGTAAACGGACAAGAGTCATTTTGGAAGTTTATATATAAAGGGCCAGGGGAAGAACGCTTTCAGTCCAAAAAATCGATATCTCTAACACCAACTTTCTCCAACACTAATTTTCTTATTTGCTGTAAAAATAAGTTTTTCTTTACATATATACAATATTTGCCATGATATAAACTTAAAACTATTTTTCTATTAAATAACAATGTAATTACAATGGTTATTTAATGAATAACTTGTTTTTTTCCTCTCCTGAAAAATTTCATTAAATGGACTGAAAGCGTTCTTCCCCCTGACCCTTCATATATATACCCTTCATATATAACACTGAAACACATTTTTAATTATTTTCAACAACAAATCAATATACCAAATTTCATATCTCTAATCTTCAGAGATTCCGAGATATGGCTATTTTAAGCTAATAATTGCCACCCCTCTTTCAACCTTCTCTTTGAATTCAAAATCATTTTATAGAGAGAGATTTTATATATATTAAGATTTAAGAGAAGAAATCCTGGCTACCTGATTGACTGAGGAAGATTTTTCTGAAATTCGACGGGGAAGGGAGGGAAGGGGAGGAATAGGAGTGGCAATCATTACAGTAAAAGTTTCGTATATCCGAATGTCTGAAGGGTAGAGACATGGAATTCGGTATATGAACTTCCCATTTAAAATAATTTGACACATGTTTCACCGTTGTTTGGTATTTCCCCTACAAGAAAAGAAAATTATAAGAAAGAAAGAAAGAACGGTGGTTGCAATTATTATGATAAGATTGCCATGTTTCAAGGTAGCCAGTCTCAGCATGAGAAGGAAATTGGTGTATCATTTGAAACTAATTTTTGAACACAATTAACACTTGAACCGATATGGGTTTCTGTCATTGCACTTTGATTGAAGTGGGAATTCTAAGGGAGAAAGGGGTTTAAATTTTCGCAAAGAATAATGCACAACATATTCCTGCTGTGCGAAGAACGGAAGCAAATGTTGAAATAAGAGGTGCGAGGGTTTGAAGCAAAGTCCCCAGGTAACCAGCCCCGAAGCTTGTGAAGTGATTGTTGTAGAAAGAGTTTGTAGTTCAATAGCCGTTTACTCGAATTCTCGCCTTTTCTTTTGTACGCCATACGAAGCTTTGTGATCGGACGGAAATTGGAGAAACTTAGCTGAAAGTTTCTGGAAAACTCCCTGCGAAAAGGTTTCCATATAGAAAGCCCTGTTCTTTTCATTCTCAAAGCAAGCCGTTTCTCATTCATTCCATACACTACACTGTTTGCTTGCTACATTAACTTTCACATACATATATACATGCATGTTTCTCGGAATTATTTCCTATTCATGTATAGGAAACCAGTATATCTGGCTTTTGGCAGGAAACATCTTTTCTGAATAAAGTGCGATTCTGTTACTACCACGACAAGCAACCCAGCAACTATTATCTACTGAATGGATAGTATAGGAGACTATATACCTTTCTGGTCGTTGCATTAAAAAAAAAAAAAAAAAAAAAAGGCCTCTTTCAATAGTCCTATGCAGGCAGCCATAAGACCAGCAATCTACACCATCGACCAGGAAAAAAAGTGAACCTATTTTATACATGCATTGTGAAAGGCCTTTTCAATGACAGAGCATCTGAGCTCTGAAAACGAAAACATTTCTAATAACTTTCCCCAAAGGTGTACGTAATAGGTATATGTAGTGTCTGAGGATGGAATGAATTTTTTAGCGAGAATAAATAGAATACAAAATCTTGTATCAATAACTTTCTTCAATGTATGTTCTTCGTGAAAGTATAGTAAATCTTGTCTAAAGTAGTCCGTTCTTCGTATCTTAGAAAATACTTAACGTACTAGACAATAATAACAAATAAGTATGTATAGCTATGTGGTTTTACATTCACTACACTCTCTAATACGGCCATTTCTTACAGAAAGGAGTGCCGAATTAGCAGGAGTCTTGATTACTGAAAATGTTTTTATTTATTTATTTATTTTGAAATATTTAGATTTGTTTATATTACATTCTATGTTATTGGCAACAATAGATTTCTCTTACCGTTCTTCATTAATATTGTCTTAAAAAATAAAAAAAGTAAGTACATATGGAAAACATGGAAGAAAATAATGGCAACCCTCATTTTAAAAACGAGTTCCCATATACAGTATAATATACTGTATGTAATAAATGCAGTGTAATAATTATGTGTGTAATAAACGCAGTGAAATATTGTCGAAACTGTATTACGAGTTATTAAAATAGTTTTTTTTAAATTTTATTTTAATTATTATTTCCTATTTCAGCTATATCTTAGTTAAGATAACAAATAATTATATAAATTATTAGCAGGATTGTAGGCGAAACAGGAATAGGCCAAATAGGAATTCCCTATTTCACCAACTTCTAACAAGGGAAGAGAGAGAGAGAGATTTAAACATCAAAATAGAAGATGGCTTATACACCAACCGAAAGAACTAATGACACCTATCACGAAACTGTAATAAAAATTTTCCGAATGCACGTACTGTGCGAGTTATATGAATATACAGTGTGTTCAGAAAATCCGCTTGCACCTCCTAGAATCGCAAGCGGTGAGACAGATGCCAAAAGAGGAAAACACGTGTATGATCATTTTAAAAGTACAAAGCAAAAATGTTGTCGCAGGGGCACCTGCAGGGTTCCACGCGGGTCCAACTCTAAAATTGCAAATGGTAAGGGGGTCAAAGTAACACGTCGTTGAAAACGTGTTGGAAATGAAAGAAGACGGAACAGGTCTGTACTCTAAAATTACGCGGTGCAAAATGGTGGCCGGTCAAAATGTCAGCAAAAACGTCATTGTAAAGTTTATAGCCACTCCTCAAAAAACCCGAAACTGTGAGACAGATGTCAAAACAGGAAAACACGTGTGTCATCATTTCAAAAGTGCAATGATTGGAAGTAAAAATATTTGTTCCAGGGTTCTCCACAGGGTCCCAGACGAGATCCTACTCAAAATTTTCGAATGACAAAGGGGATCATGTAGCATATCGTTGGAAAGCTGTTGTTAAATGAAAGTAGATGAAATAAGTCTGGACGCTCTACGATAACACTGTGAAAACATCTTTCTGTTTAGTTCTTTCAATAGTCGGGTTTAATACTTGTACTCAACTTATATGCCCGCACCAAACTCCCTCTATAAAAATCGATTCGTAATTACCTTAAGCTTCTAAAACATGTGTTTTTGGATAGGACACATATTAATTTTTAAGTAAAGTCCTGAACCGACTACGGTAGGTCCGATAGTTTTGGAGCTATGCACCTTTAAATTTCATTTTCTCATGTTTTCGGCAGCCTATAACTTTGAAAGGAAGCATTTGTGCACCCAGGTTGGTCTATGCTTTTTGTCTTATCTTGGTGTCAGGAATCACCTCCCAAATGTTGTCGGTGTTTGTTTTGAAATACCCTGTACATACAGAGTGTTAATGGACTAGACTGACAAAACTGTAAGAGGTAATTCCTTATATCAAAGTAAGAAAAAAAGTTTTTATGTTCATGTGAGAGGAAATACGTAGTTTCGGAGCCAGGACCACTGAAAAGAAAGAAAAAAATCACAGTACGCGTTATTCAAAACACGAGGAACTATGAGCTGGCGATCTCTTAACACTATCGACTTTGCTAAGACGTATTCCGTCTTCACTTTTGTCAAGGCTGACTTTTTGCCTGCCTTGGGCCCATCTTCGAGTCCGAGCGTATCTGAGAATTTCTTATGTGGGCCCATTGCACGTTGCTGAAATATGCATTTTTGGATGGCGTATGTATGATTTTCTTGACGCTGATGTGGATCCCCAACTGTTCCTCGTGTTCGAAACAACGCGTGTTGCAATGCTTTTTGCCACTGTTTTTTCCACTGGCTGGAGCTCTGAAACTATGCACTTTTTCCTTATAGGTCCATAAGGTATTTTTCTTTCGTTTGCTGGTGTGAGGAATCCCTCCTATAGTTTGTCGGTGCAGTTCATTACATCCTAAATATATATACATAGTGACACAAAACATAGTCATACAAACATAGTGACAAGCGTATATATATATAAAAGTCACTATGTTTGTGACTTACTCTCGAACCACCCGACTGATCTCAAACTTTCAACACAGATGAGGTTCGGGTCTGGGATGTTATCATTTCACTTTAATGGTTCAACTTGGAGAGGAGGATATATGATCGAAAATGATTGATATCGGAGAGAGATTCAGTAATAGTAAAAAGTGACTGACTAGTATAACGGAACATATTACTATTCTTTGTTATTTTAACCCAGCGAAGCGGGTAATTGACGCTAGTATTAATATAATAATAATAATAATAATAATAATAATAATAATAATAATAATAATAATAATAATAATAATAATAATAATAATAATAATAATAATAATAATAATAATAATAAACTTTTCGAGAGCACTATTATAAGTTACTATACATGTCTATATTATTGCTTTCCTGTGCTGCAATACAATTTCCACAAAAAGGGGGCGCGGTGGCTCAGTGGTAGAGCGTTCACCTCTGGTGCTTGGGGTCCCGGGTTCGATCCCAGCCCCCGCCAACGGAACTTTGTGGTGGACAGACACCGTGCTCGTGGGTTTTCTCGGGGTTCTCCCGTTTCCTCCCACTTTATTCATTCCACCCTTTCACTCACCTCTCATCGTCACCGTCTCCTTTAGTCTAACCGGCATAATCGTGGGACGTAAAACTTAAAGATTTCATTTCATTTTTTCATTTCAATTTCCACAAAATTTCTTTATTTTAATTTTTCTCTGTACAATATGCCCAACCCTTACGTTTCAACAAGTCTTTCCAGAAATGGATCTCTGCTTTATAAATTTTTATTTTTGTGTTGTTTCAGTCCAGAAGTTTGGGTGTCCATAACTTCCGATTCGAGCCTTGTAATATCGGGAATACGTAGCTGAACTTCCTTCACCGTTTTGAAGAAACTCTTTCAGAAGGAATCAGGGGGAAAAAATACCTTGAAAATCAAATACTACCCCGCCTCTCCTCTTCGAAAGAAAAGTATTGCTGTTGTAATAGCGGACAATCGAGGGAGTTATAATAGTTATATAGAATGCCAGAGTTTGCCCAAGAGGCAAAGTTCATGTGTGTGAGAGAGTGTGTGTGTGTGTGTGTGTGTAAGTATGTGTGTGTGTGTTTTGGAAGGTCCCTTTAAACAAAAAAAAAGAAAAAGAACAGAAGGGACATAGTTTAAATCTTGATTTGCCAGATGGAAGTAAAAGAATAAAGCAGCGATGTAAGAAATGGGGAGGATCGAATACTGCATGAAGGTTATATAGGTGGGTGGAGTCTTTTTTCTAGCCAGGAGCACCCATATAGAAAGACAGTCGAAGAATAAAGGGAAAAAATTAGAGGGTTCGTATTTTTCTTTCCCCCTTTCTTGAAAAAAAACAGTGGAAAGATATGAAGAAAAATGGATGGTTTCGACCTTTAAAAAAAACGAAGGAAAATCATGATGGCGGTAGTTGTAGGTCAGATTTTCTTATCTACCGGAGGATTTTATAGAGGAGAGCAGAGGGAGAAATGAAAAAAAAAAAAAAAAAAAAAACAGGAAGAAGAAACGAACAGTGTGGAAAAGTTGTGGTTTAGAATCGGTCGTCGTTCTGATACAATTTTCCTGATTTCGTTCAGCCGTAACAAGATAATGCTGGTAGCTGTGATTGCTTTCATACATATGTTAGTCTGATATGTTTACTATGTTTCTTCTCTGCATAATCTTTGTATAAACAAAGAAACTGCGATAACCTGCGGTAAAGTAATACAGTAAAATCCCAATATACTGAAATTTTAGGGATCTACGAAGTTAATTTTGTTAATGTGAAATTTTGTTATGCTGAAATAATCTATTATTTACCGGTACTATTTATAATCTTTATTATTTACTACAGTGCGTAAAAATTCATATTTTATGTACGTTGGATTATGTAATATATATATGTATATATATATATATATATATATATATATACAGGGTGTTTCAGATAAAACGTCCAGTGCTTATAAATCCGAAATGGCTGAGAATACAAAGATGAAACAAAAACTGAGATAGGAAAATGTTATAGGGCGCATCACATGGTGTTTTTCTGGTGACTCCCAGGGCCCTCCTTCAAGGGGGCCCAGGGGCCAACTTCTAATTTTCAAATAGGAACACGTATTGAATCATACCTCATTCAATAGTACTTGAAAAACGAAACAACTTTTGTAGGAAACAATTTTCGATTTGGGCCACCGTTTTTAAATGGCCGCAAAAAGTGGGTAATATATCAGATAAAACGTCCAGTGCTTATAAATCCGAAATGACTGAGAATAAAAAGATGAAACAAAAAGTGAGATAGGAAAATGTCATAGGGCACATCATATGGTGTTGTTGTGGAGACCCCCAGGGCCCTCCTTCAAGGGTGCCCAGGGGCCAACTTCAAATTTTCAAATGGGAACACGTATTGAATCATACTTCATTCAATAGTACTTGAAAAACGAAACAACTTTTGTAGGAAACCATTTTCGATTTGAGCCACCGTTTTCAAAATGGCTGCAAAAAGTGGGTTCTGTATCAGATAAAACGTCCAGTGCCTATAGGCCTAAATCAGAAACGGCTGATAATAGAGAGATGAAACAAAAACTGAAATAGAAACGATGATAAAGCATATCAAGTGGTGTTGTTGTGGTGACCCTCAGGAAACTCAGTGAAGGGGGCCTAGGTGCCAACTTCAAACTGATACAGAACTTTTTGCGGCCATTTTGAAAACGATGCCCCAAATCGAAAATTGTTTCCTACAAAAGTTGTTTCGTATTTCAAGGACTATTGAATGAGATATGATTCAATACAAGTTCCCATTTGAAAATGTGAAGTTGGCCCCTGGGCCCCCTTGAAGGAGGGCCCTGTGGGTCACCACGACAACACCATGTCATGCGCCCTATGACATTTTCCTATCTCAGTTTTGTTTTATCTTTTTATTCTCAGCCATTTCGGATTTATAAGCACTGGACGTTTTATCTGATATAGGACCCACTTTTTGCGACCATTTAAAAACGGTGGCCCAAATCGAAAATTGTTTCCTACAAAAGTTGTTTCGTTTTTCACGTGCTATTGAATGAGGCATGAATTAATACATGTTCCTATTTGAAAATTTGAAGTTGGCCCCTGGGCCCCGTTGAAGTAGGGCCCTGGGGGTCACCACAACAACACCATGTGATGCGCCCTATAACATTTTCCTATCTCAGTTTTTGTTTCATCTTTGTATTCTCAGCCATTTCGGATTTATAAGCACTGGACGTTTTATCTGAAACACCCTGTATATATATATATATATATATATATATATATATATATATATATATATATATATATACAGATGGTGATCAGAAAAATGGAAACACCTGTAGTTGGCAACACGTCAGATGTATGGGTTGGCAGTGGGGTCGTGGCGCCCGCAGCGCCGGACCGCTGGTGGTGGTGTGTTAGGTCGGTCTCCATACTACGTCAGGCGCAGTGGAACGGCAGTGTCCAGTGGCTGCAGCAGACGGAGGTAGTGTAAAATGGGAGACCTCTCAGATTTTCAAAGAGGGCAAATTGTTGGTGCGCGGTTATGTGGAGTGAGTGTGACGGCAGTGGCTATTGTGTTAGGTGTGTCGCGTGGGACAGTGTCGAAGGTGATGACGGCCTACACAACACACGGGAAAACCACATCGGGGAAGCGGAACAGTGGGCGGAAGAAAATCATGAGTGACAGGTCACGCCGGGTATTAAAGCGCATTGTCACGCAGAATCGTCGTGCCACTGCGGAGCAAGTGACGGAGGAACTCAATCAGCGTCTCCCCCACCCTATTTCGACAATCACAGTCCGCCGCGAATTACATGACATGAACTTACGGGATCGTGTTGCACGGGCCAAACCACTCATCAGGGACCATAACGCTTTCGCACGCCGCAAATGGTGTCGCGACCATGTAACTTGGACCGTTGAGGACTGGAAACGTGTGATATGGTCGTATGAGTCATCCTTCACCCTATTCCAACCACGGGCCGTGTTTATGTGTGGAGAATGCCCAAAGAAGCTTATGATCTGCAGTGTCTCCGCCCAACTGTGAAACATGGCGGCGGCTCGGTGATGCTGTGGGCCGCCATATCATGGTTTTCATTGGGTCTTGTGGTCACACTTAGCGGACGAATCACTGCCAACGATTATGTCGCAATTTTAGGAGACCACTTGCATCCTATGGTCCGGATGTTGTTCCCGGACAATGACGCCACCTTCCAGAATGATAATGCATCCATTCACACAGCTGGCGTTGTGCAACGTGGTTTGAGGAACATCGGAATGAAGTTCAACACCTTCCCTGGCCCGCCCAATCCCCAGATCTCAACATAATTGAACATCTGTGGTCCGTCTTGGAAACACGGCTCCGGCGATGATTTCCACCTCCATCCTCTCTCACAGAACTGGCCGATGCCCTGCACGAGGAATGGTGTAAAATTCCACTTGCTACCATTCACGACCTCTATGCCTCCATCCCACGTCGCATCAAGGCTGTTCTGAAGGCGAAAGGTGACCCGATACCATACTAATCTGGTAAGTTGCAATTTCGTTCAGGTGTTTCAATTTTTCTGATCACCATCTGTATATATATATATGTAACTGTAGACATGTGTCGTCATTTCAATTAAATTCTTCTTATTAACCCTGATCATTGCATGGTCAAGTGTGAAACAAGACATGAATAACCTTAACTTCGTCATGTAAAATAAGACTAAATAAATGAATAAAAAATAAGTAATTTCTCAAGCAGTCACCTGTTGTTACATCCACTGCAGGATCTACACTACTTCAACATGAATTTGCAGCCAATAAAGCGTAATATCAGTAAATGTGTATTGACAGTTTGTAAATGTAGCAACATAAAATTTAGCCACTTAGCATTTAATTTGTCTTTTACCTTTTAAACGCACCTGTATTCGCGAGTAGTGGTTTACATATATCATAATATCTTTCCCTTACGATTTCTCATTTCTGTATATTGTGGTAGAACTTGTACGTGAGTTCTTTATGTGAGTAGACAGTGCATAGTAGTGGCATTTCAACTTCGAATCAACGCAAAAGGCCTTATGCAGAGTCGTAAAAATGAAATGAAATCTTTTAAGTTTAACGTCCCACGTTTATGCCGGTTAGGCTAAAGGAGACGGTCATTATGAGAAATGAGTGAAATGGTGGAATGAAGAAAGTGGGAGGAAACGGGAGAACCCCGAGAAAACCCACGAGCACGGTGTTTGTCCACCACAAAGTCCACACGGCGCAAGCTGGGATAAAAGAACCAGGGACCCAAGCACCGGAGGTGAACGCTCTACCACTGAGCCACCGCGCCTCCTTATGCAGAGTCGTTTTTGACGTATGATTAGAGTCATACTAAAGAGTTCGACTACCATATATTTCCTGCAGTAGTCAGTCCTTTAGTATGACGCTAAGCATATGTCAAAACGACTCTGCATAAGGCGAAAAATATTTAACTTTGTGAATTAGAACGTATTGTAAATAATGGAAATAAAATAAATTACATTCTTTGCAGAAAAAAAAAGTTTGTCCTTCTCACGTACCTAAGGCTAGAAACCAAAAAGTACTGGAAGCTGTACTCCAAGAAGAACCGAACGGAACTATATACGACTAATTGTCCGGCTATTCTATGTACAAAGGGCGTTCAAAAAGTTTCGCACAATGGACCAGGGCTAGGTTTATGGGGGTGCAAACATGTATGTGCAACCCCCTTCGTTGTAAATATACACTACCTAAAGTGAGAAGCTAGCAGTGAAAATAGCAACACTTTCCGAAATTTTCTGCTTCCGTTTCCGTTTGGGCTTAAAACAAAGGGAAGCTTTGCAAAATCAATAGTTTAAGTCAATTTTCTAAAAGTTGAAAGAAAAGGATTCACGGGGAACATACAGCATTTCCAGGGCATTTCCTCGTTCACAACACAGATGCCTAAAGGCATTTTAAAAATTCCAATTCAATTCAAATGTACTGGTAGTTATTGGTGCACCCCCCTCAGAAAATCCTGGATCCGACCATGCTATGGACCATGACTTTTAATGGCTAGCATTAGAACCATTTTTTTTGTGTGCATATGTGTCCTTTCCATCGAAGTTGTATAACGAATTTTCTTCCTCTATTTACAGATACGTTCACAATGGAGAAGGAAGTAAACAGCTGAATTTGCCAACGGTCTGTCATGAATTTCTGTACAAGACAAGCGATTACTTAGCCACAACCATCTGACGCAAATTGTTTCTTGTGTATATTGGTGAGACATTGGACCATAGCAATATTTAGCGATGGGTACAAAGGTTCTACAGTAGTGACTATTAACTGCAGTGAACGACGGTAACAAAGGCCACATTGACAGATGTGTAACCACACGACAGATTATTAAAGCGACTGGATTATCTGTGGGTAATATTCCAACAGTATTACAGTATTTAGGTTACATAAAACTTTGTGCCCGTTGGATGCAACACCTGCTTACAAAGGAGCAGAAAGAAATCCATTCTGCCAACAACACACAACAAAATATCAGAAGCATAGGATGGGAAGTGGTCCCTCAACCCTCTTATAATCCGGATCTGGTTCCGTCTGATTTCTTTCTGTTTGGTCGTCTAACGGCTCAACTTCATGGTAGCCTCAAGGAGATGCAATGAAAGGCTGTAGCTTCAAGGAGATTTAGCATTCACTCTACAGTTGAGATTTAGTATTGCAGTCTTCTTGGGAACAACAGCCGTGTGGACTGGAGCACTGTCATGCACTAGGCGAAATCAACATACACCAACTGATTCAAATGATCCTTCGAACGAACTGACGCAGCCAGACAGTTGAAACTAATACATTATTTCTTCTATATGCCATGAACGGCATCTTACCAGTAACAAAATATTTCAGTATCAGGCCGGAAGTTTGGTAAATACAATTGTACATTAATTTTAGAAATGATGTTCCGATCTTGAAGGGAATATAATAGGTCGGTATAATTACGTATATATCTGAAATGTTATTGTTAGTGTCACTCCTCTATTTGAACAACACATCAAGCTTCCTTCGCAAGCAACAAGCTTCTCGTAACTATGAAGTTAGCATTCACGATCCGGATTGAATTCTTAGTGGAACCTCGTGTTTGTATATACAGCCTCGATACCGCAGTGGTATTTTAGCTTTAAACCAACCAATTTCTCAAAGTAGAAAGGCTGAAAAAAAACTAATTTTCGCTAGTACAGAGTACCACCACTAGAAGACATGAAAATTTTAAGTAATAATCCTATTTATAAAGTTAAAAACATTCCGATCTGTGACAACGTTAGTATGCAAACCGTAAAACACGTGGGTTGCATACCATCTAGGCGAAACTGCTTATATATATTCTTAATTCTTATAAACGCTTCACTCTGCCAGTCACGCCAATTTCTTAAAATTCACAGTCACGTTAATAGTTGTCGCTAGCTGTGCTGTCTCGTACTGACCGACAGATGTCGCTAGCTTGTATGTAATTTTTAGAGGGGCCGAAGGCTTGCGAGGAGGGGGAACAATTAGTTTAAATAAATAAGAAAACAGATTTTGTTCATATTATACTAAAGCAAAATAATCTATAGGACAATATTATAATCAGAATGGTTCCAGACTTATGGTAAGTTGCTTCGGTATTAGCTATTACTGAATTACGTTACATATAAATAATAACTTCATTTTTCTCATAAAAACGCTTCATGAAGCTTCAAATAATTACACAAGAATGAAGCAAGAAATTAAAAAACAAACAGTAAAATATTTACGAAATAATTCTTTATATCTTCATTATACAATCTTCATTCTTCAGTTGATGTTTCTTTTTTTTTTAAAAAAAAAAAAAAAAAAACAATCTAAGATACTGTACTGATGATACACGATTAACAAAACTTGGCATATTGGTAGAGATTGACAAGCTTAGTACGTGTATGAAATATTATGGTGTCCAGATGCTTCATTTACTAGTTATAGGTCATCAAAATTGACCTTTGGGCTTCAAATTTTCGAGAAAAAAAATAATAAAAATGTTTTGGTTTGTGAGACTTTAATTTGAGGCATAAAAAATGAATGATGAGACGGTTAGCTGTAAATGAAGTGTGTATTTATAAGAAAGACAAACCTCTGGCTAGCTGGGGGCTTTTCCCCCCAGAAACCCGCGCCTGCTTGGCGTACGGTCTCGCACCTCTTAAACCCACAATTCTATCGAATTTCAAGTTTCTTTTCGTATTTTTTCGTATTTCAACTATCTAACATAAGATTTTGTATCCCAAGGCCCATTTAATTAACGTGGAGTTATTTCATTTCTCCTATAGAAGCCTTAAAAACAAAAAATAAACCTTTTTGGCAACTTTCTTGTAGGGTTACTCCCAGAAGGGTTACAATCATGCCAAATTTCATCATTGTAGTCCTACAAGAAGTGTCTGAACATTTTGGGGTGTAGAAGATGTTCCCATATCAATAACATGGGAAAGATTTTTCAGTCATAAAACCACTCTAAAGTTGGATTTTGTGTGTGAGTGTGTGTGTTTATTACTTGGGTAACGCTAACGAAAACGAACTAGCATACCGAATTTCAAGTTTTTATTCAATCCCAAGTACGTAAAATACGAGATTATAAGTCTTTAAAAAAAAAAAAAAACATTTAAATGACATGAGAAATTTCTACATCCCCCTTTACACCCCTTAAACATTAAAAATATTCACTTTTGGCTTTTTTTATTTTTTTAATCCTAGAAAGCTACAATCATACCAAATTTCAACTTTCCATGTCAACCGGAAGTACTCCTTTACTTTGGGTCTGTCAGTTCACGTAGTTTTAGTTAGGATTTACATTTTAAAAAATGGTCTACGATTATTTTCCACAAGAAAACTTGCTGTTAGACATTAAAACTACAGGTTCTGCTTGCAATCTCTATGTATGAAATATTCACATTTTATTTATAAATATCATAAAATAAGCTTCGAACTTTAATATTTTGCAATATAATGTATTTATTCATATTTGGTCTGTTAAGTATACTATGTAGATGATAATTTGTAAGCGTTGGCAACATTGATCTCTTTTCCTTGAGGCTAAACTTCAATCTTGAAGGGAACAAAAACGATCAAAGCGGAACACCTCCCATATAATTAATAATTTCTTTAAGAAGCGTAATTAAATTTGATGTAAGAGTTTTTTTTTTCTTTTTTAGTAGGTATATATTTACGTAAGGGTAATACATCATTTGTATAACGGATTTTTTCTTCTGCTAAGTGATAGAAATACGAATATGTTTGTATGAGCGTGTGAAAGAGAGAGAGAAGGTAGTCGATTCAAAGAGTATAATGTTAGTAATTAACTGTAATCTAATAAATGTTTATTTCATATTGGTTTTCCTAGAGTAAACGATCAACAGAATCAATATAATATTTGAACGAACACCAGCTAAAGTTTGCCTAGTTTGACCACCTCAAATGCTTTTTTTTTCGCACGCGGAGAACACACGGAAAGTATTTGAACCCCCTCCCAATTAGCATACGCATTTCAAAAAAAGTGTGATGACAAAAATTATCCCTTCCCACTCCCTCCCCATGGCAATGGAGGCAGAAGTTGTATCTAAACAGCATGAGAGTGGCACCATTCATCTCAGTGATCCCGAAAACTATGGCTTGAATATTATCGGTCGTTTTCGAATATTTTTGCACCATCCCTTCTCATCCCCATCCCTCACTCCCATACGGATATGGGATGAATTTAGACTTAAATGGCATCTGGTATGTCACTATTCATCTCAATAACCCTGAAAACTGTGGATTGGATTCTAATATTGGCCATTTTCAATTATTTTTACATGTCACTACTTCCCCCTCATCTTCATGACGAGAAATGCCAATGTAATAGCATAAGATGCTTGAGAGACCTAAGATTGATAAACATCCCAAGTATCATTTAAATTGGTTTAGTAATTATTGCGTACTGAGGTAACGTATGAACTTGCATTCACTTTTATACGTACAGATTAGCCTTTGCCTAACTGTGGGCTTTGTTCCATACTCCCGCGTTTGTACGACCTACGGCTTCGCATAGTAACTGCCACAATCATAACGTAAGATAACAATAGCCGTGCAGATTAACAATATGGTAAAGACACAAAACAACTGCAACATACATGTTCCGTTAGACCCTACATCCGTTTTAGCTCCGCTTACGGCCTCGCACCTAACCCAAAATTCTACTAAATTTTAAGTTTATTTTCCAATTTCAACTACCTAAAAGGTAAAATTTTGTATCCTAAGAAAACACCCATTTAAAAAATTGAAGAATTTCTTCATTACCCTTTAGACCCCCTAAAAACTAAAAATATTCACTTTCGGCAATCTTCCTGTGGGTTAGATCCGGAGGGCTACAATCATGCCAAATTTCATCATTCTAATCCTACTAGATATGCCTAAACATTCTGAGGTGTAGATGTCTCATATAAATAACATGGGAAAGATTTTTCAGTTTCCCATAGAACCACTCTAAATTTGTAAATTTTCAGTTTTAGTGATTTTTCTTAAATAATCCTATAGAAAACGTACAAGCATACCAAATTTCAAGTTTTTATTTCAATTACAAGTACTTAAAACTTGAGATTATTGGTCTAAAAAAAAAAGCCCATTTAAATAACATAGAGAGTTTCTTCATCGCTCCCCTAAAACTTAAAATATTCACTTTTGGCAATTTTCCTGTGGGTTTGTGCCGAAGGCTACAATCATGCCAAATTTCAACATTCCGCGTTAACCAGAAGTATCCGTTATTTTAGGTCAGTGAGTGAGTTCATGTAGTTTTATATATAGCTTGGATTTGGATATATACTATATATGTTATATAGATTACTAGTATTAAATTTCATGGTTACGGGAAAAAATGTCCTTCCTTAATTTTATCTATTCTTTATTAAAATCAGTACACGATGCACAGTGGTCCGAATAGCGGAAAAGGTGGACAAAAGTCATTTTATGAAATTGAAGTTACAGACGCAAAAGAGGTGTAACAGTCATCATCGAGAGTCAGTTCATGAGAATAATATGATATTGACTGAATTATCTCTTAGTACTGGTAATTATAGACGTCCCAAAATGGCAGAAGCTTAGTTGCAGGAAATTAGCAAATTTATGACTTGTGTTTGGGAAATTATTTTCCGAGCAGTCATGAGAATGAGGGGCCATATTGTAATTATTATGCGCTTGGTATAGTATTATGTACATGACACAGTTAGAATGAGCAATGTATATTGCATCGTAGTAATTATAATAAATACATATATTAGTACTCGTATGTATTGGAGTACTACAGTCTTTTTGTAGAGTTTTAAAAAAATGGATACACATGTATACCACGAAATTTAAACATGGATAACAGTCGATAGTTGTCAATAAACTGTATAAGTTTCATTGTCTACTTCCGTCTACTGCAGGAAATATGACCTTGGAATTATGATATTGAAGGTGTCCGCTTGAGGTGGCGAGACGAGCAGAAGAGAAGCACGTAAGTTATAGCGTTTGTTTGACAGTGCAAGCACGCGGAGTTAGTTGAAAACGACAGAGCCGTGTGTACGGTAGTTATCACAAAGCTATCGAGTGTTTGCAGTGTGTAGTACCATTGTGTAGTGTGGGGAAGTAAACAATGGATATACATATATCTCGTCTGGAGTTGCATGATAAAATACAAGAAAACAGAAGGAAGACCCATGTGCAGCAAGAAGAAAGTGTTGTGCAATATGTTAAAAACAAGTGTGGATTAGATATAGATAGCGAAGCCACAAAATCGCTGTATCATGCAATGAGGTTGCATTTCTTTATTCCGTATTATTGGCGCTGGAATAAGTGTCGGAGTAACGAAAGTTATTTTGTATGTAAATATTCGGGCTGGTTGAAGCAAGATGTACATCTTACAATCACAGATGTTCCTTCCACTCCGTCGTCGGCAACAACTGGACGTCCTTCCAAAGAATTTCACGAAGTGTGTGACAGAACTAAAAGACGAAAAACGCAATCGTTAAGAAGTAATAGAAGTACGCCTGAACTTGCATATGCTACGGTGATGAAGTTGCGATCTGACGAGGATGAACAAGCCGCAAAATTATTGCAAGAAGTAACCGCAACAACACCGACCAGGGGCAAAAGAATTCGTGACACTTGGATAAAGGAACGACAATAAGCAACGAAGCTATCAGACGAGGAAGCGTTATCGATGATTGTCCCTGCGAATTTAAGTAAACACCAATATCAGGCAATTAGAACCACGCCAATTAAACATGGTCACTCGCTATATCCCAGCTACTATGCTATTCTGCAAGCAAAAGAAGCAACATATCCGAAAAATATAAGTGTTAGTGAAAGTGAATGTAAAGTTGAAGGTTCAAGAGTTACTGGACTGCAAAAAGAATTTTGAAACTTTTGTCGGACAATGGGCAATCATTAAGAGACAAAACGTATATATTGCATTGCAAGTGGGGTTTTGACGGGAGTTCTGGTCACTCACAATATAAACAGACATGGACTGAAAGTGGCATGAGTGACGCAAGTTTATTTATGACAGCGATCGTTCCCTTGCGATCGATTGATAATGAAACAGGAGAGTGCGTGTGGAGAAATGAAAGACCATCATCAAGACGTTTCTGCAGACCTATTCATCTACGTTGGATTCACGAAACCACTACTGTTGCTCAGGAAGAAAGAGACTATTTGAACAAACAGATAGAAAGCTTACAGCCATTAAGAAACAATATTCTGACTGTACACTACTCTCTTATACTATCAATGGTTGATGACAAAATATGCAATGCCATCATCAACACAACAAGGCTGAAATGTTACATCTGTGGCGCGAAAATTTCACAAATGAATGCTCTTAAGAGAATGACACATGTGCCACAAGATCTATCCCATTTGGAGTTTGGACTTTCCATCCACCATGCACATATTCGATTTTTTGAGTGTATTCTTCATATCTCCTATAGATTAGATTTTCAAAAGTGGAAAGCGAGTACGAAAGATGGAACTCGTCAAATGTTCGAAGGCAGGAAACAAATTATCCAAGAGAGGTTCAGATGCATACTAGGCCTCAGTGTGGATATTCCCAAACCTGGTTATGGAACTACCAATGACGGTAATACCGCCCGCAGGTTCTTTGCAGCTCCTCAAATAGCTTCGGAGATAACAGGAGTGGATCAGCAGTTAATCACGCGTCTCGGAAATATCTTGACAACAATTTCCTGTGGACATGACATAGATGTTGCAAAATTCGACACGTACTGCATCGAAACTGCTAAGTTATTTGTGCGATTATATCCCTGGTACTACATGCCACTCACCGTGCACAAAGTTCTTATTCACGGGTCAGTAATTGTGCAGGCAGCTCTTTTACCGATTGAGGAGCTTTCAGAGGAGCCATAAACTGCCTCAGGATGTGATTGCGCTACTGAAAATAACCACACAAGATGACGAATCTGCAGATACTTCGTCTGAAGACGAGTTAGGCTTGTTACCAGGTGAGTGCTCATTAGCATAATCAACTACTTCTCCTTTTGCTCGGCTATATTAGATACTCTATATTTAATTTTACTCCTAATATGATATTCGTATTTGCCTCATACCAATTTCAGCTCCGTAACATGCATTTTCTTACATTTTCCACCATATTGGATTTGCCATGTTCAAGTTTACAATTTTATCAAACTTCGTAATCTGTGACAGTGTAAAATCCTCTGTGCTCAATTTGAGTCCATACTATGAATTTGTCACCTTTTGGTCCGCCATATTGGATCCGCCATTTTGAATTTTTCATTTTTGATATCAAATTCGTAATTGTCAACCTTACAAACCATTATATACAAAATTTCAAAACATTTCAAGAACTCCTTCCTTTTTTGTCCACCTTTTTCGCCATTCGGACCACTGTGCGATGCACTCATTTAACGTTAAAATGCAAATTTGGTAACAGGTTTATCCCAAGTACTTTCCTCTAATGTTGTTCTACCTAACAACTAGTGATTTTATTACAATCACGCAGTAAAACTTTGCAAGTAGGGGTGGAAGTTCAAGACCTAAAAAATATAGATATGACCTATAAAACGCCTTAAAAATGGAAAATGACCTAAAAGTACGGAAAATGATTAAATTTGTAACTATAACCACAGAGGAAATATTTTGTTATTTCCTCTGTGCTATAACTTTAAAAAAAACGCAACATACGAGGATGGGCTTTGTGATAAGGGTTGACGATTGGAACATACTCTCGCGTTCTATTGGGTGCTGAAATCGATAAATTTATATCAAGAGTCCCGACTCCTTGCGATCATTTTAGTTCCAACATCTCCTAATCTGATCTTACACTCGGGTTCGAGCCAGACAGAGACGCCTAGCACTTTCTGCTTGAGAAAATAGAAAGAAAGAAACATTAATATTTGTACTTCATATCCTCTTTCTTTTGCTTGTAAATTGTCATCCTATGAAAAAATGTATTTACTTTGGTGCAAAGTCTCGAGCTTATTATCAAATTTAAAAGAATAGCAAAAATAATTAAAAACTTATGAGAAATTACGGAATTTAGGAAAAATAAGAAAAAAAAATACTTAAAAGCTGGAAATTTGCAAAATATGAAAAAAAAACTTTAAAATTATCTTTAAAAAAAAAGAATGAAGTGTAATATTATGTGTATGTGATTGACATTTTGTCCGCGATACCAGAAGAAAAGACATTTCATAACTTTTGCACTCCATAAGATTTGGTTAGTATGTCTGTCCGTCCGTCCGTCCGTCTATTACTTCACACTGATATTTGAATTCTATTTTATGCAATAAGTAATTATAACGATTATCTCGGCCGAGTTCGTTAATGAAATAAATCCGTTAACGCTGTAACGAGTAACGGAGACTTACTTCCGTCTGTTACTCCACACGATAGCTCTTGAACGATTTGCAATAGATAGCTAGAGCGAATATCTTAGCCGATTTCGTTAATGGATTCAATCCATTAACATTTTCATGGGTGACGGTCACGTTAATGGAGCTAACTATATTCCATTTCTTACTATTGAAACAAAGATAGAAGTTACAGCTCTCGGCGTTAGATGGCAGTAAACATCCTCCAGTGGTTGACATCTACCGGATGAAATTGAAACTTCTAGTGCGTAATCCTTTTTATTATACTAGAATTTAATAGTATAATATTTTTTTTAATAGTATATAATACTAGTGTAAATTTTTTAAAATAAAAATTTAACTAAGTTCCAACTCCAACTTTGATGCCCCATACCTCGGAAGCCGATTGTTTGCATGGGAAATTAATTATTTCGTATGCATTCTAAACAAACCAAGTTTGGTCAAGATCAGATGTGTTCTGTAAATCGCATAGGAACCATGACCGCAATCATGAAATTCGCCACTATTCTTATGATTTTTATATTAATTTAAAAAAAATAAGAAATGGTTATTAGTGAGCATGATCTCTTACATATTTAATTGATCAAAGATATATTTTAGTTCTTAATCTAAATCTTATACATTTAATTAAAAAGTTTCGAAAAAAAAAATTAAAATATTTTAAATTGCACTCTAAGATTACTTAGCTAAGTAAAATTGTATTTCGAAAATCACTTCCCAGTAAGGAATAAATCAACAGTTTTATATATTTCCCATCCACATATCCATATTATGAATACTTTTCGAAGTGGGTATACAGTTTTCCCAACAATTGTAGTATTCAGTATTTCTGTCTTTGAAAGGTATGGCACAATGAAATTTTCCCGAGGCTCCAAATAAACTAAGTATCTTGTTATATCAATAATTTATTGTACATTGAAGCCTTTTATAGCATATGGACTTCTTTTTGGTTAATTGTTTTTAGAATGATTACATTATGTTCTCAGAAAGATTGTTTTTACTACTAATCACTTTATACTATTATTTAGTTGGCGCAAATTAAGAATATCCTATACACCATTGTTCGCACTAACTTTTCTATATTGATGTAAAAGTTACTCCTATTCATACCATCTACCCATTTAGCGTTTCCCAATTCCTCTCATTCAACCGTACCTTTTATCGTATTCCTTTGAGTACAATGTTTTTCTCAATTTTCTAACCAGTCCCTTTCACTCTTTATATCTCCAATATTGTTCTCATCTAGTACTCTTATACATACATGTTGCATTTCCGTTTCGTCCAATTGTCTCATTTTGCTCCTCGGTTCGAAAGCCTCTAGCATTTTTTCTTTTGTCCCTTTTACACAATGTCCACGCTCTTCTCTGTATAACACAACACTCCACACCAAACATTTTATTATTCTTTCAGTGACCAACTTGCTTTCATCATGATTATCTTGCATTCATTTCCCGTTTACATTTGAAATCTTCACTTATAAAACTACCTAAGTATTGAAGTCACTTGTATTATATTCTATCCTTTAGCCCATAATTGTTTATTAGTTTGTTTCGTTCTGATCACCATTGCCTTCGTCTTTTTACAGTCGTCACAGCTTTCCCTCAAATTTTCTATTCAGATTCCGCAATAGGGTCCTGACATTTGCAAACAAAATGCTTTTAGAACCTTTTTTTTCTCCTGCTGAAATACCATCTACCTTATTTAAAGACCTCTTCGCTATTTCCTCTACAACCATAATGTGGAAACGTATTTAAGAAAGCCTCGTATGCATTGTCTAATATGAATGAAATTCGTAGCAAATGAGTGTGTGTGTGTAGAGGTCATACTGGCCTTAGTTTCGAGATCCCAGTGTATTACTCATTGTAGAGGAACGGCCAACAAGAGATGGTCTCTGACGTTTCTTACATAATGCGGTGGGACATTGCAGCTCCTATTTCGATACCCGTGTTACCAACCACGATCACTCTGTCTTATACCATTAATTAAATTGCCACTACAGTTGCACCGAAAAAAGCTTGACACGCGAGTAGTGGCAATGTCACTGCGAGCTGTCAGAGACGTTCTCTTACTGGACGCACTATAGTATCAGTACAGGGCATACTGCTAGTACTTTGAAGATCGACAGACAACAGGTTGTAGTTATGTGTGGATCACAGACATGGTTTGGAATGCCAGGACGACTCTAGCGAATACCTATTGTGCAATTAGATTACTCTTAGAGCAACAGGGCGAGTGTTCGCTTAAAAAAAAGAAAAAAATGTCGCTCGAGTGCTTCGTGACAAAGGAAGGCGGTGTCCTCACAACGTGATACCACCTGTAAACGCATAACACTAAATAATTAATTTTGCATGCAGATCTATGCTCCCGCGTTCTTGCACGATTACTCTTTATAGTTCTCATTTCCAAGAATATCCTCAGGTGCTGAGAGAAACTGAAATGGCGAGGTGCTAACGAAGGATAATATAGTATTCAGTGATCAGAGTTCTTTCTCTTTCGTATACAATAACAGCCATATACATATCCGTAGATATGCAGATAAGCTGGGAACGCAGCATGAATTTGCACTCGCCTTGTAAGACTCACACCTACTATTCTGGTCTGAAAGCAATGATCTACATATCCCGCTAGCCTCCTTTTTTTAATTCAGGAGAGTATAACTAAAGATATACCATATTGACTTGATCCCTAGTCTTCCAACTAAAGATATACCACATTGACTTGATCCCTAGTCTTCCAACTAAAGATATACCACATTGACTTGATCCCTAGTTTTCCGTTGCAAGCGCTGCTATCGGCTGAAGGAATTCCACTCCCTTTCTCTTGCTTAGTAACAGCTGAACCCTTATTGGCTCAACGCGTGGGTGTGTGAGCTTTAATTCGCATTTTTGCCACGGCTCAAGACATTTTGGCAGCATAATAGTTTGTATATATTTGTGATGTTGTCAATCCTATCCTCCAACCTTATCTGGACACTTTATATGACCACCATCTTCCTGCAGAATAATGCGCGCCATCATACCATCAGGGCAACGCAGCCTGCTCTACTCGGTATATGCTCTTTTCCTTCGCTTGCCAGGTTTAGAAACTTACGCCCTATCGAGTATAAGTGGTACAGCTTCTCACCGCCGGAAACAACCATCATCCAACTATATCAAAATCTACAGCGAGCGTAGAATACCATACTATAGAGACATTTAGGGCTTCCTGTCCGAACAGCTATTTGTGTAGTCGCTCGTTCTGTTAAGGTGAGTATTGTACATGTATGTATGACCACTGTATAACATGTTGTGGATGACCCACAGTGCCATCTTCTAGTGTACCAACTTCAAGCCAAAATCCTTGAATTCCTACTGTGTTTTTCAATGTTTTTCCATCAGTGTGTGTATTGAATATAGTTGGTAAAAAGTAATATCTGTCGAACTCCTCGTCCTTTTATCCCAGATCCTTATTTATTTGTTGCAACTTTCCATTCTATCCCAACCTTATTTCGCATCCATCAAAGCTTTCCCTGTCATCAAACACTACACATACTATCGCTTCCATTATTTCTGCTTTACATGTCAGACCTTAAGTTATTATATTACCTCAACACCAAAATCATATGCAATCCTGATCAGTCAATCACAATTGGTTTCGTGTCTAACTTTCACCAATTACTTGCAAAATGCATCTCTAGTGCTTTTCTCCTAATCCTACTATATCCAAATTGTTTCTCCGTAACTCCCTAATTTCTTCGGTCATGTACTTTATTATGCTTCTATATTTGAAGCTGAGCATTTCCTCATGCGGTAAGAAAATACAGCAGTCGTAGTCATCACGTTATTATATTAGATTGCTTAGCCCATTCGTATCTCTCAAGATGTCTATAGACCCATTTTCTTAATTTCATATAGTTCATTTATAAATTCGGAGCACTTCTACTTCTAAGTTCTCAATTAACCTATGGGTATGTTATTTATATCGGTTGTGTCTCCACTCTACATCTCGCAAAGAGCATAAAATGAATTTATAATTATGAAAATTATTTGAACTCATCCTTCGATTCAATTTTATTTTCGAATTCCAAAGCTTTGGTCAGTAGGTAGGAAACCTAAATTCTCTTTGAGAGACTCGTGATGGTACAAGAGCATAAACGAAGTGCGTACGAAGATTGATCAGTTTTAAAAGCATACTTATTAATAAATACCCAAACAGAGAACGTGATTATATCAATATAATAATATTGGTAATCTTATGTAATTCCAACTTAGGAGGTGACTGAAAAATAATTCTAGTATATGGGGGAAGGAATAGTAGCGGATTCCAGTGAGGGGCAGAAATGAGGCTCATTTCCACTTACGTGTATTGTAAAGTTGAGTCAATAAGTTTGACTGTATTATTTTAACATAACAATAATAATTTCACAATTCTTTACGAAGCTGCTTGCAGTGATTCCCTCCGTAATTATAAAGGACCTAAATAACTTTGAAGTTGTGACTGGATGAACAGCCGATACAAATGTCTGCGCAGGGAGAACTTGTGCTGTTTCGAGTGTTAAGCTTTCGTGTTTTAGATCCTTATGCAATACAGGGGTTATGAAGGACAATACCTACTATTAACCGGGCTCTGAACTGGGCTTTGTAATACTTAGAAAATATTTATATAAGGTAGTTTTTAGTTTTCATCGTTTTAGTTTAGCACCCCACGATTACGCACTGAGATTTAAAGATGGTGATAATGTGCTGGATGATAATGATGCAATGAAGCATGTGGGAGGAAACGAGAAAACTCACGCACACGGTGTTTCTCCACCACAAAGTTTTCGTCATTTACATACCTCAACGAGCAATATAAAATGCTCAAAGCTAGTGTGTTAGGGTTTGTTGTAGGTTAACTGTCTTTTCAGCACCGAGGCTATATGCGACATGTACCTACAATTTAAGGTGGAACTGGAATCTAGAGCTCTTTCGTGGCTAAGAGGTTATCATACGCGCCTTTGACGTGGAAGACTCGGATTCGTTTCCCGATGGGAGCTCATATGGTTCGGATTCCACGTTAAGCTATAGGTCCACAAAACCTCGCTACTGAAAGAAACGCTAAACTCGAAATCAAATCAAGGTGAAATCCGAACCACCTAATGCGTTCAATTTGTTTAAATGCTCTCCAACCGGGAATCAAACCTAGGAGTACGTGCACCTAAAGCGCACGCAATTGTCACTATACCAGCGGGTAAGGGCTAATGCATTAATCATTATTTTGAGAACTCTTGAGAATTTTGAATTTCAATCTTTACTGTGTTCAAAAATACTTCCTAACTTCAGGTAATCTGGTAGCTTCTTTCCAAAGAAACACCATGCCCATACGCAGGTCACCATCTTAGTTTATCTTTCTTTTTTCACTCGCTGGTACATAGAAATCTTACCCTTTCTTTTTCATTGTGAGTTTCGAAATTTGACCGACATCTTGATCTTCCTATTCGTTTCGTAGCAATTATTTCCTTGTTGCAGAAAAACTTCGGCTTCTAATTTGAGTCTGTTAACACTAAAGCTCTGAATAAGAAATTATAGAAAACTAAATCGCAAGATATCTTGTACTTCAAGAGAAAACACCACACCTACTATTATTTATAAATACCTTTTATCTAGATAGATAGTTTTAAAAGTGATCAGACTTCTGAAGAATTAAACTGGTACACTCACGAAAAATGATAAATATATGCCTCACCTCTAATGTTCTTTTACATATTTGATCCTAAATGATCTGAAAATGAATTAAGTTTACACACTTTACACAAATGGTTTACGTTTCAGGTGGGAAACAGGGTTGATATGTTTAAAACAAAATGTTTAAAACAAGTGTTTAAAACATGTTTAAAACGAGGGCTGTTGTTTTATTCAGTTTGTTTTAAACGTTTTAAACAAATTGTTTTAAACGTGTTTTTTTTCGATGCTGGTTGGACATGTTTAAAACAACTAAAATATCAGATTGAAGAAGCTAATTTAATTTTCTAACAAACAACCCATCCTCCGCAGGGTTTGTGCATGGAGTAAATTACAAGCAGAGTTATATTCTTATTATAACAGCAATTACTGAACGAAATTCTGCACATCAGTGTGCTTATAACTAAACCAACAGAAGTTCAAGTGAAGTATTTGAACATTTCATGAGATATACACCATTGAAAAGCTTATAGACCACAACTTCCAACGAGATAATATGCGTCAAATTCCCGCCGTATTCGTAGAAAAAGAACAGACATAAAAAATCATTAAAAATATGAAAATATTGACTTTGCGGGGCCCTGGCAACCCTTGCAGTTACCTGCGCTGACAAAATGATGCTAATGTGTAGGCCACATACTTGTGACAATAATATAAGAAATGGTAGCCATTGCTGCCATTGCGTAATGAATTCGTTTTATGTAGGAAATATTTTTTAAAAAAATATGCGCAGAAAAACATTCATTGAATTAGACATTCTCTCCCCTCCCCCACTATAGTACCACGTCCATATGCAAATCATTTTTGCTGCACACATCATGTATACGAACAAGAATTATGCTTCTAGACCACTTCAGTGAAATATATCTTGTGTTATACGGGACCGTCCCGAAAATAAATGTAAATTAACCAAATTTGACCCCCTCTTCCTCTATAAACAACAAGTACACATACAGGTTACTATCATGTAGGGGACTACTTCATTGCTTCACATACCAATTTTTATGGATGTACCACACAGAGGGGAAGAATACCCGCCAAAACCTGATGAAAAAAAATTGATGAAAAAAAAATTCATCCTCCCTCTCTCGGCCGTACATACGTACCCCGTATATACATAAAATGCAAGTGACGGAAAGCTTTATCTCTCAAAAATACTTTGGTACCAAATCACCTTTCTAGCTTAATTAAGGACTGAGCTATTGATGTTTGTTGTAAAAATAAATGTAATTTACGTCAAAAAACTGAAACTCCAAAAATTGGCTAACTTTGTCCCCTCCCTGCTCCCCATAATAAGCAAGAAGTACAAATCAGGGTTGGCAAAAACCATGGTTTTTATTGAAAAAAAAACGTTTTTTTGGTTTAAACCAGGTTCTTTTGGTTTAAATAATTTGCTCTATATATTCATATCATATATGGACAGAAATAAGTTTGTTTCGCCTTGATGTTATTATGCAACTACCGGGTTATGCTGGAAGGGATCACATAAGCTTAAAGCGGAATAAAAATCGTTTCTCGAGTTACATCCGAGAGAAATTGTCCTCCATTTGAACTCGGAACCAGGACTAATTGGCCACAAATGCGATACGTCTGCCGACTCACTCACGAAGGAATCCTGATAAAAATACGTTGTTCTGATCTTTACATGCTTCTTAATATAACTGTCAAGAGTCATTTCAGAAGGACAAAAAGATAAACAGTTGCACAAGTGAAAGCATTATACAGAATTACATATGGACAATTTCAAAGTACTACGGAGTACAGAAGAACTAATTTAGTTCGAGTTAGTTAACAGCAACTTTTATTGGTCCAAATTAAAGAAATACAACGACTTAATTTGCATATTAGTAAGAAAAATGAATAAAGATACGAATTATTTGAGTCCACTTTGGCTCAGACTCATTTATACATAAATAAATATCAAAGAGACTTCTCATTTCACTAAATGTCTCTCGTGGGGTCTGACCCCCCTCCCCCCAAACAAAAAGTACGGCATTTCGATGTATTTTATCAATAGTAAACATTAAAACGAAACAATATTTAGAATTTTTCTTTGATTGCAATTAAATAAAAACAATAATAACAACTACAAAAAAAAATCACAAAACAAACATTTATATAACAACATATATATAAGTTGCTTATGCAGTATAATCTTTTTGAGTAATGAATGGGGAATTTAGGTCTGAATATAATACGAATAATATACGGGAGTGAAACGTGATAACCCACAAACGTGTGTTCATCAAGATTTTACAAACACTTACACTTTTAGGAACATTTTTCGTTTTTTGGTTTAAACCAGCCAACCCTGGTACAAAAACACGATATTACCATGTAGTAACCTACTTCATTGCTTCATGTAACAATTTTTATGAATCTATCCCCCAAGAGGGAAAACGGCCCCCAAAAAACTGTTGAAAACAAAAAAAACACGATATTTACCCTCCTCCCACATACATAAAATGCACACCAGGAAAGTTGCATCTTTGAGGAATAAATTAGTACCAAAACCATCTTCCAGCCTTAATTTGAGGTTTAAGACTGAGCCATTGAGGTTTAAAGCCCTGACACAGCAGTTGCGTCAATGGGAGTTTAAAGATGAAGAATGCAGACGACCAGTAGAACGTAACACAAAGAAACTAAACTACATATTCTGTGAACGGAGATCGGGAAAATCCCGATTTTTTCTCCGGAATTGAACATTTGGGCGGATCGAGATTAGGGAAGTTCCCGAAATTTGATATAGCGGTTGAATATAGATGGCAAGCAGTACCTAAGAGTGTAAAAATATAATATATATGCTTATGTAGATTATTGTTTTAAACAAAATAAACGTTTTAAACATGTTTTTTTCTTGTTTAAAACAAAGTACTTTGTTTTAAACGTTAAAAACGTTTTAAACAAAAAAAACATGTTTTAAACATAAAAAACGTTTTTTATGATTTTTTTAAAAAAAACATGTTTTTTTTCAACCCTGGTGGGAAAGAGTTAGTATCCTGTTGGAGGAAACAGGAAAAAAAAAGCACAGGGGGAAGTTTTCAGGGTAGACCCAGTGTCTTCAAGCAATTTGGGAGTTCGCTTGAATTACAAAGTAGCCAAGTTCGTTCTAGAAATAATGACATTGGAAACCAACAAGATGACCATGTATCACTCTTTATATGTGCTTTATCCTACCGCTATAGCCCTTTATGAACTGTAAAGCCATGATTTTTTTTATTCAATCTACTCAATGTTTTATCACTTTTACTGTACGCTTTCAATATATCCCAAAAATCGATTTTCTCTTCAATGAACTAGAAACTTTAAACTTGAATAAATCATGATGTAGTCAAGTCAAATGTTAAATTTCAAGATAGTGTAGGTTTTGCAGATAATGCAGATGACTGATTACAGAGTAAAGAATCTTCCCGCAGGATTAATTCTATATTTACGTCCTTTTATCAGTAGCTTAGGCTATATGGACCAAGTTTAGTTTGAAGTGGGACCTCAACAACTATAGCGCGTTCGATATTTCTCCTACCGGGACTTGAAACCAAAAGCACACGCGCCAGCTAGCAGACCAATGGGAAAGGCTTTCACACAAGAGGCAGAATGATCTTGACCATTAGTTTCAAGTTCTGAACAAGAACCATTGTCACTGTCAATAAGAGCAAATATTACTATCCGAGATAAATAGTAAGGCACGTCCAATATTCCAGTTAATCATTTCTTATAAACGTTTTGCAATGAACAATTTCGTCAAGACAGCCAGTCAGCCATAATATTAATTGTAAAAATATGTATTTAACACTGGTTTCCTAATTTGGGTTCAGAAAAACGCATTTTCATCAAAAGCGCGTTAATTTTATATACAACAGAAACTGGAAAGGACACTTCCTAGTAATACGTAATTTTTGTCCGATGCGTGTTCCTCAGAACATTTTATTGACTCATGGTTTTAGAAGAACATAATATTACTCTCAAAAACGTCCCAAACAGAGTTTCAGGGAAAACAGAAAACCTAAAAATTCCGTTTCCTAAAACTAGATACATACGTAGAAGTCTGGTCACCGTTCATTGACAAATTTGCAAAGGGCATTAAAGTGGAAAAAAATTGAAATGAAATGAAATGAAACATATATTGGCTTAGTCAATCATTTTTCATTTTATTTAATATTTATTCTAGGACACAATATCACAGTCATTTTGAAAAAAAAAAACATAATAATAATAATAATGATATTATTATTATAATAAACACAGATAGTTGTCATCTCCACCTTCTACTTTTAAACTTCTTTTTTCTTTTCCTTCACAATAATCAGTACTTGAAAAACCAGTTCACCCAACCAGAATGGGTATTATATCAACATAGTTAATATATATATTTATATATATATACTCTCTTCATTTGGTATATACGCAGGGGAAGTATTATCATTTCGTTTCACTTTCTCTCAAGTATTTCTAAATAAAACAAAACTAAAAATTTACAAATAACCACCACGAGAAACGGAATGAGATGGTCTCTGCTCTTTATTATTATTATTATTATTACTTTAAATAAATTCATATAGCTTTGGTTCGTATCAGCAAAGTTGTGAAAATAATAATCAGAGAACGTAACTCTTTTGGCATATTATACACAAGCATACACACACACACGCACATATACACACATTCATACATATATAGGAAATATGCAAGCATTCTTAATAAGCATTGCTAACATACCTACATACATACATTCATGCAGGCATCCAAAATAGAACTGTTTGGTACATCATCATTTTCAGGTTATTTATTGGCACACGTTTTTTTTTTTTTTTTTCTGTTATTTCTTTTTTTTCCCCTTTCATTTGCAGTGGCAACCCTACGGTTAGTTTCATTGACATTCGTTAAACACTGTTATTATCGGAGTCTTAACATAAATCCTTCAAAAGAATTCTGATTTCATCTTACATCCAATTTTCACTGTTTTTTTTTTTAACATATTGTAGAGACAAAGAAAATTAAGTACACAAATTTTCCAATATTGTTTTTGGTGCCTAAAAATGCTACATTCTAAAAATAACAAGTGATGTCTCTCTTACTCGTGCAATATGTAACCCAAGCGTGCAAAGAAAAAATGTACAATTTTATAAGTTTCTTGAAAACTAGTTATTTTAGAATACAGAGAATATATTCTGTAAAGGTAAAGAAAATTTTACATTGTAAATTTTTTGTTACTTTTCATATTTTTAAAAAAAATAATATTTTGGTAAAATTTACTTAACAAGTAACTAAAAACAAATCTTTTTAATTGACTGTAATCGTTAAATTATAATAGTTCTCGTACATTTTACGTGTAACGAGCTAGAACGAAACTTCTTATTCCTTGTTCTGATTTTATATATATAAAAGACACACAATCAGGACTTTTAAATATACAAGAAAAAAAATAATAATTTCATTGGCGACATCTAGTACTGACTTGTCCACTTACAAACTAGCAAAGCAATTATAGTAAGGATCAAAATCATAAAAAGAAAAAAAAACAAGGACCATAATACGTCAGGGAGAGTTATAGTAAATAGGGATCCATTTCTAATATCGAACTATTATATTATTATTAATAATAATTTGTTACAATAAAACAATAAGCATTCTGTACTATCAAACACGTTTATCAGATGATTTAATCCAATGTTTTAATTTTGCAATAAATTTTGACAAAAAACGAAACACTATAGAAACATTTTCTCATAAGGTTTCCAAAATTAAAGTTCACAATAAACAATGTGCATATTATCATTTTTTTATTTTATTTAATTTAATTTTTTATTTTTTGTTTCAATCTCTCAATTGAGGTGTTAATATTTTCAGGTGCAAGTCCTGACCACCTAGATCACTTTTTATTAATAATCATTCCATAATATCAATCGATGGTTTATCTGTGTCTCTTAATATGTAATGGTTTCAAAATATTCCACTTGTTATAACCTTGAGAAATGTCCAAAATGTCTAAAACGAGATCGTTTCCTCGTATATGGTAATTGTACTTCGAGTTTAAACATTGTTCCATCTCATGTTTCTAATATTGTATCATGTTTCAATTAGTAATAATATAATACATGTGAAAACTTGAGTCGAATTTTCTAGAAAATCTTTCCAATGAATTTTTTATTGAATAATTTCTACTTTTACGATGTTAAACGTTATTATATTAAGTTTTTGTGTTAAATTACACATTGTAATAGTAAAATAATACTAAAATTTAAATTTCTTAACAAACAAAAAAATGTAAAAAAAAAAAAAAAATCCTTGGCCATTTCTCATCTAATAGACATGTTTTATCATATATGTTTTCGTAGTGACTTTTCATCATTTTTCTCTTACATTACTATTATTGACAAAATTTTATAACGTTTCTGTTGCAAATCTCTCCCACGAATTATTTGCTCTTACGATACAATTATGTAATTAAATATATTTATATAGCTAATAACTCGTCAGATGCTGTTTTTAACGAATGTTTGTGAAACTAACCAACAGTATTACTGTATATGTTTTCTTAGAATTTCAGATAATTAAAAAAGCAAATGGCATATTATCTTTCCTTGATATAAAGGAGAGTTTGAAGTTGACGCAACACTCTCAAATTAAATAAACATACATATATATATATATTTATAATAATAACCTTCAATCATTTCATACCACTAATAATCACATTATGTATACATATATTACCCTGCTTTTCGAATAAACCGTACATGATAATACAATCTTCTTCATAAAATCTCATTTATATGAATCACAAAGGAACAAGCATACATATACTATATTATTTTTGCTTCAACGTCTTTTCCCTTTTTTAAAAAATGAAAAAGAACGTGTTGTGTGTTTTATTCAAGGAAAATGAAAAACACCTAGAAAATCCCCCATACTTTACACTCCGTTCACCCTTATTACACACGACATACCCAAACATCCATACGTTCATACACACATAAACATAGTGATATTTTACTAATATATATTTATATATATATTTTATATACATATATATATTTATATATATGTACAATTATACGTATACATAGAAATTTGACTTTTTCTTTCCTTTTTTCTTCATTAAATCAAGCGTATAGTGAAAAGTTTATAACTTTTTTTTGTTTATTCACATACTATCTAAGTGCATTCACATTTACAGAAGAAAAATATATGTATATATATATTTACACACACCAACATACACGCACGTTCATACATTCGTAAATCCATATTTTATCTCATACATTCGTTTTTTTATCTACTTAAAACAATGCACAGGAACTATAAATATTATGACTTTTTTAAACCAGAAATATACAGTCAAAATTAAGGTTTTAAATTATTTATCAGCATGTCTGCGTTAGTAGAAATTTCTATTTTAACAGTAATAGTATTGTATCGAAACCATAATGTCCTTGACTCTATAAGGAACCTTTTGAGTCATAATCATCATCAGTAACAACTCATTTAAAAATCGTGCTATTTTGTAACCGGTAAAATGTAAAACTAGTTGTATCTGGAAGTATATTGATTTTTTTTAAAAAATTCTTTATTTGTAGTACATACACGGTTGAATATATGATGGTTCAGGAAAAGAAATAATCACATGTGGACGTTACATATACAGACATATACTAACTTATATGCTAAAGAGATTATGAAAGAAGAGAAATAAACTGACATACGAACAGCAAAATCTATTATATATGTGTGCAAGATATATATATGACACTGCCAATAAACTATAGAAGAAAATGAATATTTCAAGCTACTATTAAATATGTATATATATTTTTAAAATGCATCTAATCATTATGTATATAAGAAACGAAACAAACTAGCAGTACTGTCAAAATAATAAGCCGTGAAAAATCCACCATTTTGGAGAATTTTGCAGTCACAAAGAAAAGCATTAATGAGTCAACTAGATCTAAACTCAAGTTACATTATCAAAAGAAAATATATAATAAAACGTGGTGTCAAAAGAAAATGAAATTAATATGTTAACATATGTCAATAACTTAGTGTCTACCATGAATGAGATTTCGATAAACATTTTTTATTTCCCCAAAATGGCGAAAAATGAGTTTAAGTTTACAGAGATTCATCAAGCCTTCTCTTCTTTCTTTAATTGAAGCAGGGAAAAATATATAATTTCGTTCTAACACAGTGTAAACATTTTTTTCTTAAGCAAGTGATATTTCTTAAATATAATTACGTAAAATAAAAGAGAAAAAACTTTGACCAATTTACTTTTTCAAAGGCAATAGGATTATTATACTTGGAAGAGCCTTAACATATTTTCATTATTCCACATAATTTTGTTGCTACTGTCTTCACTAGCACCTCTACAGTGACCGTAATAAGTTGATCCCCATTGTTGACTAATCTGTTGTTGGGGATTTTGGAAGTTGTTTTGTTGTTGACTATGCTGATGTTGATTTTGGACATTGGTTGTTGTTGTTGAGTTACTACAACAGACTTTGCAAATAGAAGCGTTACCACAGTCTTTATTATAAGCAGGAGCAGTCTGAGCTAGCTTTGGCCATGCGTTGATAGGTTCAGTCGAATTTTGAAGGAAAGACCCTGTATTTGCAAGCCAGGTTGAGTTGTTATTGTTGTTAACATTAGTAGTGGTAGTGGTATTAGCTACAGTGGTCAAATTTGGGGGACAGATATTTTCCTGTAAAGTATTACTGACTGTTGTTGGGTTTTGGTGAGTGTTGCTAACACCAGCGACCCGACTTCGTTTTACAGATGTGGTTCGTGCCCACGGAACTGTCCTTCTCATTTGCATATGCAGCGACGAAGCAGTATGATGTTCGGGCCCTGGCTCTGCCGCTCGCATGACACTAGCACGATGGCGGTTTAGGACAGATGGGTGCTGGAATTGAGATGGAGCAGTCATTCCAGTCCATGGTTGCATAAGACGTTGCTGATGAGAAGACTGATTTTGCATAAGTTCTTGGGCACAGCCTTTGCATGCTTTGCAAGATGGAGGTGCAACAGCTGCCACTCCAACTGCTGGTTGCTGATGGAGTTGATTGTATTGTTGTTGCTGCTGCTGTTGTGGTTGAAGAATTGGTTGATGTCGTTGCTGTTGATGAGGTTGGGACTGTTGTAGAGGAGGTGGAGGTGGTTTAGGAAGTTGTTGAGATTTCTGTACAAGTGTTGTTTGCTGCTGCTGCTGCTGCTGCTGTTGTTGTTGTTGTTGCTGTTGTTGTTGTTGTTGTTGTTGCTGTTGTTGATTATGTGATTTTTGGTGATGACTTGTCGTGACACATAAACACCGAACTCCCGGTTGTTGACATAGTTGAGAATGATGACTTTCAGCTTGCATATTCACAGTTGCTGTGGCACTTGTATCACATGTCGAGTTGAATAAATCTGCAAAGACAAAAGAAAATAAAAACACATTAATATTTACGTAAGAGAATTTCAAACTTATGTATCATCTACAAACATTCAAAGTACAGGGTGGCCCAAAAGTAGGTATACAGTGCCGTAGTGATCAGTTCATTGCATTTTTTTATCATTTCTTATTGTTATCCATCAGGTAGACTTAGTTTCTTTATTATTTGTTTTTAATGCCTTTTTTCTTTTACCTTAAGCTCCGAACAACCGAAGCAAATAAACCCATTAACTAGAATGTTATACTTGATCAACGCAGCGGTGTATACTTACTTTTGGGCCACCTGTATAGTGAAACTGTGTAATGTTGGACAACTTATAAAATACTAGCCTACTACAAAATATTTTTTTATACACACACAGAAAAATAGCATTTGGTTCTTAAAGACACGAGACATACATATAAATATTGCACTTATATTTGGTTCGAAATTCTTTTGAGTTTAAAGAAACAAAGCGCATTTAAGAGGCCTAATCACTGCGAAATTAAAATACCACTAATTTTAGTCATCATGTGATATCTTTAAATAGATAAAAGATAATTGAAATTAGAACAAGAGCGCCCTAGACAATATTATTTTGCATGAGGTACCGTTATCACGAGTCACCTAGTAACTTTCCGTTTGCAGCCTTTTAGAAACGCGAAAATAAATGCCGATTTTCTAAATGACTGAAAATCGAAAACAGATAAGTGAGTCGTGATAACAGTATCTCATGTAAAATAATATTGTCTACGGAGGTCTTGTTTCACTTTTCGATTGTCTTTCATATATTTGAAGATCTCACATACTGATATTTGATTAGCGATATTTTTTAAAAAAAATTCGCCGTGATGGGGCTTCTTAACTAAGCTTCCGGCCTACAGATAAAAGGAAGCCACAGGGAAAGGAATCAACACAATGGACTTACTTTCTATTTGCCATTTTTGTTGAATGTTGTATTTCTTTTTTGGGAGGGTGGGGGGAAATATATATTAAAGACTTAAAACATATACCCCAAAATAATTATCCACGCAATGCAACACATTTCTTTAGCATGTGCTTTTCAGCTAATGAAGTATAAGATCTCGCTGGTAATTGATCCAAACCGATGTGCACCAACGACTAAATATAACATAATACATATATAATGTGTTAATGTAAGATGTATAAGGTTAACACAAAGTTTCCAATTTGAACTCGCGAAAAAATTTAGTGTACTTGTCTTTAGTGCACATGCATTCAGGTTGATTACCGGTAAGAAAATGAAATGAAATATTTCCGTTTAACGTCCCACGATTATTGCCCTTTCGGTTAAGGGAGACAATGATTAAAGGAAGTGAATGATGATGGAATAATTGGTAGAATGAAAAGTGGGAGGAAACGGGAGTAACCCGTGAATTCACAGTATTTTAAATCTATAAAGAATGTAACTCTTGCATATGGTCATTTAGATTCGTCAATCACTTTTATATTAGTATTACTATATTAAAAACATTATTTATAACAACATTTTGTGATATACTCGTAGGTGACTGGAATCCAGGTCTGCACCTGATCATATAAAACCTTAACTAAGAGATAAACTCTTGCATATCCAGTTTATTGTATCTGTGCTACGTAGGCCTATACGCAATTAATATAGCATATGAACATATAACACCAAATATAGAGTAGATTAACCGAACACATTTTAGAAGAAACTTTTGACATTAATTAGGTTGAGACCCCACATCAACTGTGCAAGTACAAACTATTCAGTCTCTCAAATTTAAAAATAATAGTAATAAACACAGAACTCAGAAACCCAGATGCAGCTTTCAAAATACTGCTTATTCTTAAAGTAAATACAGATCAAGATGCACTTAAGATATACTCTGTGAAAGAAGCAGGAAATATAAGTATGTAAAAAACAGTTGAAATAATTCAAATGGACTTTCTTTTTTTAACGTTAGGGCTTAAGAAATGAAGAAGGGGGGGGGGGGCAAGCAGATCCTTCATAATTTGCTTCCCTTGCTCACCCTTCTTCATATTCCAAGTTGAATTATGATTAAAAACTTTTCTGGAAAATTCAAGAGAAGGGAGTTGGAGGGGGGGGGGAGTTAGTTGGAAGGAAATGGAGCGGCCTGACTTATTCCATCCTTGTTTTTTGGTTAAGATCGGCCTTCGTATCCATCCATCCATTTTACCACGCACCTTCCATCTTAATATTCTTCAGCCCTTGTTCATTCCAATTCAAGCGTCAGAAGAGGGTCTAATTCAGCACAGATTCTAGAATTTAATTCCTTGCATCCCTCCTCTCATTCTGCCAAACTCTTTCCCCACCGCCGCCGTGCACAGACTATGGAAAAGGAAAGGTTCTTGTGTGAAGAACCCGTCAGTGTTGCAAAGTGAGATTAGTTTGTTACCCAGATGATTATCCTAGAGCTGCAACATCCAAATTTTTATATTACTTTCAGTATAAGGAAGCAAATGGTAATATGTAGACACCACTCTTATGAAAAGTCGCATTGTAAAGAAAATTTACCACTCCCTCTCTCCCTTAGAGGTCACTAGTCTTGTCCCACTCCCTTTGCTTTTTTTAATTGCAGAGATCGTAACATAAAACACCAACAAGCGCACGTCCAATTTTTTTTTTTTTTTGGGGGGGAGGGATCCAATACTAAAGCCACTACATCTATGTAGTATTGAACAAGTATTATTCTACACCCGAAAAGACGATAATACTTCCACCTATATATTCAGGGGGGAAAAAATTGATAGAACTACATTGTTTTTGTAAGTGAAAGAATTTAGATGAAGTGCAAGATCAAATTTTCATGGTACATCAATCATTTCTCTGCTCTAGTATAGTTCTATTGAGAAAGTGTACACTTGCATATCGTTAGGATTATTTTTTTAAAAAAAAATTTGTGGTGGGAGGAATCCGGACCCAGTGGATCCCCATGGCAGCGCCCTTGAACTATAATTTCTCTGAGTAATTTTCTACACAGTACAATATATTATTTAGTAAGCTAAACAATGTCTGAGACGATCTTCATTCTTACACAGTTTGTTGACTAGGTACATGACGTAACAATTAGCTTGAAGAATTGTTATTTAAGATATCAACGAATAACATCTATTCCACTAAATAGTACTTCCTATGAGAAGTTTTAGCGTTACTTTTTGACTTTCACAATATTGTGTATGCTAAGATCACACGTATATTTGTTATTCTGCGTTTCCAGATTTCTTTCTTTCAAATCTGTGTGTTTCAATCTTCTGTGTTCGTCCGTTCTCTCCGACGAATAGCCGGAATAGTACAAAATCCTTGCCTATTTATTCTGAAAATTTCTTACCAACTTCACTATTAATATTTGCAGTGCATTTTTTTTTTCATATTAGACGTATGTAGAAAACTTTCTTTCACGAAGAACTATAGCCTACTAAACGCGTTTTAATTGAGTACTGTGTGGTCAGAACATCAGCTCCCATCCCAAAGTTACTAACGATTTCCTAGATTGGATTTCGTTAGCCATTACTTCTCAAACTTCCTCACGATACTAGACGATCACCAAATAAGCCGTATTATGTATGTGTGTGTTTCATTAGGAATCAAATCCAGGGCCACGCATGCTAACTACACGACTTCAAAGAACAACTATAATAATAAATATTTTGCAGCTAATACGCCACCCTCACATGTCTAGTGTGCGTCCTTTTAGTGCACGAGATACCAGGCTCGATTTCCGGTGGAAGCACGGTGCGAAATCGTTAACAGTCAATGTAGGGGGGAATAAAAGTGTTTAAAAAATAAAAACTTCACACTGTAATGTTTTAACATAGAGTTAACATGTTTGAATATTCATTATGGATTAAATAATGTACGATTAGAGATATCGCTAACTACTATTTCACCCTTTAATTACATATGAAATACATGTTAACTAGATATGAATTACTGTAAAGTTCTGACAATAGTGTCGCTTTATCAATCCCCTTCCCAGTAAGATATTTTCTGGTGGAATTTTCTTCCAAAATATTATGTGAGGGAGCATCGAACTCACTGCAGTTGTTCATATTCTACTTTCAAACAAGGATTTAGGATTGAGATGTCTGGGCTTTCGGCATCTAAGGTCATGACGTCCCTCGGCCAGCACACAATCCGGAGAAAGGGAAGGAAGGAAGCGGCCTGAGACCTATAAGTTAGGTACCACCCCAGCATTTGCCTGGTGTGAATGAGGAAAACCCAGGAAACCCTCATTCAGGGTGGCTGGCCTGAAAAAGCATGTTACAATTTTTGGACCGAGTGACCCGGAATCAAAACCGGGACCGCTCGCACCGAAGGCGAGAGCGTTAGCGACTACTTTCAAACAAGAGATGGTCATTTTGCAATCTGGAGTCACTCGGGTTCTCTCAGTCTCAAGTTCGGAATCCTCAAAGGGGCTAGTGCTCACTAATCTCAACCGGGCTCACGCTATCTGAGGGCCGGGTTCCCGTTCAACTACTGAGCTTTAGTGACAATAGTGACTTTGGACATCTCTATTAACAAAGGATGTAACTATAGTACTAATCAATCCTATGTAAAATGCATTCTCGTCTTCTTTCAAAGAAAAGAAAAGAAAAGAAAAGAAAAAGAAAGAAAGAAAAAAGAAAAAATTCAATTCTCGATGTAAGTCATGTAATTTTGCTATTAGTAAATAAAATAGACTGTACCACGTTTGGTATCTTTATAATACGGTTAGCAACGCTGGAGTTCACATTACAGTGTGTGTGTGTTTGTACTGGCGTTCCAGAACTGCTCGTTCTCTCTTTTATCTCTACCTTACCACTACCAGCACTCAGGCAGTCAGTCTCTTTAGGGTTCCTCGTGCAACAAACATTTGCCGCTTTAGAAATCCCTTTCCCTCTCTTCTTTTATGTATGAGATACCCACTCTAGTACCAGAGAGATCTTTGTGAATTCCTCTAGGTTAAAAGACGCCTACAGAAAAACGCACACTGAAATATATAGAGAACAGGAGGGGAATATTTTTTTTCTAAAAAATAAAAAGAAATCTTAGTAAGACATCAATTTTTTTCCAATTATATTCGAGGTACTTATACCGCTTCCACGGGATTTCTACAACATTAACTAAACAGAAAAGTTCTGTTCGTTTTACAGTATACATATTATATATATATATATATATATATATATATATATATATATATATATATATATATATATATATATATATATATATATATATATATATATCTTTAAAACTAGATGGGACAGTATAGTTTCATACTTGCCAGAACAAGATTCTCCGTATACCGTAAAGAAAAAAAAATTAGAACTATTCACTTGCTATCAAACACTGCCTTTTGCGTTTAGCTTGACGGACACGTGTTTATGGTTTACATTTTCCCTCTATAATTGGAATCCCAACGAACAGCAATTATACTTAGGGCTTTCCCTCAGTTCTACCCCAAAGTTAACATTCTTTCTCTTCTTTCACTGTTCATGTTCTCAGTTTGAAATGACCTTCGGAATGTACGTACCAAGATACAGTTAACGAATAAATACATTATACCTCATTAATCGACCATATGATATAAGCTAACGAGGAATCTGACGACAGGCTTTCAATCTCGTCCCATCATCAATGTCATTAGTTTAAATCTATCTTAGCCGGTAGTTCCATTATATTATTATTATTATTATTATTATTATTATTATTATTATTTTAAAAAAGAAAATATTTCCCTGTTTGATTTCACGCTGATGAGTCAACACTGAAACTATTTGAGTTTTCATTCAAGAAAAGAAAAGAGAACATTATATGAAGTATTTAAGAGGCCTAATCACTGCGAAATTAAAATACCGCTAATTTTACAGTAATTATTTGATATCTTCAAATAGATAAAAGATAATCGAAATGTGGAACAAAAGCACCCTAGACAATATTATTTTGCATGAGGTACCGTTATCACGAGTCACCTAGTAACTTTCCGTTTGCAGCCATTTAGAAACGTGAAAATAAATGCCGATTATCTAAATGGCTGGAAATCGAAAGCAGATAAGTGAGTCGTGATAAAGGTATCTCGTGTAAAATAATATTGCCTAGCGAGCTCTTGTTCCACTCTTCGATTATCTTTTATTTATTTGAAGATATCAAATAATTACTGTAAGATTAGCGGTATTTAATTTCGCCGTGTTGAACCTCTTAAGGCTGATCATGAAACAATTGTTGGAATGAGAAATTGGAAGGAAACGATAGAACTCCGAAAAATGCCATGGATACGAAGTTGTCCTCCACAAACGTTCACAGCCTAGGATCGAACCAGGGAACCCTCGAGGCGTTCTAACATTAAGCCACCATGATCTTCTATCGGCCTAGTCATTGAAAGTTAATACTATGATAGTACTTTAGATAGGTAGCCCGAATTCATCTTTCACCACAAAAGAACGCTTGGTAAAAGAAATGTCATCCTTTATATTACACAAGAATAATCAGAAGAAAGATGAATATAAATTATGTAAATAACATTTTTCATAGATCGCCATGTTTCTTTGAAGTATATAAATAACAGACTAAAAATTAGTAATACGAGTTCAGAACAAACGGTCAACCCACTTCATTGTGTACAAATACCGAATGGCGTGTTTCCCAGATACTACAATGGGAATACGAGAAATTTTAAAACTTGATATGTGTATTATGAAAACTAGGGATCTGATTGGCTACTGAGAAAGGATAACTACTAAAACAACTTCTGTGAAGAAAATTAGTTTTTTTTTTTTTTTAAAGTGTATTGAGAATGACAGCGGACATGTGGAAAGAGCGCTATTCTTAGGTTCTAAAGTTTTCTTACTGTAAAATGCCACCATTATAACAAAATTGGAAGTATGTGGGAAGTAGAGATCAATATACCTCACTACGTACGTAATATTCTGAAATGAGCGTAACAAAACTTTTCTTTCTTTTATAATATTCGTTACAAATAATATATAGTCCAGGGTATCGAAATCAAGATTTCTGTTCTTCAAGAAAGAAAGAAAGAAAGAAAGAAAAGAAAAAGAACAGTAAGGAATTTCATTACTACTGTACTTTGTCACAATGAACATAACCTTTGACGATCCTAAATTTTTGTATGCTCCTGGCAACCTTGGTAATGAGAATCTCAGCAAAATGCGCCCCCTCCCGTTATTTTCCCTTGTCCGCGCTTCATACTCCGTCACGTCTTTTTTTTCCCCCGCCTTTCTACTGAGCCAGTAAGTAAGGTGCGTTCCGTGAAGAATACTTGAAATTGTATACAATGACGGGTGGGAATTTTTTCCCCTCTACTCGCTCGCTGTTGTTAATGCAATGATGGTTGGTTGCAGAGCGAGGAGGAGAGGGAGAATACGGGGTGCGAACCCCACCAAGAATGGAACAAAAGACTTGTAATTCCATCTTGTATGACACTTCACCTTTCCCTTCCTCCCTCAACAATTTTCCAAAAGCTTTAACGCCCTTCTCTTGTCTGCAAAAGATATACGCTAGACTCCGCCCCTTTCTCTAATTGAGGGCCCCTGCTTTTAAGGTGGCAACGGGAAAAAACCGAGCGACTTAATACGATCGCCCTCACATAAATTAACGTGCTTTTGGGGATTGCTTTGCCAAGTTCACGTTCCTTGTCTGTGGCATCTTATCACCTCAAAATCCAATCCAACGGTCTCGCCTCGCTCTTGCTTGGAAGAAAGCATCACGTTCTATTGACCAGCATTGAAGGAAATGTTTGCACGGCACTTCAACAATAGCCGTGAGCTGCATACCATATAAATCCTATTCTCGTTTTCTCTATTCGATGTGAACAGCGAATGACAGCCAACATACTTGTATTTCTGAACAGTTTCTTATCTTCTTGCTCTTTCTTTCATTTTTATCATTATGTGGTGCTTTTTAAATTCTACTCTCCTCTATTCTTGCTTCTTTCGAAGGAAATATTAAAAAAAAAAAAAAAAAAAATCATTGTACAGATGAAGAATCTTAATTTCTTCATAGTAAAAGCAAATTATGATTACGTTCATTTCAAGACGTGAAAAGTGGATTACAGAATGTAAGCTGTAGTAGACAACATGGTACATGATTTTTTTAAAGTGCATTTTCCAGTTTCGCAGCGCTATCACTAATCTATCAATTCTTCCATGTTATATCAGTCAGTTGCATCTATCAGCTGCCTCTTTTAGGCTATAGAGGATGACCATGAGACTTTTTTTTTTTCAGTTCTAAGTCTTGCTATCATTCAGCGCTATAAAGCACTCTGCCAGTCGCAATATCGATTCCCGAGTAAGCTTCCACACGTACGTAATATTATTTGCGACAGTAGTACTACATGCCCTAAGTATTATTTTGTCAATAACTTCAAAACTAGTCGACCAATTTTAATTCAGTTTTCTTTGACATAAATTTAAAGGAAATTCTCTATATAGTACTGATAATTGCACTTCAATGTC
This sequence comes from Thermobia domestica, assembly GCF_964235325.1. Classification (NCBI taxonomy): domain Eukaryota; kingdom Metazoa; phylum Arthropoda; class Insecta; order Zygentoma; family Lepismatidae; genus Thermobia; species Thermobia domestica. The sequence goes on from NC_137464.1 coordinate 110,037,519, forward strand.
AAAAAGAGCACGAAAAAGAGTGTGAAGTACGCACTTTTACTGGTGACTGTACAATCACGTTCAAAAATAAATCTATCTGTAATATAGATGCCATTAATTTCAAAATGAATATATATGAATTATACTTCTTTATTAAAATTTTTTAAACTAAAACTTTCGGTTCAAAATAAGCTCCGCTGTCTTAGAAATTTATGCCAACACTTTATTATATATATATATATATATATATATATATATATATATATATATATATATATATATATATATATATATATATATATGGTTACTTCTTGGTTGAACGAATACCACAAACTGATGTATTTGCTATAAGTATTTCAGAGTATATAGGGATGATTATAAAAACAAATTTAGACCAGACTGAAATATTTCTTTAAAATATGCAACCAAATATATAGCCACATAAAGGATTAGAGCACAATACCATATACGTAGCAGGGTTACACTAGTTTTATAGATGTTTTGTTGATTGGTACAACCAGTCAAGAAGGAAATAGTTACGTTCTGCAGCAATTTCCTTGCTATCTGTTCAGTTTCTAATCCTGCTACGCATTTCTCTCCCTTCTTTCTTTCTTTCTTTAAATCTTAAAACAGCTTCCGTCCAACAGTCCTTTTATAAAAAAGGAATCTTTCATTATTACACAATTTCTTTCCTTCGCGTACACAACACTGCATTCTAAATTTTCTGCTGTGCATTTAATGACGCTTTATGTGTTGTTGAGTTGAATGAAGAGTTCGTTTTGGCTTATTAGCTCAGCATTGTGAACAGCAAGGCGGTTAGTCCCTGTTGCCAGCGTCTTCAATGGGCTATATAATTGATCTTTCTGGATGAAAAGAAAACTTTTTTTTTTTTTTTTTTTTTTTTTTTAAGGCAAAGAGAAGGAAAGTTATAAAAGGATTCTCTTATGGAACAATGACGGAGCAATCTGTGAACAACAGACAATGTTACATTCCTCCTCTCTTCACTCTTCCTTTCTCCTTCCAAACTCTATAAAAAAGAAAAAGAAGAATTATATATAGAGAGGAGTTCTTGCGCAAGTTACAATGTCTGAAATTGATCATTTGCTCCTAACTGTGAAACGTTTGTTTGATTTGTTGTTCTATGTTCATGCATAGTTAGTTTATTGTAGATTGCCAGATGGTTACAGGTACACAAAGTATGTTTCTTCCAACGAGCAATGCTATTGCTAATATTAATAAAATATAACAGCTCAGGTCTGTTCAACAACTGCAGTTCTTGGATGCTTAAATAATAAATGTTTCAATAACATATACTGACTGGAACATTGAAGTGAAAACAGATAAAGCCTAATATGGTTTTCATTCTTTCGAAATAAAGTAACACTGAAAATATACGAAATAAGAAATTGTTTTAACGCAGGATAGGACTCATACATGATTCAAACCCTGAACTCTCTCACGAACTCAAAGGATGGCCCGCTAATATATAGGGTGGTGCAGATAAAAGTAACCCGTGTAAGAATAAAGGAAATGCAGTGAAATTACAGAAATGAAGAGCTGAAATGGACTTACCATTTATTTACAATGAAAAATAGTGAGAAAACTACAGTGAGAAGATGTTGAAAGTAACCCCCTGCGACATCAATACACAACTCCGCACGTGTAAGCATATTCAGATACAAATTGCGTAAAGTTCGGATATCGATGGCGGAAACTTCATGGCAAATGTTTACTCAATTTCAGAAGTCGAAATATTGCATTCGCATTCAAAGGGGATGCGGGCATATATATATATATATATATATATATATATATGTAAAACACGCTTTTTAAATTCGTATGTAACTCGCTGTGTGTAGGTGGCCATAATATAAAGTACTTGAGTTTAAACTTTACACGTAACTCTGAAATATTTTCTTTAAACTTCTGGTTAGCACGTCCGTTCTACAAGGTGAAGTCGATTTAAAAAAAAAAAAAAAAAAAAAAGTATACATGTATTTAAATATTTGAAGCCGAATGCATGTATTTAAATATTTGTAGCTCAGACACCAATTGCCTTAAATATATGAGACCAGAAGTAGGATACGTCCAATAGAAAAAAAATTCAGAATGGCTTGCGCACATTCAGGGAACCGCTTTTTCACAGTGGAGAGACCAAGGAAATGACTGGTCTCCAAATATAGTTCTTATTTTGTTCTGATTCGCACGGTATTATGAACTAGCCATCATTCCTGCCACACAAACACAAACACAACCGGAAGCATTGAATAGGGGCGTAAATTCAAGCAAGCAGTGATCAAAATTGTTAAAGGCATTTAAATATATCTGACTTTTGCGTCCTATAGTACGTCAAAACAACAACAACAACAACAAAAACATCACATTTAATGGTGAAAATGGCACAAATTTCCTCTTTCAGAAATTCTGTATATTATATATATATATATATCGCTGATTTCCGAAAGCATATATAAAGTCTGCCTGACCCACTGCTTGTTTTCGTCCCCATCCTACCGTATCCCATTTGGTACAGTTAAAAGCGAGGGAACTGTTATCTAACTACAAAGCAGGGGAAAATCCAGGAAGTTCTTCCTCTTTTGCGAGACGAGTTGAGATGAGGGGGAAATGGGTGCCAACGCAGATAACGGAAGAAAAAAGATAAACAAAGAAAAGAAATTTAAAGTCATATGAGCTCCACTACGAGTGTATAAACCAGCCATTAAAAAAAAAAAAAAAAAAGGCTCATGCATGCTAAACATCAGTAGCTGAAAAAAGAAAGTTCAGGTTCGTTAGTTATACTTGTAGTACACACACGTCAGTGGTATCTACTGCATTTATCAGGATGTTTTTCAAGAATTTCATTCTTGTTTTTGTATTTACATTTATGCATCTAAACAAAATTCAAGAACAAAATGCTCGTCGTTTAGATGTCAGGCATATGAAATACTCATCTATATTATGTATAACGTAGTATTCGCTTCCTCTTTCATTATCAGTACATATAAATAAAATAAATAAATTACCAATAGGTCAGTAAAAATTCCCATCGTGTCAGTGTATGTAAAAAATTAAACCCTATCGTAATCCTGCTAAAAAGGAAACAAACTCGTTTATTTCACCGATTTACTTTTCCATTCGCTTTCATCAAATATAAATACAGATAAACATTTAATCATCAAACTATTTAAGAATTAGATTAATGACATATAATTTAACTTAATTCTGGCAATTTTAAGAATAAGCAGTGGCCCCGTGATAGAGTGTTCACCTCTAGTACGAGGAGCACCTGACTATCATGCCACATGAGCTTGTGGAACGTCATTCTCTAATAATTGAATAAAGAAAAATTTGGGAATTCAACCCAGGCCCGTATGCATGGGGGTCTAGGGGGCCGGCCTCCCTTAAAATTTTTACTGGCCACACTAAAATTTTCACGGTAGGTTTGCAAATGAATTATAATATGGCTGGATCGGCTTCTCTAACTTCTACCGCCCCCATACATTTTTGGGCTGACTACGGGCCAGTTTCAACCCTTCTATATGCTCTTAAATTAATAAGACTATTAATAGACTCTGCTTTTGTTTGATTTCCGGTTTTATGTTGTCCTTACGCGATACACAAGTAAATAATTAAGCACTCTTATTAAAGCAGGATTTGAACTCGTACACAAATTTCTGTCCAAGTAGTAGTTTATTCCCAGCAAAATTTGAATTTAACGGAGTGAAAGCGGGCGCTCTAGCCACGAGGCTATGAAGAAGACAAAACCCATTCAATTTCTTCCGTTAGGCATAAATACCCAATTAAAATGCCCCTTCATTTTTTAAATGATAATTTTGTGATGGCGTCCTTATTTTATGGCATTTTAAAATAATACTTTACAAGAAATGCATAGACCAAAAAAGAAAGATATAAACTACTTTCTCTTCTGTATTACTTAAGAAGAAAAAACAGCAAACTTTGCTAATCCATTACTGCGTAACTACGAATTTACTATTTGCGTATTTGCTCACTTGTGTAACTTACCTAATATAAATAGATCTAACAAACACTTGAATATTATACAGTATTTATCTATTAATAAATTTAGCTGTATTTCATTAGTTAAGCAATACACATTATGCATGCTTCCCCCATGGTCTTTCTCTTAAAGAAACTTTTGTATTCCGGTTTCAATTTGTCTCTATGTATATATAGTATATACGACATACAATATGACAGCAACAATAAATAACTCTTTCGTCCTCACAAGGTGCTTACGTCACTGTTCGTTGCGACAAACAAGTTAAAAGAAAAAGTATCCAATATTTTTAACGAAAAAAAATGCAGTATTGTATTCAACACAAAGGTTTTTTTTTTTTTAAAATAAAAGCTCTTGTATTGTGATCGCACGAGAAACAGACAATAGGTGGCAATAACGCTAAATCCAAGTTAATACTAGAGACCCTTTTCAAAAATGGTTAGTTCCACACCACGCACAACGATGAAAGAAAAGGATTATTAAATAATAAAAGGGGGAGGGAAAGGTTGCAAAAGAAGAAAGAAATATAAAGTATGAAAGAACAAGAGTATGAAGGGAAAAAAAGACGACGGAATGAATGCACTGAAGTTTATACAAAACCCTGATCTAATATTACAAGGTAAAGTTGTCAAAGTGTCTTGGAATCTATGAAGGTCAACGTTCACTACCTTCCCCATCTAATGACTCACCGTCACAGCTCTCCCAATCTTTTAAGTCGTTGTCAACAGAGAAGGGACGACCTTCTATGGCCTGCCTATCTCTGATTAAAATGAATATCTAAAACAGCTTGTAAGCATAATTCAGGCATATATTGGATTAAGCTTAGATGAAACACTATTGCTTCGGAGCTTATGGCAAAAACTTGAAACTTTAAATAAGAGTTTCAGTTCAACTTCACCGCACATTTATACCCTATCAGATAATATTTTTTGTTAATAGTACAAGGGTCATAGTAAAATTATGCATACGTTTGACTACGTCGTAGTAGTCGTAGGCAAATGAAAATTTGGTTTCAAAATTCAGATTAATTTTATTTCGCATCGCGAATAATTATAATGGTTCTTTTCTTTAATTTTCTGTTCTTAGCAAGTGTGTTTAATACTTTAAAAAGGCGTTTCAACCTCTTTTTAAGTAAAGCTTTTAAACCTATTACAGAATTTTTAACAACTTATTTTAGTGGTTTAAAAGCGTGTTTAAGCAATGTTTGGAACCAATGTTTAGTATTTGGAGAACTTATTTTAGGAACATGAAACAGAGGGATCGTGGTACCTCAGTTCTAGAGCACTCACCTCTGGTGCGTAGAATCCATGATTTGGTCCCAGCTTGCGCTAAGTGAGCTTTGTGTTGGACAAACAGTGTGCGTCGGTTTTCTCGGGGCACTCACGTTTCTCCCCACCTTCCTTCATTCCACCATTTCTTTTAATATCACCGTCTCTCTTAGATACGATGTATAACGTGGGAGTTGAACGAAACCATAAATAAAGAAATAATACATTTGAGTTCCTTCAATGAGTAAACTCCTACAATGCAAGCAACCCATTATTCATCATAGTTTGTTGGGTTGCATAGCTTTCAGGGTTGGTAGCTTTATGACAGTAGATTCCTTGCAGTAAGTACACGTGTAAATCATAATGGTAATTTACTTTGAAAATTACGAAAGAAAGAAAAATAAATGAATTTTATATACAATACCTTAAAAAATAAATGTCTCCTCAAGCAAGGATTAAGAGGTAACATGGAAGGATTACATGTTCTATATTTTAAGAGTTTGTTTGACAAGTCAATATCGTAGAACTCTTTCGTGACTATATGGTTAATGCACACCTCTTTGGAGCGGGAGACCTGAATTCAATTTCCAGTGGGAGATCATGTGGCTTGGATTCCACGTTAAGCTGTTGGTTCACGTCTCATATAACCACCCTCCATTCTTGGTTTTCCATATAACTCCTTATTTTAGCAAAATATATTAAATTACAAGCCCCCCCCCCCAGCCTGTTTTCTTTCTTTTTTTTATCGTAGTCTAAAATATACCAGTTTTCTTTTGGATCTTTAAACAAGTTTCTGTTGTTTTTCTTTTACGCCCTTTAGTATGCTGAAAAATATTAATATGAATTAACTGACTGATCTCAGGATTACTAGACTGGACTGCAATCTATTGGAGCTTTTCAAATAAAGGAAATATTTTTGCTTGAATGGAGTGGAAGTTTCTTTCAGTGAAGGCATTAAAAGGAGTAGGGGGCAATTGCCTTTCCTGAATTTGACATTTATTTTTTAATCAATAGTGCAGTAATATATTAACGAACAACGTAAAATTATCGGTGCTAAATCTTAGTCTCCTTCAAGCAAACCATGACATGGCGTTCTTGGTTTCTTTCAATTATTTTTAGAAGAAAGTTCAGTTTGAAAATAAGTATTATTATGAGTATATATACAGAACCATTCAAAATAATCTCATATCCAAACAAAAATAACTGCTCCTATGTACCCATGGATGGACGTGGGTTTGATTCCTAGCAGGAAAGTACTAAGCCTTAAAAAAAAAAAAATCCGAATAGCGTGGTTATGGTCCTCAGTCCCGTCTTTATATCGCTTCGGTGTTCAAAAAGTGGCATTAAAAAGCTATCATTCGAAATGACAAATCGAATAACTTTAACAGCATTAATATTTATTTCATAATGTAAAATAATGTTGATTCCTTCATCAATTTTCTGTACGACCTTTGTATTTAAATGCTAGGTAATCATAAAATCAAAACAATAGTAAAAATCCTAAATAAACGCTGCAACTCGTTTATTTTCTCACAATATTTTGGAACTAAAACTGCATGCACATTGTCTACATTACAATCCGCACTGCTAATTCGTTTTAGATTACGATCAGAATAAACATGTGGGAATATGCAATTTTACGTACATTAAAAACATATATGGAATCCGCATTTATCACCATTTTCTTTATAGACCTACAAAGTGCTATCTTTTGCATGTAGATGTAATTACAGGTGACGCAAATAATGCAGTAGGCAATTGTAAGACCAGGTGGATTGCAGGAGATGAATACGTTCCACGTCGAAAGGCTTTAGAACAGTTGAAAACCACGAACCGCATCCACGCAGGATTATGTCCGTGATCCATCTAGCCCGCCATTAAAGATTAACAGCCAATTACATTGATCGCTCTACCAAGACCACACCATCTGCGCTCAACTTGCAGCCATATTCTCTTTACGTATATATATATAAATTGAGTTTAAAAACCGTCTGTACATATGCCCTCTCCTCCATCTCTCGAATTCCAACTTTATCCATAGGGGTGGTCTTATCTGCAAAGGCACTTAAAGGCAGTGTTGCCAATTACAATATATTGACAAGTGGTTTTAGTAATGTCTTTCGACCGAAAATTTTATCGTTACTTCCATGTATCAAATACTTTCAAACGAATATATCGACTCATATACATCTTAAAAACAGAACTATGTATTGAAAAATGTCCTTCCATGTAATCGAGAATAGTTATCGTATGTGTATTTTGTGTAAGTGGCTACGAGATCGATTCCCTCGTGGAACACATATTTCCAGTATGGACCCAACATCGTGAAGCAACTGGACGAGCTATATAGATTTAGAGGTAGCGAATTCAAACTTACAAGGAAATTTAACGTCCCATGGGTATGACCTGTAGGCTAAAGGAGGCAGATGATTAATGAAAGTAGTGGGAGAGAATATGGGATGATAGGATAGAACACAGAGAAAAATCACGGACTCAATATTGTTCACCACAAATTCAAACGCTCTCTCTGTTGGTCTAGTAGCTAGGTCCATGCTTTTGGCGTACATAATCTCGGGATTAATTCCGGGTGGGAAAACGTTAAAAGAAATTAAACGTATTACAGTGACTCGGACTACATCTTAAATTGTACATTAATGTATCATATAACTTCGGTGCTAAAACGGGAAATTAACTTCAACAAGCAATGGATTTTGACCGAACCAGGAACCCTTCGTACCAAAAGGTGGTGCTCCACCATTAAGTCTCCTCGTACCCCAAACTCCGATCTAGAAATCAGGAAAAACGTTATCGGGAGTCGATGCGCTGGGCACGTACATAAACCAAGTTGAACAAGAGACTTTGGGCTTCAGAACTAAATAATGATACGCTAATAACCGTTTGTGAAATCAGCATTAGATAATGAAACCACAGAATGTTTACCATGTGAATAGACGATACTTTTTTTTATTTTTTTTTTTAAGTAAGGATAAATCTTTCTGGAACGTGCGATATATATTAAATGTAGTGGCAACCCTGCTATTTGTACTGGAGGCAAACTAAAATCTGTATTCACAAAGTGGCGTAGTTAGGATAAAGATAGAGAAGGAGGATGAGAAAGGAATGGTAACAAAATACAAATGACTTTGTGGTGCTAAAGTTTCCACTACTATGGAAATGTAACGAAGATAGGAAGGAGGAATACATAAAAAAAAGTTGGCTTGGGAAAGGGGCGGAACAAAAAAAAATGAAATTTTAATGAAACTAGAGCTAAATTACACCCTAGTTTCCCTTTGCTTTGTTCCCCTCCCTATACAGAACATCAGGATAGGGACAGCGCTAAGGGAGAAAGACGACCTTTCTTCTCATAATGGACAATTTATTTTTTCCCTAGGAGTCCCGCAGGGCTCACTCCTAAGCCCCACCTTCTCCCTGCAATTTCAAAAGCCATGTTTGTCTCATATTCTACATCCATCCCCTCTTTTACTGCACTTTTTAAAACTTTTTTATTATTAGAAAATACTCAGATATGGCATTTTAAATACGCGAAATGCTTGTAGATTATACAGGGTGGGCCGAAAAATTGTGTACGAATTTGATCACTCCATATTGGTGCACCTCGGCCTCTTTCTTTTGAGAATATCGGTCTTATTGTTTGACCGGCAAGTAATAACATTAGAACATTCCCTCTCTGGCATTTTAAAAAAACTGCCATTTTAGACAATTTCGAAAGAAATACATACGAATGGGTCAAAACAGTTTATTATTTTATTTATATCACTTAACAATAGCAATTTCAACGAGAAAATGAGAAGAGAGATTATATCGCATGGTGCAGCGAACAGTCCCAGAAAATTGATATAAGAATCTATATTGAATGTGTGTATCTACTCGATAACTAGTGTTTATAAGAGACAGAAAAATCAGGCTAACATTCTAGATGTAGAGACATCCCTTACGATACTCTCAGACGAGAAGTATTTCACTCGTAACCAGTACTTAACTTTACGATCTGTAATAATTATTATTTTAGTTTTGTGTTGCTTTTATTATTACTGTCGGACTTTCATTAAGACGGGACAACAAAAGAATGTTCCAGTAAGAGCGACGGATTTAATGTTCTTAATAAAATGCTGTATATTTACAAAATAGGGTATAATAAATGTTTTTACATCATTACGACGGACAAATATTCCGACTGAAGAATCAAAAGTGACATACGGCATGTACCCCATGACTTGGTAATCAGAGCTTCAGCCCGCTTCACACTCTCGATTAAATTTATAAGTACTTTTGCACACACATTTTCAACGATGTAGCTGAAAACACGTTCAATTTCCTTCCTGAGTTCTTGCATTGTTCAGGTTTGTTTCCACAGACCTTTGAGATTTTCAGAAGCCCCAACAGGTTTGGTAGTAAGGGGTAAGGTTACATGACCTAACTGGCCATCTCTAGCCATCACTTCGAAAGAAGACTTCCGGGAATTTCTCACGCACCAAGACAATCCATTAACTGTCAGGACATTCTCATTCTCGAATTGAAAAAGAAGTACGCGATTAGCGTGGCAGACTCGGGTTCGATTCCTGGCGGGAGCTCATGTGGTTCGGCTTCCACGTTAATTAGTAGGTCCACGTGTCACATAGCCTCGCTGCTGAAAGGGATGCTAAGCTCAAACTCATTTCAACTTGGAAAGTATGAACCATTAAAATTCCAGTTCATTCGAAAGACGACTGAAAAATAATGCCTCATATAAATCAATGGTTAAAACAAAAAACAAAGATGGCGCAGGTATTCAACATCGCTAAGCTAAGGACATAATAATCACAAAGAACTGCAGGGATAAGACGAAAGTAACAACAACGTTAACTAAAACCACTGGCGTTCAGTTGACTAATGCATGACAATGCATCACCCCTTCCCTCTTACCCTATGCTATAATTCCTGGTTTTATAGACCCGATTTTGTTACTTCTATTTGAGAAACTCTCCAATTTTCTCGCTAGATTAACGGCGCAAAATCTGCCTTCTCGGAAATCACTTCAAATCAAGGTAATCATTTGAGTACAAACAACCTTAATGCGTATTTTATTAATAAAAGTACGTAACAGTAGAGCTTACTTTTTAAATATGTAACGAGAACATACCATACACAAGAAATTAAAGCATTTTGAAAAGCCACGCTAACTTTTCTGTACTGTCGTTTATTCTTATTACAACGTTGCACAATGCAGTATTCCACTATAATAATTGCATGCAGTTAAAAAAAAATCAGACATTTCCTGGTCATTACTTTCATTTATTCCCTTATATTTTATTGCATGTTTTTTCGTCGTGACCTCCAGTCATAAATTACACCATATGGCCACACTGATCTCATTATTTTTAGCCTTTATCCTCCCGCGCGCTTAGTTTCTTCTTCCCTCTCCTCCCATGCTTTGTTTCCTCTCCCCCGCACCACTTCCCTCTCCCATTAACAATAAAAAGCTGGAGCGGTTGCGAAACAAATTATGTTATAAATGCTACGCTTTCAAGTACGTAAAAAGAGAAATGGCACTGAACTAAAAAGTGTATGTATATCTGTGTGTGTGTGTGTGTTGAGAGGGACTTTAAAAGAAATGAAGAAAAAGCGTATACGTTACGTTTATGTACGTATACGCTTCCAAGAAAAAGCACACAAGAGTATGATGCTTCCAAAGAAAGAGTACTCGTTTCCTAAAGCGTGCGATCATGATCACCTTTCTTCTTTTCCTTCGTTTCTCTCTCTCTCTCTCGATGGCAGATTTTGAAAAAAAAGTCTCAGATTGAAAAAAATGAAATGAAATCTTTGTTTTACGTCCCATTTTTATGCTGGCTAGGCTAAAGGAGACGGTGATGAGAGATGAATGAAATTAAGAAAGTGGGAAGAAACGGGAGAAACCCGAAAAAAAAACACATACGATGTTTGTTCACAAAGTTTACTTGGCGTGAGCTGGGATCGAACCAAGGACCCCAAGCACCAGAAGTGAACGCTCTACCACTGAGCCATCGCGGACCCTAATGTCACAGATTATTACTGTCGTAGATCCAGGAACATTTTGATATAAATAAGATCAACACTATCTTAGTTAAGTGGAAAATGTCTAACAATACAGTTCAATTTACGTTAAAAGCACATAACATTATTTCTGTCGATTTGCCGCTTTTCGAGAACCCTACTTAAAAAAAAAGTCTGAGTTTGGTAGGTCACGCTAACTCTAATCCAAAATCATGGTAGTAGATGGCGTTGCCTGCGCTATCGCCTGTATAAAGTTTCTCAATAACTGGAAAATATGGTATGGAGTTTGGAGTGATTGATACACTAGAAAAATCCGTTCTCTGGACAGCGGTATACTGTACAAATATAAGAAATCCATTTGTTTACTACAGAAATCAGTACGGAGCATACGTTATCCGTATGCTACAATAAGCACTGCCCTTAGATGTTACATCATGTCATTGCAGGATGTCTGATATCTAACAGTCTTACTTATATTACGTATATATGTATGTTACCTTCGTCAGCTATATGTTATGAAAAGGTTCAATACTGAAGAATAATCAATCACTTGAGAGTAGAGAAAAAGGGCAAATAGGTGGACGCACTGGGTTTCCTACTTTGAATGAGTTGTTTCTAGAGATAGCGGAGAACTTGTACGACAAAAATGTTTTAGTGAAAATTTTAATAATGTTCGCAATAACTTTTCTGAAAATGTAACAGTTACGACTTAGTGGAATGAAGTTATTATTTAGAATTTATGCACATACTAAAACTTCATAAGCTAAAAACATTTTATGTAAGACGCTGCACGCAACAAACATATCTATCTATATAAATAGCATTTATCTGGAGCTTTTAAATTTTGACTGAGAAAAGGTTAAGATGCTATACAGAAGTTTACCATTTCAAATATTTCGGCATGATATAAATTTTTAAAAAAAGAATAAATACTATAGCCTAAATACTGCTTTTATTACCGTTAAACTAACACCACGTCTAAAGTGGTCGTTTATGGTTTTAATTTTGTAAATTAAACGCGCATTGAGTTTTTAATAGAATTTATCTAAAGCTCGTAATAATGTTTTTTTCCGAATGCGAACAAGATGTAAGCCAAATTCTAAGACAAAAAAAAAAAATGGTTGTAACTGTTTCTTTATTTATGATACATTTTCTTCTGTCAGTTTGAGTTTAGGCAACCAGTAAAACACATATGGAGATATATTATTTCCAGGAACTTAATAAGGTGATTAGGCAACCAAAGTGTCACAAGTGATACGCTGGGTTGCATAAGTTAAACACTTGCCGAACACCTATTAAATGCTAGTTCGAAAATCAATAGTCAGCTCCGGACTCATAAGTAGTGTCTTGTAAAGCCATTTTTTTTTTTTAATTTGTAAAATCCACTGCAGGAAAACAAAGTAGGTACTTAAATAAGAGAATCGTAACTCAAAAAAATTAAATCTTCATCCTCATCCCACCCACCAAAAAAGAGAGAGCCTTTTTGCATCTCTATAAATATCTCTTACTTGTGAAAACTAAAATTTGTGTTACAGATCTTCAATGTTTATAAATGAAACCTTAATTTAAGTAACATTACAAATCTAGTTTTAAAAAATGTCAAAGCAAGGGATATTCAAATATATCTGAAGGGGGGAAACACTAATCCCATATAAATCAATGGGATGAAAAATGGGGCAGCACAGATGTCGAAATTTTTCTTTAATTACCACGTCATACAAGAGTTATCAACGTGATTTATAGCAAAGAAATTAGGACAAACAAGATTTTTCCATAACATGTAATTCCATCTATTTTATTATCTTCTTAGTTACAAGATTTCCTCTCTTTATTTATTTATTTAATCCGCGAAAATGTATCTATTTCTATTTGAACGTTTCTGTCTTATCATGGAAATTCTGTCTCGTCTTGTATGCAAATGCTAGAACGATGCCTTGAAATGCAAGCCATAATCGAGTTCTATCTCATGCTTCTTTGTTAGTACACGTTTCCAGTATGTTTTCAGTGTAGCAGCACCTAGAATTATATTAAGTACCTAGTACCTTAACAGCAGTATCTAGAATTATATTAATTAATGAATCGTTAATAGTTGTAGAAAAATTAAGCCTGTGTTTGCTGTTGTGAGCTATATCTTACACTGCAGCTGACTAAATTCTGAACCTTTGTCTTTTGAACCAATTCCTCTTATCACAGAATTCTTTGCATTGTTGTTCACTGTACTCAAAAACATGCCCTTTGAAAGACATAGCAGTGAACAAAAGAGTCAGATGATATAAAAAGAGCACAGAACAACGTCTATTTTCTCCGGAAGATGTTAAGTTTATCTGCTCCATTTTATATATATATATATATAAGCTCTTGTGGATAGTCTGTGAAGTGAGAGACGGATCGTGTCTTATCTCGTTGTGAACGTCTGGCCGCTACTATTTGTGCTCTATCTACATTTTCCCTCCTTTGTCTTGTTTATCTTCCATTCTCTTGTTGGTACTTATTCCTTGCAGCCTCCCAACTTTTCTTTCCACCCACCAAAAGTCCTCAGCGGGTTCACAGTTTACTCTCCCCTAATCATTATATCATTTCTACGTGTATATATATGTGTGTAAAAGCTGAGGGTTGCGTTGAACCCGTAGAGACTCGTCAACTCCTCCCCAAACCCCGTCCCAACCCCTTGTGACACAATGATTAATGGCGCATTTATTGAAGCTAATCTAGTTTCCTTCCAATGGGTTTTAACTGCCTTGGAAATTGGGAGGCGAGTTGGCTCCCAAAAAATATGCATATACCTTGTATGGTTTTAGAAGCAGACGCTGTTGCCATTTTACACTCCGTAAATAAATAGGCGGCCTGTGCGTAGAGAAATATATTATACTTCTAGCTCATTAAATATAACATTGTGTAATACACAAACCACGAGACCAATGTATTCCAACACATATATACAGTCTTAATTCCCGTCTCAGAAACCCAGAATAGTACCTAGAGTGGAAAAAATGTGCTGCTAACTGCAGATCACCCAACCAATAACAACAACAACAATATCAAACAAATCCTTCCGCTGGTTATAGTGTCAGGAATTTAGACCTGATCATCTGCGGGAAGTGTGTGAATCTTTCTGTTATCGCCATTCAGTTTAATAAATCTTTATATTTTAATGGATCTTTATTTAAACTTAGAGAAATTGGGTTGCGAAATTTAGTTCAAGTAAACAGTGTATGCAAATCTTCGGTATATTCAATAGTTTTATTTCTTTAATAGGACGTGTGCTAGGAAGTCATTTCTTTGAAACCTCTTACTCCGTTATGACGTTCTATGAATACTAGAAAAAAAAATTTCGTGTCATGCCCTAAACTGTCAGAGCATTGTGCTCGAACCTAGAATCTAGCCTATTTACCTAAATAACTAGGGAGGACTACTATGTCAATACAGAAAAGATTGAGTGTGGCCAGTTGTCTCCCCCTGTGGTGCATAAGTGTATGTGGAAAGAAAACTAAAGATATGAAGTAAAAGGCCGATTGATATAACTTGTAGTTAGACCTGAAGACATCACATATACAAGAATTGCGTCATGGCTTCTTTTAGTGCCAAGAATATAATCTGCTGCAAAGGTATTTTAGTACTCTGGAATTCCAAAACTACAAATAAATAAATGTTAATGACAAAATAATAAATTAATGGGGGGGAAATGAAGGATCATAGTTTTAATTGTTTATCTTGATTTTCGAAGAATTCACCAAAAGAGTTAACACTGACGTTGTTACATTCGTATGTAAGTTTCGTTGCGAAAATTAATGTCAACGTCTACCAATAACCATAACGGGATCATCCATTTAATCTTACGATTCATTAAAATTATACAATTTAAACAATCGTTAAAACAAACATTTGTAAAACTGGCAGTTAAGAACATGAAAAATGTTTTGAATTGGAACCTGCCTATTCTTTCTTATGAAGAGACCATGCTACCGCTCACGCTTGGCTACTAGTGTTTCAAAATAATTGCAAAGTGGTTCGAGCTTAAAACTCTAAATATGAAGGACATATGTTACTTTTGAGCCACCATCCTTACTAGACACGTATTAATATTTTAAGTATGAAAATACCATCGATAAGATGGCAACAATGAAAGGTCCTCTCAACTCTGGTAGCTTACAGAGCATCCATACATCGAAAAGGCCGGCCGTTGGACCCACCCTAGTTTATCTGTACGGATTCATCAGACTTCCTCCACCGCACTTCAAAACAGCAAAGCATGCATGTACTGAGGACCTCAGATCAGAAATAAAGGAGAGCAACCCGAAATTCTTCCTCCACGTAGTGACAAATAAGCCCTATTTCCACGAAACCCTACAAAGACTCTTTCTTCCTTCTGGCCGTTTCAATTCGTTTTCACATTCCCTTCTCACGCAGAATCTCCCCCTTCTCATGACTGGGCAACCAAACCAACCTTTTTTTCGCAATGAAGTACGGTACGCCCCATTTCAGTCAGGTAATACTTTTAACTACAGGGTTCCATTGCCAATATAATATCCCTTCGTTCGTTTTCCCCCTCTACACACAGAGAGATAGACATCTTCGAAAGCTGGAACAGCGTGTCGACCCTACGCACTCTCCTCCACTGCGAACAACTCGATTAGTTTACAACTAACAGTAATTTCGTTACCATAAAAAGGGGAAGAAAGTTTCCCTGCCTATGCGCAAATTCTCACATTATTTATATAAACTAATACCTAAACTCGGTTTCGGAACAAAAAAGGAGTTTCATATGGATTATTATTATCATTATTTTAAATACTCACGGTCTGATTAACTGCACGAATTTTTATCGAGAATAGGACGAAAAGAGGGATTCGAGTACGAAAACTGTTGCCGCCTACTTTGAGTTTTTCCAGTACCGCCAGACGAATGTTGGAATTGTGCTCTGGCAAATTTCCTTTTTCTCTCGAAATAAAAAAAAAAAAAAATAAAATAAAATAAAATAAAATGTGCATTTCGTTTTAAGTGTTTCCAGCTTCCAGCTATAAATTTGTTTAACGCCCCACGTTTATGCACAGAGGTCTAGGGTAATGATGTTAAACAATGTGTCGTGGCTAAAATTTCGACCAAACTTTTTGCGGTGTTTTTGCAAACACCCTGTACTCCACGACAAAGTTCTCCCTTGTATAACCTACGAGAACTTGTGTAAATCAATTGCTATGTGAGTATCACCCAGATCTATTCTCAAATTTCTTCACTTACTAATCTAGAGGAACAACTTTATTTCTTAAAAACTCTTGGAAGCCGAGAGGTATTCAGAAATAGATGTCTGTCGCATTCTGCTCCAGACACCCTTCCCAACCAACTACGAGACGATAAGATTATTCTTTTTTTCTCTCTCTCTCTTTTCCCCTTTAAAACAACTTCTCTGATATTAATGTTACCAAACCCTCTTAGAGTCTTAGTTCTGATATGACTCCTTATTCTATATTTAGCGCTGACTTCATACTTTCGCAGCTGCTAGATTGACCCTTGAACCGATTATTAGTAAGGGACTTGTGTCACCCTTTCCTTGTATAATGTTGTGTAATTTTAACTGGTTTTAGTTGGAACCCATATCTGTATTTTTTTTCTTTTCTTGTGAAGGTGTGTGCGTTCTGGAAACTCTATACGATATCAGAAATGTCGCGCGCCTATCATAAGTAGTATGATATCACCTCTAGCCAATCAGAATTTACCAAGTGTTCCGAACCATTACATCATTTACATCCAACCAGATTCTAAAGAAATTTTTCTAAACGATTGCACAATCTGTGGTAACATTGAGTCATCTTAGATTGACACATAAAACCTCGAGGATGATCTTTCGGTTGGTCAATTACCGCCGAACATCCGAAGAGCACATAGTCCGTGCTTCTCTCTCTCCCCTCATGGGGGGGGGGCGTCCTCTGCACTCTTTGTAGAGAGAAAGAGAGAGCCTCTCATTACTTTAGTGGTAACTTAATAATGTTACCTAGTGCCGTACAGTGAAGTTCATGTCGAGGAAGTTATAAAAGCCAAACTGTGCTGCGTCTACTATCAGGCGTGCTGACCGTTTCCACGCCCACTTCTTGGAATTGATATTGTGTATTGTGAGTAAGTACTGTTTCTTTCTTAGCTCTCCAGAGAGCCATTTACCCTTACTCAAGACTTAAATTCTTCCATAGACTAAATTAATTACTTCGCCCTAATTTCGTTGAACTGTTTCCTGGACGTCGTCACACCTGTGTGTACAAATTGTGGATATGTAGAAACCTGTAACTGAATCTTGCTTAGTAAATTATAGTGATCCAATTTAATGTTTGATATTATGGTCTGTAAATAAACTGAACTCTTTCATAATAAATAACTCGCAACATAATCATACTGCTTCCATATTATTATTACTATAACAGACCATATAAAATCCTCTATCTCTCTATTCTATTGAGAGACGCCTCCGCTAAGATCACGCACTGCGATTAAGTGGTAAGACACCTTACAGTGGATCGTCGTGAGAGTAAATCTACTGATATTCTAGATCCTAGTTCTGTCTGTTCCTGGGGACCTCCGTCCCCCTTTCAAGGGACTACCAATGAGCCTGGTAAGTCAAGATCCTGTCCCGACAGAGATGCCAGATGCCGACCTCCTCTCTGAACCATCCACAGGTAAGAGTAACATCTTTTCAGCCAATCCGCTCGGGCTATCAACTACCGCGACTAGTTTGCCAACTCCAAGAGATTAATGTAGTGAAGGAGTTAATTGCGTCATCTGTGATTAAAATGTGTAATTTGATTTGCAGTAGTGTTGTGTGTCGCCAGTGCATAGTGTAAGAGGGCTTTGGTAGGAAAGTGCCTCTTAGTGTAAATCATGTGTTCCTTACTCGTTTGTTCATCTCAACGAACCGACTTCCTATCCTTGCGGCTCTTCAATATGTTCTTTGTAATGTAGTAATTCATTTAACCAAGGGGAGTCGCTTCCTCAATCGGCTTAATATTTAGTATATAAATGGATATTCTTAAGCCCTAGTAAATCACTTGATAGAATTAAAATGATCCTTGGTTCTAATCGTTTGGTCGTTCAACTAACCTAACTGCTGTAACTGCCCATTTGCTTGAACCCTGTCAATACTAACGAGGCGCACTTTTACTTTGTTGTTTAGTCCGCCCCTCGTGATGTCATCATTTATAGCGGGATGTGTTTGACCTCTCTCTCTCTTTTGATTTATAAATTTAGAAGTGTTTCTATTAGTCACTTGCGTGGCCATACCTAAATTATAGATATTATTATGTATTTCTTTAACTAATAATGTATCTGAGTAGACATCACGGCGGACAGTTTAACACTAAATATCTTTCTGTAAAATTGCAATATAACCCCTGCCGGGTTAAGGAGTTATTGCGCCTCCCTCTCTCTGTTTGATGTACTAATCTGTAAGTGATTCTTTTAGCCACTTGTGTGGCCAGACGATAATTATAGATATTCTTCTATGTATTTCATTAACTATAAAGATGTCTAAGTGAACATCCCGACGGACAGTTAAGTACTAAGTATCTCTCGGTGATATTGTAATATAACCTCTGTCGGGTTATTGAAGTATTGTGCCACTCTTGGCTTGAACGACCCTTCTCGTACTGAGACCGTCGTCTCAGACTTAATATCATAAATCACACCGCTCCCTGTCCAGACCACTGCTATCGGTGTGAGCAGAGAATTATTATTTATTCGTATTAATTGAGTTTATTACTTTGATACTGTCTCAAGAACCTCGTAATATTTTGTAATATTGAGGAAGCGACTGTTTGACGAGCCTTTTGCCTTTCACGCAAGGACGGGTGTAACCTTATCAAGATCAGATTGTTATTAGAAAAATCCTACCGGTGGTTCCGCTTGAGCTCGAACCCCTGACGGGTTCTTGCGGCGCTACATAAATGGTGCTCAGCAGTGAGATTCGATTATTAGCTCGTCATCTAATAATGTGTTAATTGGTATTGTTTTATATAATCCTATGTTGCGTTTGTAAATGACAAAGCAGGAGTTATTTATATTATTACTTTCATTGTGTTATATTGTTTGCTTAGGGTCACATCTATATTCTAGATGAGTAACGTATAATTTAATGTTTAAATTGTGTTAATTGAAATGACAGGTTTCCTATTAAGTTGCTCGAAATTTAAATCTAAATGTAAACACTTTGTGTTGATGTGTTGCGTTGGGCAAATGCCCCCTTCTACCCTGAAAGTTTAGCTATCATTTTGCTTGTTCTAGAGAAGTCAATGAGGGAAGGAAAAAGAAACAGTCCATATATCAAAAGAATAGTTCGTTCCTTTTTCTTCAACACAGAGAGAAAACATCTGTTCTCTGTTAGTTTCCCCAGCTGGGCAAAACAAAAAAAAATATATATATCTATATATTTTGTGAAAAGAAAAAGCGAGAAAAAGGAAATGTGTTGGTTAGCATTCCTCGGTTGTGTACTGCCTTAGTATTCAAAAAACTGTAGGGAGAAAATATCAACACAATACCTTGAGAAGGTTTATGGCGCCAAATGCGGGACGGAGACTTTCTTCTTCACCTATCGAGATGAAAGCTATTCCGTTCTGTATTCAAAGCTTCTCAACGTATTCTGAGTTCGATTCTTGCAATGGATTTTCGCGAGATTCATTTCAAGAATCATCAGTCGTAAGGCTGGTGTAGGAACTCCAAGTATTCAAATTCTGCTTGTGTAATTAATGAACAAGTCAGTCAAAACAAACATCATTGAAATTTTGAAATTTATTTTGAAATTTTCATTCTGTGAGTCCTTATACTCACGCGTTGTTAGTTCTTTGATTGTGGGTAAATTCTTGATCTTTCCCCGGCTGGCTTCTCAGCGTTAATGGTAAATTAAATATTATGTTAGTTGCTAAAGAGATTCCTTACACGAACTATACGAACTAAAGCCTTAATATGTTTCGTTTCTCAGTAAAAGTTCATAATGAGATTCATTAGTGTGATTTTGAAGTTTTCAAATTATTTTAAATTCTCTTGGAGGCCAATTTAATTTTATTGTTTATGAGTGGACGTGCTTTTTGTTAATTATGAGAGGATTAAGTATACCAAGATTGAAAGTTTAAAAGGGCAATAAATTCAGTCTAGTAATTTGTTTTAAGTAGAGACCATTCTTAATAAGTTGTTGTAATATTAAGCCTAACTCGTTATTTTATTATTTTAAGTCGTGTTTGAATAAAGACAACACTAATGTGGGACACCCCCGAAGTATAGTACCCTGTATTCAAAAACCGCGAGATCCCTTGTATTTTGATTGAATGATAAGAGCGTAAAGTATTAGGATATGCGTTATTGCTTTTGAAGTCCATGGCATCAAAGTTTTGTAATTTTAATAAAGCTCTTGTAAATTTAATTGCCAGTGTAAGGCTGTTTTATTAAGGAAGAAATACGTGAACTTAATGTAGTAGAAAGATTAATCCTAATAATTCCGTTTGTGCTTAGCTATTGTTATTAATTAAGGAGACGTTTAAATAATTTATTAGTAGACATTATTAGTCAATGAATCTTTTCTTATTCATTATGTCAGAAGTTGCATTATCTATAAATTTATTACTTTCCGGTCACGACAAATTCGACCGTAGTCATTGTGTTAATAATTTCATTTGTTCAGGACGTAAAACCGTGCTCTGTAGTATTGTTATTAATTTTGCTATTCCTTGCCGAGTGCTAATGCCTCGAGTTGTGTAATTATTTTGTAAATTTTAGCGAGCTATCTAATTTTGGAACGTGTCGTTGGGAGACACCCTGTCGGAAAATATTGAGACGGTGATCATACCTCTCCCTTGTTCCAGTAATAATTCATGGAGTATAGATTAGGTTAGGATGTGTCAATTCCCTTTCCTAAAAGGAGTACCAATTCCATCAAACGTGATAATTAACTATAATTATCAGCCCCAAAGCGTACATTGGTCGTCCAGAGAATTGCCGCCTGTTTCTATCGCTTGTATTAGCTGAGAATCGCGCAATCTCTGATGTGGATCCTCTGTTATATCGACCTTATTGTATAATGGTGCGTCCGCGTAATTGTAAGGATGTTAAGCCGGATCTTTGAGAAGGCTTACCCCCTTAAAGGTACGGGACCCTCCTATTACATCCCAGGTCGACATGGACCCCCTAGGTCCCGAAGCTGTTTATTATCGTTCTGTTTACTAACGAACGACCAGAGAATGTTTGGTTCTTTCGGAAGGAAGCCCAGTGTTTCGTTCGAAAGACACCCTATGGTGTTAAAGTTTTAATTATGTGCTTTTCGAGATGGTAATGATATGTTTGGAAGCTAATGTTGTATTTTAATGGTCATAAATGTTCTTGCTCGCGAGTGCCTAATCTAATCAAAGGTGCGTTTGTGTAGACCTAATCCTTTTTGAGCACTCTTGCTCCCTAATGAGTCCAGACACGAGTCCTTAAAAAACCTAAGGTTGTCCGAAGAGATAATTAAATTCACTTGTCCGATGTATCAAGTATTGTTATGTTTTCTAGCTTCCGAGTAACTTAGTGATGTTATAATATCATGAGTAAAAGAAATGTTTTTGCAAGTCCAGGAATCGAGTTATTTTCTAGAATGAAATCCTTATCGGGCCTAAATGTCAGATACAGCCGCCCTGTTTAGTAAATAAGTGCATTGTTGATCATTTTGTAATTGTGTAATTGCATATAAACTCTTTCTTG
The DNA here is from genome assembly GCF_964235325.1 of Thermobia domestica. Classification (NCBI taxonomy): domain Eukaryota; kingdom Metazoa; phylum Arthropoda; class Insecta; order Zygentoma; family Lepismatidae; genus Thermobia; species Thermobia domestica. The sequence continues at coordinate 110,059,518 of NC_137464.1, forward strand.
TCTCCTAGTTGAAACGATAAATCGTTCTTTTGTGCATCTAGATATCCCAAAAGGTCTCTAAAATGTAAATACGCGGTTAAATTCCTCAAAGCTAAAGTTATGAATAAATGCGAAGTAAATGTAAGTCCCAGGGTCATATGAGTTAATACTAGAAAATAGGCTAAAAGTAATCCTTATTATACCTCTCTTGCCTCCTGCCGTCCGAGTGCCAACTTAATTTGTATCTAAGAGTCGACATCATGTCTCCTGTAAGGAATTCTCGTTGAATTGTATTAATTGTTCTTAAATGTATTTAAGTAATTATAGTCAATTCCCGTTCGATTGTATTTCTATAAGGTTGTGGCACATTCTATTTTTATCATTTGGATATATTGATTATTGTATTTACTAGGAATAGACATGTTAAGCTGTAATTCTAATAATATTCTAACGTGAATATACATTATAATAAATATGATAATGGCATTTGATATATTATGCGTTATAATGCATATGATAATTGTATTTTGATATCTATTATATGTTATAATTAATATGAATGTTTGGTGAATATCCAGGTTGAAACTAAGACCTACCAATTGAATGATATCAATATTTTACTGTAAAAGGTAGTTGTTATCATAGTAAGGCAACAAGATAAATGCCTGAAGTTATATTTAAATTCATTGTTAATTTCTAAACGTCAGTACTTCAGTTATATTGGTTCCTTTGTTAATAAAATGACGTAAAAGTGAAGTACCTCTGTGCGAATAGTACAATTAAATATATGTTGATTTGAAATTTTATATTGTAACTCTACCTCTCTTATCGATTAATTATTTGTGGTAGTTCATTCAATAAATTGAGATGATTTATTTGATTGATTGCGTGACAATAGTCACTAAACAATAATATTGAACCACGCATTAATTGGCATATTGTTAAATGAAAATGTTGAAAGTTTAGAGAATAATTGATCTTGTATATTGGTCGTTTGCGTCATATTGTAATTTAGGTATTTTTTAGACGTAACTGTAGAATTGCCGTCTAGTTTATGAACACCCTGTATTGAGTCGTGTTCCATATAAATGCTATTTAAAAAGGGTTCATTTCGAAACATTCATACGCTGTTCCGTACTGAATTCAAATTGTTTAAAAGGATGAATGTTATAAAGTGTTTAAAGAATATATATGTTCTAGCTTATCCCTTCCGCGCTAAAAGAAATCCGCCTTCATTTCATTCGAAAGCTTGCAGGAAAACATAGAAATTCTTCTTTTGGCCGTTCTCTGTTTAAAGAAAAACCAGACCCTTACCAGACAGGGCTGTAGTATAATTTCTTTTTTTTTACACCACCCTGACCTCAGCGTGGAGTGTAGTAATAGTAAAAAAAAAAGAAAAAAAAAAGAAGGAGAAAACATCTTAGTGTCAACTCCCAACTACCCTCCGGTAGTGGATAACCTTCGACCTCAGGGAGTTCCAGTAACCCAATTTTGGTAAAGACTAGAAGAGCATAAAAACAAACTGGCTCCCTTTCTTATCGTGTAATTAATGGTTTGTTTTGACAATTTTGGAGTCTGTGATAATGTGTAAATTTTAATTAAAGTATCCAAAAACAAAACGTAGAGAAAAAGAAAATTTACATATAATAATAATAATAATAATAAAATAATGAATTAAATCCTTCATTAACTAATGTAGTTATCTTCTGTATACGGTAGTCTTGAGATTCTATGTAGTGATTATTATCTCTAGAAATTTTTATGTAATTGATTCTTGTACTTTTAATCATACAGAAGTCACTCAAATCTTTTGTGAAAATTTAGTAATTCTATATATACCTAGTGGAAATTCCGTTTAGGAAATGTGCAGTTCCTTGAAGGTCCAGATAGGTTAAAAATACAACTATCGTGAATGATTGTAGAGTTAGTAAAAAAATATATACGTGTAAATATTTATTATCTATATATATTCCATATGTAGTTATAATTGATTTGTATAGCATAATCGCGTGTTCCTTGGGTTTAATATCTGATTATATTAATTTAGTATGGGTCATCCATTTTCTTTACATACATGTATATCATTTGTATATATAGGAACTCGTATCATAATAATAACTATAAAAACTGTGTAAAAAAAAAACTGTTTTTACATGTGTACTGTACAATTGAGGTCTTTTGTGTTATCCCTCGCTATAGTGTTGCAATAGGTATAATGTAGTTATATGAAATCATGTTGTATTGGCCTTGTTAATCTTTGTATATCTTTATAGACAAGGCTTAGTTTGTAAATATGTAGGAACAAATCGTACCAACTAGGGAATTCTTTGTATTATACGTATATAACCATTTGTAGAGCCATGTAGTAATTTCTCAAATTTGTGATTCACTCACAATCGAGATTTTATGTCTAAATAATTGTCGTAGATAGTAAGTGTATATTATAATCGTACCCGATATTAATCTTGTAAAATTGCTATTTTAATATATATAGTTGTCCTTTAAGGTAGTCACTAATGATAAATTTTACTGTATATGTGATTTGGTAATTGATGGGTCCAACTACATATATATATATACATATAGTTTAAATTTTTAGTTGATATTGATAATATGTGTAACGTAGTGTGACATTACGAGTCCACTCTGACCTTTTATACATCTTTTACCTAGTATAAATTTGTATATATACTTTAGCTTAGATAAGTGTTTTAAAAGTTATTTCTATCATCATATCTATCTATGTATTAGTTACGTAAGTGTTTTTCTCGAAGTTGTAATCATGATCCTAATCTTATGTAATTTCGTATTTAGCAGTGTTGCAAACCCCTTTCAACAATTTCTTACTATTTTTACATTACTGATTATTTCAAGGTAGTGTTGCCAACCCTGCAGATAGTTTAATAGTAGTTAACAGTGTTTCCAACTCACTTAAATTTTTCTTCATTTCCAATCCAAATATGACTCTGTAACGAAATTTTGTTAACTTCACTCTAACATTAAGTACAAAATTTCTTTCCCAAGGGGCGTCGAATGTCGTGGCTAAAATTTCGACCAAACTTTTTGCGGTGTTTTTGCAAACACCCTGTACTCCACGACAAAGTTCTCCCTTGTATAACCTACGAGAACTTGTGTAAATCAATTGCTATGTGAGTATCACCCAGATCTATTCTCAAATTTCTTCACTTACTAATCTAGAGGAACAACTTTATTTCTTAAAAACTCTTGGAAGCCGAGAGGTATTCAGAAATAGATGTCTGTCGCATTCTGCTCCAGACACCCTTCCCAACCAACTACGAGACGATAAGATTATTCTTTTTTTCTCTCTCTCTCTTTTCCCCTTTAAAACAACTTCTCTGATATTAATGTTACCAAACCCTCTTAGAGTCTTAGTTCTGATATGACTCCTTATTCTATATTTAGCGCTGACTTCATACTTTCGCAGCTGCTAGATTGACCCTTGAACCGATTATTAGTAAGGGACTTGTGTCACCCTTTCCTTGTATAATGTTGTGTAATTTTAACTGGTTTTAGTTGGAACCCATATCTGTATTTTTTTTCTTTTCTTGTGAAGGTGTGTGCGTTCTGGAAACTCTATACGATATCAGAAATGTCGCGCGCCTATCATAAGTAGTATGATATCACCTCTAGCCAATCAGAATTTACCAAGTGTTCCGAACCATTACATCATTTACATCCAACCAGATTCTAAAGAAATTTTTCTAAACGATTGCACAATCTGTGGTAACATTGAGTCATCTTAGATTGACACATAAAACCTCGAGGATGATCTTTCGGTTGGTCAATTACCGCCGAACATCCGAAGAGCACATAGTCCGTGCTTCTCTCTCTCCCCTCATGGGGGGGGGGCGTCCTCTGCACTCTTTGTAGAGAGAAAGAGAGAGCCTCTCATTACTTTAGTGGTAACTTAATAATGTTACCTAGTGCCGTACAGTGAAGTTCATGTCGAGGAAGTTATAAAAGCCAAACTGTGCTGCGTCTACTATCAGGCGTGCTGACCGTTTCCACGCCCACTTCTTGGAATTGATATTGTGTATTGTGAGTAAGTACTGTTTCTTTCTTAGCTCTCCAGAGAGCCATTTACCCTTACTCAAGACTTAAATTCTTCCATAGACTAAATTAATTACTTCGCCCTAATTTCGTTGAACTGTTTCCTGGACGTCGTCACACCTGTGTGTACAAATTGTGGATATGTAGAAACCTGTAACTGAATCTTGCTTAGTAAATTATAGTGATCCAATTTAATGTTTGATATTATGGTCTGTAAATAAACTGAACTCTTTCATAATAAATAACTCGCAACATAATCATACTGCTTCCATATTATTATTACTATAACAGACCATATAAAATCCTCTATCTCTCTATTCTATTGAGAGACGCCTCCGCTAAGATCACGCACTGCGATTAAGTGGTAAGACACCTTACAGTGGATCGTCGTGAGAGTAAATCTACTGATATTCTAGATCCTAGTTCTGTCTGTTCCTGGGGACCTCCGTCCCCCTTTCAAGGGACTACCAATGAGCCTGGTAAGTCAAGATCCTGTCCCGACAGAGATGCCAGATGCCGACCTCCTCTCTGAACCATCCACAGGTAAGAGTAACATCTTTTCAGCCAATCCGCTCGGGCTATCAACTACCGCGACTAGTTTGCCAACTCCAAGAGATTAATGTAGTGAAGGAGTTAATTGCGTCATCTGTGATTAAAATGTGTAATTTGATTTGCAGTAGTGTTGTGTGTCGCCAGTGCATAGTGTAAGAGGGCTTTGGTAGGAAAGTGCCTCTTAGTGTAAATCATGTGTTCCTTACTCGTTTGTTCATCTCAACGAACCGACTTCCTATCCTTGCGGCTCTTCAATATGTTCTTTGTAATGTAGTAATTCATTTAACCAAGGGGAGTCGCTTCCTCAATCGGCTTAATATTTAGTATATAAATGGATATTCTTAAGCCCTAGTAAATCACTTGATAGAATTAAAATGATCCTTGGTTCTAATCGTTTGGTCGTTCAACTAACCTAACTGCTGTAACTGCCCATTTGCTTGAACCCTGTCAATACTAACGAGGCGCACTTTTACTTTGTTGTTTAGTCCGCCCCTCGTGATGTCATCATTTATAGCGGGATGTGTTTGACCTCTCTCTCTCTTTTGATTTATAAATTTAGAAGTGTTTCTATTAGTCACTTGCGTGGCCATACCTAAATTATAGATATTATTATGTATTTCTTTAACTAATAATGTATCTGAGTAGACATCACGGCGGACAGTTTAACACTAAATATCTTTCTGTAAAATTGCAATATAACCCCTGCCGGGTTAAGGAGTTATTGCGCCTCCCTCTCTCTGTTTGATGTACTAATCTGTAAGTGATTCTTTTAGCCACTTGTGTGGCCAGACGATAATTATAGATATTCTTCTATGTATTTCATTAACTATAAAGATGTCTAAGTGAACATCCCGACGGACAGTTAAGTACTAAGTATCTCTCGGTGATATTGTAATATAACCTCTGTCGGGTTATTGAAGTATTGTGCCACTCTTGGCTTGAACGACCCTTCTCGTACTGAGACCGTCGTCTCAGACTTAATATCATAAATCACACCGCTCCCTGTCCAGACCACTGCTATCGGTGTGAGCAGAGAATTATTATTTATTCGTATTAATTGAGTTTATTACTTTGATACTGTCTCAAGAACCTCGTAATATTTTGTAATATTGAGGAAGCGACTGTTTGACGAGCCTTTTGCCTTTCACGCAAGGACGGGTGTAACCTTATCAAGATCAGATTGTTATTAGAAAAATCCTACCGGTGGTTCCGCTTGAGCTCGAACCCCTGACGGGTTCTTGCGGCGCTACAAATGGTATGGTGAAATGCAGAAGCTGGAGGAAACGGGAGAACACGAAGAAAAAAAAGACAGACACTGTTTGTTCACTACAAGGCGACTTGCCGAAAGCTGAAATCAAACCAGGTAACCCACGCGCCAAAGGTGCGCGTTGTATATTACTGAGTCACAGCGGCGCCTTTTATACTTATATGTGGAATTACGTGTAAATGAGTAATGAGTAAATGAAACAAATATAGAAAGAGAGAAAAAGAAAACTCTACTCTACTTTATTTTCAATGAACGATTATTTTTATAAGCCAACATATTTTATCTACAAATTCGTGTGACCGGGGATCAAACCAGAAACCTCTCGCACTAGAGGTGAGAGCTCTCCATTGATGTCGTGCCCTCGTATCAATAAAAATATATCAGAATAATTATTTTTATTAAACATAAACATTATTACTGTATACTATTTATTGTAATATTATTTAGATGCCTAATTTAGACAAGTTTCATTGTAGTAGAAACAAAGTAGGCAATTGAGAGAACTTGCTACTGGAAGTTTCAGAGTTCGAAACTTGTTGTGGATTCTCTTCTTAAAACTTATGTAGCCCAAAGGGTAAAGCGCATCTAAAAAAAAAAAGCAAACACAGGGAGAGAAGATGCTCTTCCATGAGAATTATCCTGGTTTGAATTTATAATACGGAACTTTTTTTTCTTTTTCTTTTACATTATAACAGTTTAGTGTGAGTGGTCGAGGTAAGGTTCCAACGCTAAACTGTAGGTACCTCTCGTCTCATGCTGAAAAGGAATCCTGAACAAGACACTAATACATACACACACACACACACACAGTAACACGTCTTCAATGAAATTAACGATGACCGGAGTATGAAGGTGTCCACCTAACAAGCTCCTCCAATTTTAGCTTTAAATTCCCTATGCATCATTGTATTGGAGCTGTTTGCAAGACTTCACCTTTACTCGCAGAAGCATGACTCGAAGAGAAATGAAACTTTTGAATAGAAACATCACAAATTCCGGAAATTACACATTCAAAGCGGGTCTCTACTGTTCTCTGGCAACTCATTCTGTAAAGGCGGGGCAGCAAACGAAATAATAACTAATGCAGAACTCAATAGTTTCCCAAGTCCTCCATCCTCTGCCCTCGCCAATGCCCTATTCATTAGCTGTGTTCTGTATATGAATGCGTACACGTCTGCTGTATAGAAGGTTGTTAACCCAAAAAAATGTATATCTTCTGCAGTCACAGCAGATACGAGATATAGAAAATCCTTCTGCATGGCAGAGCAAAAGCCTTTCAAAGTGTGATTTATGTAGTATTTTTTCTTCTTTTTCTTTTTTTAAGCTGCAACACAGAAAAGCAAAAAGGGATAGATGGAACCTGCATGTGAAAAGAGGTGAATGGACGAAACTGACAGGGGCATGCCAGCTGTTGGTCATGCATCATAAGAGGAGACAAGCAAAGCATATGCCCCAATCTCAAAGAAGAGATCCCCTGACTGTGAATGGCCTAGAAAGGAACAGAAGCATGGCATACAGCACAAGAACTTCCTCCCCAACAGACAAACAGAGGCAATGTAAGTGTAATCTTTTTGCCTTGTCTTATTTTGTCCCCTACTAAGATGGTAAAAGATTCTTTCTGCAGGAGTTGCCCTTTGTCAACATACATCTCCTGTTTCTTCCATTCACCGACATATACTCGTATACCTTACCCCGCCTACTAAAGCTTTAACGATATTATCCTAACTATAAATGACAATACATCACCATAGTAAAATAGCACTCGCTGGACATTTCAGTATGTGGGTTATATTTCTTCGAGGCAACTTAAAGGGAGGGAGAGGGAGCGGTGGCTCAATAGTAAAGTGCTTACTTGTGGTGTGTGGAGTTCCTGGTTTGATCCCCGTCCACAGAAGTTAATGGTGGATATCGTGTCCAGTGGCGGATCCAGGATATGATCAAGGGAGGGGCTAAACCATAGTTTGCCGCTTTATCCAGTGTAAAGCAGGATTGAAGCCCATTTTATCCAGTGTATACCTGAGTGTCAAGGGGGGCTATAGCCCCCACCTTGAATCCGTGACTTTTCTCGGGGTACTCCCATTTCCTCCCACATTATCATTCCAATCTTCCATCACATGCTTTAATCATTTGTCCTCCTAACCTAAAAGGCATAATTGTGGAACATTAAACTGAAAGAAAGAAAGAAGTAACCACAGAATCCCAAACTAGTAGCCACAGAATCCCATCACGACTTC